>NW_006399852.1:3088906-3089716 GCF_000299155.1 Elephantulus edwardii | reverse complement strand
AAACCAAAACCAAAAAAAACCCACAAACCAGTTTTGAAATTTGTCTGAGATTTTTGAATATTTTCTAAGGTGAGAGTATTCTCTAAGCTGTAATATTAACTAAAACTTTCAGAAGCCACCAATCCACATTTGATAAACAAAGTGTATATTCAAGGATATAATTATCAGATTTTGATAGAAGAATGGATATCAAGTGAGTCAAAGCATTACTATAAAAAGAATATAATCAGTGGGTCATAATCAATGTATTTTTCTCCAATACAATGTCTTTTGTGATGGAATAGCCTTGACATTTTGATATATTGAAATATATTTGGACTGTGTGATATAATCTACAGCATACTCGAATTGGGATTGGAGTCCAAACCCACCACTCCTCACCTCATCACTGTCAGAAACTAGCTCATGTCTGACCCTCCAGTGAGTGTTCACACGCTGCCTGCCAATCGTACAGGAGGACATCGCTGGTCTTTGTCCTGGGAGCCAGTGCTGGATTCGGACTGCCTGAGAGGTACCACCATTGGGCTAGTCGTGAAATCCCCAATGCACGACGCACACCAACACCAGAGTGACAAAATCTTAGTATCACAAAAAAGAAAATTTGATATATTATTATTTTTCTAAGTGTATTGACATTTTCTACTAAAATTTTTTGAACCATTTTGGCTTTGTGTTACATTAGAAGAATAATTATAAAAATAGAAAAGAATGTGTGTTTTTTTAAAAATTTAGGTTGTTTATTTTTCATTTCAATGAACATCTACAGAGATTTTGGGATTCCATTCATTCATTGTTGCACCCTTCTCCCCG
>NW_006399852.1:3084379-3086706 GCF_000299155.1 Elephantulus edwardii | reverse complement strand
GTCAGGGAGTGAGATGCCTCCTACCGTTTTTCTATTTTTAAGGAGTGCTTTGCTTATTCGTGGCTTCTTTCCATTCCAAATGAAGCTGGAGAAAAGAATGTTTTAACATATTTCCTTGTGAATGCCTAACTTACTCTTTATCACTCAAAAAGTGCAGCATAATCTTTCTAGAAGCTTCTCCTGAGTTGAAGTTTCTTTCAGGAGGAGTCAAATTAGAATGTTACTTATACCATTTAGGAACCAGGTGATTTTGGTCTTAATGCTCTTATCTGTAGCCTTCTAATCTGGGTTGAATGAGCATTAACACATATTTTCAGCCCTAAAAGTTGACAGTCATTTGTTGTTCACGTAAATTATAAGAGCTTAGGCACCATTTCAGTCTTAATAAAATGAACTACAACGTTGACCGTTTCAATGGATTTATAAACGAATACCAGAGACCAACAAGATATTCATCTTGTGAAACTGTGTAAACTTTAAAAAAAAAAGTGTTGATGTTGAAATTGTCACTCACAATGTTCTTTCATTCCTGTCAATGCCTTTCAACATGTCAAGTGGGCATCTTGAAGATTTATCGTACAGAATGCAACACGAGTTCTTTTTTTCTTTGAGTGATCACCCATTTTTGTTCTGACATAAAGCGGTCTTCACTGCAGCTGTTGGCATATGACAGTTGACGGGCTGAACTTGGAACCGTGGCTGCTGCTCTGTGCTCAGAAACGTGCTGCCGTGTACTTCGGCTGTGACGTGACTGCTCCTCGGCTTTCACAGTCACTCAAGAAGAAAATTAGCCTCATTTCTTCCCAGCGACACTCTGCATAAACATGCAGTCATCATTCATCTACAAATCATATAAAGTTCAATGTAATCAATTACAGTTGTATCTAAGCGTTCAGGGTGCTAGACAGGGTTGTCCTTGGTGCTGTTGGTAGAGGGGGGTGGAGAGCATGCTGGGGACCCTCATTCACTTGCAGCTGGGATTCTTTGGTCAAAGAATGTACTGATGTGTTTTCAGGAGTGTAAATAGTCCCAGATGTCCCCATTCTCTCTGCGTTATGGATGCCCCTTTGAGACTGGAAAGCTCTTCCCCTTTTCCTCAGTTACAAGGTTGACTTAAGCTCTATATAAACCCAAACCTGCTTAAGCTAAAAGCCGTTTATCTAATTCACATCAATTCTGACATTTCCATTTTCTGTGTATGTTTTTTGTCCTAACAGTTAATCCTGTTTAATAGCAGGCATACGTATCTGTAGAAATATGTTTAGAGAAGAGGTAGGTGGATATACCAAGAAGAATTCCCTCCACTTGTAAGAAATTAGTAATCAGAGTTAGCCATTATGTACCCAAATAAATAACTAAAATTAAAACTTAAATAAACACAATACAAAGAGACCTGTTACCTACAGATGAATCCCACTCAGGGTGTTGCCATTGAGTTTCTGATGTGTGTTGTGTTGTTAACCAGAAAAGTCAGTGGTCTGAATACAAGAGTTGCTCTGTGGGTGAAAGATGAGACATTTCCTGTTGTAAATATTTACTGCTGTTGTTGTGTAAAGATTTACTGCAGTTTTTGTGTACCTTTGAGTCAGAACTGACTCATGGCCAACTTTCCAGAGGTTTCCCAGAGGCAGTAAATTGTACAAGAGGAGATTGCCCATCTTCCTTCCACAGAGTAACTCGTGGATTTGAACCGTGTACTTTTGAGATCTTGGTGCAGTTTTATACCACTAGGCCACCAGAGCTGCCCCAGAACCACAGTGGAGAGTCACTCACTATGAGTCAAAATCAACTGGATGACAGTGGGTTATGTCTTTACAAACCTCATCTCTGTCCCGTGGAATGACTCACGTGTCCAACACACCAGCGTCTCAGCTAATAGCCCAACATGTGCTCCACCACCGGGGACCCTTGGAGATTCTTAAATCCTCAGAGATTTTGGGGAGTTTTTTCCTTCTTATTAATTAAATGTATGAATTCAATATTTTCATTCTGAAATAAAGTGAGTAAATGGTCTCCCCTTTTGACTCCAGTAATGGTTCTACCCAGTAAAACAGTATTCACACAATTTAGCCCTGGAGATGAACTTCATACTTGGAAAAATGAGGACCAGTGAAATAGAACACCCTCAAAATATGGACTGGTACATGACCGCAATAGTGGACTCACGTGTAGCAGAGTTCATGAAGGCAGTGCACGATCTGGCAGGGTTCTGTTCTGTTGTGTGTGGGTCTCTATCAACTGGAACCAACTTGCTGGCATCTCACAACAGCAGAGAATGGAATCTTTACACTAGTCAAGGTACACACCACACATACATACATATACAT
>NW_006399852.1:3078690-3084055 GCF_000299155.1 Elephantulus edwardii | reverse complement strand
TATGAGTCGCCTTTAACTCAACGGCTCTTAACAACAACAACATATATATTGTAAATTATATATATATATATAAAAGTTAAAACAAAGTAGCATTGCAAGAGCAGTAAATTTTGCATTTGACAGATGAAATCCTAACTGAAAAATTGGTTCATACAGTGTTTGGCTCTGTGATTTGTTGTTTACTGGCAGAGAAGTAGTATGTACCACTGCTCGCCAGAAGCCTGGATGTGTGTCCTTTCAAGCTGCCTTGCTGGATGACAGAACGGGGGAACACAGCCATAATTTATAGTCATTAATATGAAGATGTTGTATCAATTACCTAAGGAAAAAAAATACCCTGCCGGATTTATATCCTTTAGTTATTAAAAAGTGGCAGCTATCTTAAATTAGTCATAGAAAATAAAGAATTTAGTGACAGAAATTAATCACTGTCAGGCACCATACACAGACGCTTGAGTTGCAGCGCTCTGCAAAGCATTTGTTTGGAAAAGGAAAATTGCTATTATGGTCATCCTAATAGGAACAGACAATCAAACAAATCTTAATTTAAAAGATTTCAGGCAGTCATAAATCATAATGGCACTGAGATTTAAGTCTCAAAAGGCAACTTTATAAAGAAATGAGGTGCACCCGTGAGAGCCAGGGGCTGAGGCTGCTGGGCCCTGCTGCCTTTCCCTCCTGCTGGCCATGTTACATATGGTTTGTTATTCAGCCCCAAACTGGACTGTTTAGCAGCACAAAGCAACAGTCTCCTAGTTTGGTTTTCCTGAGCATCACCTCCAATTTATTCTTCACTGAGCATTTGGAATCACAGCCTATAAATGTAAAGGGAACCATGACATTTCCCAGTCAAGATGAATTCATGTCTTTTCTGTTGTGGTTCAGTTTATATCAAACTCCTTCAAATGACCTGGCATGGCTTCTTGTACTCCTTCCTCAGAACCTCGTGCTCCAGCAGGCCGGCTGGCCTTCAGATCCTTGAGTGGTCCTTTCTTCCTTCTTCGTGCTCTCTTTGCTGTATCACTGTTCTTAGTCGCTGTTGATGGCAGCCCACTGTCCAGTCCTGTGCCATCTTCATGTTCCTTCTAAAGCTCCAGTTGCTCATAGCCTCTGTGTATGTTGAGTGCTTTCCAACCTAGGACCCTCATTCTCCAGCCCTGCACAGCATGCTCACCTATGACTCACAGGGTTTTCATTGCCTAATTTTCAGAAGTTGATCTTTCCAAAATTTTGCTGTCTGAAGTATAACTTTCTTCTTAGTATGTGTTAGTTGACAGCTTGGCTGAAACTTGCCCCACATGACTGATGCTGCAGGCATATATCATTACAGTGGCATTAACAACTTCCACTGCATATCAATGTTCAGAATGAAAAATTGAGAAACAGTAGTAATGCAAAGGCCATACTGATCTGCATTTGGTTGTATGTAGATACACTGTGGTGGCCTAGTGTGTAAGGAATTGCTTTACCAACCCAAAGGTATATGGTTTGAATGTACCAGCTGCTCATAGAAATGAGCAATCTTCTCTCATGCAGTTTACTGCTTTGTAGATGAAGATGAACATTCTCCTCCCATGAAATTTACAGCCTCTATACACCACCTGGATCCTGGATAGTCACCTATGAGTTGGCTCAAACTTGACAAAACATAATAGCAACATATGGATGTGTATGTTGTAGTACTGTCAAGTCAGAACTGACCCATAGCTGATTCTCAGGTGGAGTTTTCAGAGTCAGTTAATCGCACAGGAGGAGATTGCCTGTTCTTTTCCCATGGAGAAGCTGTTGGCCTCAAACCATGTGCCTTCGGGATTGTAGTGCAGCTTCTGAGAGAGAAAGAGAGAGAGGGAGAGGGAGAGGGAGAGAGAGAGAACACTGATGGATGGATGGAGAGATGGGAAAAGGGAGGGAGGGAGGGAGGAAGGAAGGAAGGAGAAAAAGAAAATTAGGAGGATGGACAATCTCATCCTCTGACATTAACTGCCTCTGAAAGCCCACTGTAGAGTCAGCTATGCATCCATTCCAACTCAACAGTACACAACAACAACAATATATATCAATTTATTGATACAAATATAGATAGATGCACACACGCACAGGGAGCTCTAGTGGCCTAGAGGTAAGAAGCTGTACTCTTAAGAAGGCACATGGTTTGAATCCACCAGCTGCTCTGTAGAAGAAAGATGGCCAGCCCCCTCCCATGTGATTAACTGCCACTGTAAATCCACTGGAGGGTCAGCTATGGGTTAGTTCTGACTCGATGGTACACAACAACAACAACAACACACACACACACACACACACACACACACACACTACATATACTCCAATTACTGTTGAATTGGACTTGATTATGGCTAACCCTCTGTTGCATTTCTGAGGCTGTAAATCATAAGAAAGGAGGTGATTAACCACCTTTCTGTCAGGAGTTGCTGGTGGATTTGAAATGCTAGAGAAACAAAGCCTTTCTGGTGGTTTGAATCCACTGGTCACTGTATAGGAGAATGAAGGGCCGTCTCCTCCAGTGTGGTTTAAACCCAAGGGGAGGTCAGCTGTGAGTCAGTTCTAACTTGATGGCAATGAGTTTGATGTTTAGAGGAAGAAATTTCCAAAGGCAAGAATGAAGAAAGGGCTATTGCGGGAGAATTGGAAGCATCAAAAGTAAGTGGAAGTAATACATGGAATCATTGTACTAAAAAGAATCGGCTGACACAGAACCGTTTCATGAAGGAATATAGGACCAAGAACTAGTCCTAATAAAGTAAGAAGTTCACACATCTTTGATGGAATTGGCAAAAAAAGAAGGCCCAGGACTGGATGGAACTAATGAATTGACATATTTCAGCTAACAGATACAACACTGGAGGTTCTCACCAGGTTGTGCCAAAAAATCTGGAGAACAGCTACCTAGCAAACTGCCTCCCCAAAAAGGTGACCCAACAGAATGTGTAAATTATTAAACAACATTATGGATATCACATGTAAGCAAAATCTTGCTGAAGCTTATAAAAAAAATGACTAGAACAAGTATATCAGTAGAGAACTGCTGTAAATACAAGCAGCACTTAGAAGACGCTGTGGCACTAAGAATGTCATTGGTGATGTCAGATGGATATTGTATGAAAGCAGAGCTTACCACAAGAATGTGTATTTGTGTTTTTATCAACTATACAAAGACAGTTGACTGTGTGGCTTGCAAAAAATTTGTGACTAACATTGACAAGAATGGAAATCCCAGAACACGTCATTGTACTTAATGCAAAACCTATACCTAGACCAATAAATCATTGTCCAAACAAAGCAAGGGAACACTGTAATTTTTCAATCTGTATACTGAATAGATCATTTGAAAGGCTAGACTTGAAGAAGAATGTGACATCAAGATTGGAAGAAGACTCATCGGCAACTTGTTTTATACAGATGACACAACCTTGCTTGCTGAAATTGAGAAAAACTTGAAGTGCCTGATGTAGAAGATCAAGAATGGAAGCATTCAATTTGGTTTGCCATTCAGCATCAAGAAAACAAAATTTTCACCACCAGTCTGATGGATATTAGCATGATAGATGGAGAAAAAAATTGAAGCGATTTACAATTTCATCTTGCTCAGATCCACAATCAACACTTTTGCACCAGCAGCCAATAAATTAAAAACCTAATTGCTTTGGGAAAACATGCTGTCAAGAACCTCTCTAGTGTGCTAAAGAGCAATGATGTCAGTCTAAAGACTGAGATACACCCAACCCAAAGCATGTTATCAATTGTTTCCTATATATCAGAGCTGGGCAATGAATAAGGATAATGGAAGAAAAATTTATTCCATTGGGTGTGGTCCTAGGGAAAAGTTTTATTAAACATATCATGGACTGCCAAGAGAACAGGTTTGTCCTAGAGAGGGTGAAACTACATTGAACTTGGAAGCAAGAATTTTCGAAACTCCATCTTACATACTTTGGGCATATTGTCAGGAAGAACAAGACCCTTGAAAAGGATAGCATGCTTGGAAAGGTATAGAGTCAGTACAAGACAGGAAGACCCTGAAAGAGATTGGTTAACAGTGACTGTGTCAATGGGCTCCTATGTGTCAGAGATGGTGAGGTTGGCTCAGCATAAGGCTAGGTTTAGAACTATTGTTTATAGATTTCTGTAAATCACAGGCACAGAACAGCAACAACAAAATGAAGTTTATATTGGTAATTGACATATTGACTGGGAGTTGTGTTGTGTTTGTGCATTGTAAAATTTATGACCATCTTCTCTGGGATTGTGAGGGTGAGCACAAATATTTGTCTTCCTGCGAGTGATAGATGCCTCAGTTTGGAGTGTCACTTGGTACTGGTAACATCCTCTTGGAAGGCAAAATACATCATCAACATGAGCTCAGTTTTGCCCATTACTGTGTTACTTTACCATCTGTCCACCTAGCTTTCTCGGGTTTCTTTAAATAGGAGTCAGACTGGCCAGTGTCACCAAGCATCCAACCCTTACAGATGGGGCCTAATGTGGCCAACTGAATTGCAGCTGTGTCTCAGTGCTGGCCAGAACACGCTCTTTCTGGCTTGTAGCTCTGATTGGGTTTTGACAATAGTTTGGTGTCTGGTGCTATTAATATACCAGAAGTAGCTCTTATTCTTCTTGATAAGCTATGTTTATTTTCATCAAAGGTGCAAACTGCCTGCTCACTTTTTGTTTACATTCTTTATAATAAAGAACTCTTTCCCCTCCCCCTAATTCTGGTTTCCCATGACAGGAGTAATGGGGGCATTATATCTAGTCAATGAAGGGAAGTCAAAATTTGGCAGTGTGTTTGAACATGGATTGTGATCAGTATACTCTACATGGATTATTTCCAAGGGTTCAGTATGATCTTTCTTTGGACCCAAATGGAGTTTGGAATAACAATCTCAATTGCAATTTCATTTTTTTCAATACTAGGCAGAATGTGTCGAGTCTCAAAGCATCATTCTTTTTGATTGAATCACAACCTCATGGAAATCCCATTTCTGCACTCCTTCTCATAAATAGGCCAAGTGCGATACAGCTAAAAAAACAGAGGCAAAAGAAACAGAGCTAGATCTACGATTTCTGCATATTTATTTTAGGGGTACAGAAATCCAGCTTTTGAGGTAACCATGCTGAAATAAGAAAAAGAAGTAAAAAGTATAGCTGCATAGATGAAGAGACCATGTATCTGTGTAATGACTTCTATGTAGCTCAACTTTGCTTTGTAACCAGTGAGTAAATTGATGAAAATGGTTGTTGTTGTTGTTGTTATGTGCCGTCGAGTCGCCTACGACTCATAGCGACCCTGTGTACAATAGCCCTAAACTCCGCTCTGTCCTGTGCCAATCGCACTGTCTCTGAC
>NW_006399852.1:3068939-3077495 GCF_000299155.1 Elephantulus edwardii | reverse complement strand
TCCAGTCAGTTGGCCAAGTGGTCGTTCTCCAGATTTCTTGGCACAACTTGGTGAGCACGTCCAGGGCAGCATCTGTTAAGTGAAATATATCAATTGGTATACCATCTATTCCTGGACCCTTATTTTTGGCCATGTTCTTCAAAGCAGCCTGAACTTCTTCTTTCATCACCATAGGCTCAAATGGTACCTTATCTAAATGACAAGTCTCCCATCCACCACCATCTGTCTAGTAGAGATGGACAGTAAAAATATGTTTGACTTATTAAGTGCTTCATACTAATGTAAAAATGAAAATGGTCACCATAGTCCAAAAGCTTAAAGGATTTTTTTGGTGTGTGTGTGTTGTTGATTTTTTTGTTTTATTTACTGTTTTAGAAAATGGTATGATATTTGATAATATGGTAACATAAATAATAATAGTAGTAACATGAAAGGAGGTGATTCGTCAAGTAAAAGAGCAGGGCTGCTGACATAGTAGTAAATGGTAAATTACAGCCTAGGAGACCAAGAGTTGGACCCAGCTGCTGGAAGGTAACTGATCTGGTTTTCTGGGATCACTTAGAAAGTCAGAGAGTAGTCATTTTAAACTATACCTTAGTCCATGCAACTACCTCACTGCCATTTTGAATACTTTTCTAGCTATGTGGTAGGGGTTCTCTCTTTAAGTGATCTTTTTTTGGGGAGGGTCATTATTTATTGTTTTGATTACCAAGTTTGTATATGTTGTATTTCACATTATTCTTCATTCACATTGTGTTCCATACGATCATTAAAAAGTGGCTGCACCAATGATTACAGAGTGTCAGATAGTGGTTGTGAAAACAGCACAGGATTGGACATAGTTTTCTTCTGTTTTACTTGGGGGTCACTAAGAGTCAGAATTGATTTGTTGTTGTTGTTAGGTGCCACAGACTCAGGTACAACCCATAGTGACGCTATGAACAACAGATCTGAATCCCATCCTATCCTGTGCCATCTTCACACTTCCTGATACATCAGAGCCCACTGAGGCAGTCACCGTGTCAGGCCACCTGGAGGAGAGGAAGAGTTTACTTAAGGACACCTAAAAATACCACTCTTAACTAGGGAGCGTCACAAGGTGTTTCCCCTGTGGAGCTGCTCGTGAATTTGAACTGCAAACCTTTCAGCTAGAAGTGTGCTGCTTAACCATTGCACCACCAGAGCAACCTTAGCACATTGCTGTCGAGTTGGTGCCCACTTATAGCTGACTCCAGAGAGTGTTTTAGAGACTGTAAATTACACTAGAGGAGATTCCCCATCATCTTTCTTAGGATGAGCCACTGTGGAGTCCAACAGACTGCCTTTTAGGATAGCAGCCCAACTGCCTGTGTACTACACAAGTAACCCAGGTAAAATCCTGACTTTTAGTTGATATGATTGATCCTAAAAAAACCAAACCCACAACAATCATATTTCCAGCATTCAATATGTTTCCCTTGTAGCTGTGAAGTGTAAACATTGTTATTCAAATAATATTCATTGTTAGGTTCTAATTACTTTTGAATTATCAAATATTAATCACCATCTGACTGCTGTTTCACTTATTTTGAACACACAGCAAAACAAAATGCAAAGTTGATCCATATGTACACCCTAGTGGCATGCCAAACCATGTTGGAACCAGATTCAAAGGGGAATATCACTCACTGGTGCTCATTACTTTCCCTTAAAATTTTGTAGTTTTACTCATAATGAATTTTTAGAGTCAAGGATTCTGAAGCTTTGTCTGACATACTTTGGGCATGTTGCAAGGAGGGACCAGCCCTTGGAGAGGGAGGTCATGTTTGGGAGAGTGGAGGGACACCGCAGGAGAGGAAGACCCTTGATGAGATGGATCGATTATGTGATTGGGGCAATAGGAGTAGGTGTGTCAGAGACAGTGAGGTAGGCACAGGACAGAGCAAGGTTTAAGGCTCTTGTACATCAGGTCACTATGCAACTCTACGGCACATAACAACAATTGTATATTTTTGTTGTTCTGCAATAAAATACAATCACTCTGTGCAAGCATTCATTATGTTCCATGCATATACTTTGTGTTTCATATGAACTTCCATTTACATTGTATTTTGTTCATGTATGATGTGGTTTTCCCCTTTTACTGACATCTTCCTGCATTTCTAAAAATGTGTAAGCCAAGCTACTTCATGCCTTCATTCTTATGCCTTAATTTTTTTAGATTTTTTTAAAAAATTAATGAAAGACTACACTTTATTCTCATTTCCTTAGTTTCCTGTTTCAAGAACTAGGTAAGGAGTTGCCCTGCCAACCCAGTCAAATCCACAAGCTCCTCCATTAGAGAAAGATGGACAGCTCTTGTCATGTGACTTATGGTCTGTGAAAACTCTGGAAGGTTGTTCTAACTCAATAGCAATGAGAGAGAGAAAGACAAAAATATAAACAACACAATTGCCCATTCAACATTTTTCACATATAAAATTCATTGATACTGAGGAAAGTTGTCAAAAAGCTCATCTTGCTTGGATCCACAATTTCGACCTTTGGCAACAGCAGTCAAGAAATCAAAAGACTGTAATGGATTGAGTAAATATGCTGTCAAGGACCTTTAAGGTATTAAAAAGCAATGATGTCCATTTAAACACTAAGATTTGCCTGATTCAAGCCGTGGTCTTTTCAATTATTTGCTATTCATCTGAAAGTTTTTCACTGACTAAGGATGACAGAAGAAGAATTTATGCTTTTGAGTTGTGGTGTTGGGGGAGAGATCTCATGTGAAAAACAATGTATTTGAACTTTTCAATAAATCAGTATAAAAAAAAAGAAAAAGAAAACCCAAATATGTCTTGCAGACAGTGCACCCAGCGTTCTCCTTGGAGGCAAAAATGGTAAAGCTCATCTCACGTATTTTGGGAATATTATTAGGACTGGCCAGTGCTTGGCTTGGTGGAGGGTCAGTGAAATAGAGGAATACCCTTCCCAAGATGGATTTACCCAGTGACTTAACATTGGACTCAGTATATGGGATGACAGGATGGCACAGGATAGGTCAGGGTTCATATCCATTGTTGAGTCAGTATGACTTGTAATCAACTCGATGGTACCTAATAACAACAACATAACCACATTATATGATGAAACCATCACCAGTAAACCTTGCCTAATTTTCCATTGCTATAAATATCATTTTCTTCATTTTTACCTAAAGCTCTTTCTCTGTTCCAGGAATGTATCTAGGGTAGAACATTATCTTTAATCACTGTGTCACATGCGAGTTGGTTTTGGTTTATATTTTGTGTTTTTTCCCTTTGTGGGTAGTAATTTATTTTTAAAAATATTGTCTGTCCCTATTGTTGAGATTCTCGCTGTCTGTTTAGTTCTTGCACCTGCTGCTTCATTTGCTTCTTCTTATCCCTCGGCTGAGGCTCAAGTGTGTGCATGTATACACACACACACACACACACACACACACACACACACACACACACACATTTTGATTTTTGAGAGATTTTCATTCTGCTGCTTTTGTCCAAAACAAAATCCTTAAACCCCAACTTGGCAGGTTTCTAAAGAGTGAGGGGAGGAAAATGTGATTCTAGTATACTATGCAAATTAGGAGCATATGCCATAAATAACTCAAGTGTGTTAACTGGTATTTATGAGAGAAGCTGTGAATTTCTGATTGTAAATATCCCGAGTTCCATAGTGTATGTATTATCTGAACTCTCTGACGAGGCTTCCTACCAGCGTAGGAAAATGGAGACATAAACCTGACAAGCCACAAACCTGTGACAGGTCTACCCCTGAATCATATCATGTGTAGAACTGTCCCACTTGTCCTTCTAAGTTTATTCTTGAATTCTTATGACATATATATGTACATATGAACTTTACATTTCATCATCTCCAAACCATCTTGCCATTTTGCAACTTAAATGCAGGATTAATTCTTTTCACCAGATGATATTTACTGAAATAATTTCTGGGCCAGACGATAGCATTTAGCACTCAGCGTAATGTTCTGATGTTCTCTCATGCCCCAATGCATTTGGACTTATTACCAAATCATTACTACAAGGCTGGAAGTTTCAATAATTTATAGAAGTCATTACGCCTGGCAAAGTAGTAACCCTGCCAGAGATGGCTTAAATGTCCCGTGCGCACCCCGTATTCTTCTCTCCCCTCATCCGAGCTCCTCTGTAGCACATTTTTCTTATATATGAAATCAGAGGTCACACATTTTGAGCAGTGTTTTAAAGTAAAGGCTCGGTTTTATCACACGGCCTGTTTCCTTTTAAATTTTCTGTTTGCACATCTTGAACTTGATAGTAATCTAATCATGTCGACCAGGTCCCTTCAATTATTAGCTAATTGCTTTTGATATCAACATTGGCCTTTTGCCTTCTCCTACGATGCATAATGGATTGAAATCATCATCCTGATGGCATCCACTAAGTTTGAACAGAACATTAAGGTTTCTGGCTTAGAATTTGTGTATCTCTTGGGATTCTTGCTTGATAAAAACAACGCATGCCAAGTTTTCTTATCTAAACTTGACTGTTCATGCCATGCACATTTCTGCCTACATATTCACTTTACTAAATGGCCTTTTAAAGATATTTAAGACAACATTTTTTCGTGCATTGAGATTCATGATAAAGTGATGCTTCCTTGTCTTACAAAACTTAATTTTATTCTTTTTCTCCCCTATTCTGATATACAGAGTCACCTTTGTTGACTTTCCACCGTAAGTAAGCCGTTTTCTCAGAGTTCAGGAAATGGAGGCGCTCATCTCACAGCTAAAGTACTGTCTTACCATTTCCTTTTATTTCACCGTCACGGCCTGTGACATGATAAATGCACTTTTGGAAATAAGCCATCTTGCAGGACGTGTACTTAAAAATGACAATGTGCCCTCACATGCATTTTTATCCCTTCAGAAGACTAGCTCGAATGACACTAAGAGAATGGAAGAAAAGACACTTATCCACAAGGACAAAAGAGATGAGAGGGAAGGGGACAGTGGGAAGTTATTTTAACAAACAACTGAAGATTGAACAAACATCTTCCATTGAAGATGGAAACAGGAGGCAGATGGTAACTAGCTTAACAGAGCAGAAGCAATATTCATTTACCTCGAAGAAGACAGTCTCTCCAAGGAATGAGTCACTGTGATACTCCAAATCCTACCGAGCAGAACCAGCAACCACTGGAGGCAGAGGTGTGGCGAGATGCGGCAGATAGGGCAGCCTTGGTTGAAGAGCCATCATCTGTCCTATCTTCTCCCCAACTCATCCTTCTTTGAGATGCCAGAGATCTCTTATATGGACAAACTTATGCACCCAGATCAAAGATGAAGTGAACCCTAGATGCAGAAGAGGAAATTGTAGAATGGAAATATGAAAAAATGAGCCAGCCTCACTGCTGTGATAGGAACTGATATAGCAAACCTCTGAGACTGTTTCTTCATCATTCCTCACACCTGAAGGCAAACTCATCCTTATAACTCAGCTTTCATCCAAGCAATAAATAGACAAGTCTATACCATGGACAGCAAAGCCAGGGAGGAACTATCACCTTAAAACAACCACCTAAATAACATCAGAAAGGCTGCAACTATCCAGGAATGGAGCGCTGAAAACAGCAAGGGGTTGGGTAGAATGGAAAGGAGAATCACAGGAGGGAAATGGGAAGAATGAAGATACAATGGGAACAATGTGATTAAGGTCATAAAACAGGATATGCATGAATAGCCAGATGGAAAACCAATTTGCTCTATAACTTTTATTCAAAACACAACGTTAAAAAGATGAATAAAAAGTGCAGCCTGGTTGCTCCTGGAAAACGGGAGCAGTGAGATCTGGCTTCATACACTTTGGACTTGTTATGTGGAGTTCCTGGACAAGGTCATTAAATCTGGCGGAGGAGGGGGTCAGTGAAAGAAACAAAAGGATTTGCAGTGAGATGGGTTGACACAGTAGAAGCAACAGTGGGTTCAAAGATAGCAGTGGTTGCGGGGATGGAGTGGTACCAATCAGTGTTTCATTGTCACACAGTGTCCTTACAAGTTGCAGCTGTCCTACTGCATCATCTAGTAGCAAGTCTGGAATGAAAAGGCCAAGTCTGAATGGATCATGTACCCCTTGCTTACTTCTTGGGAAGAAAGTGCATTATTTCACTGACATTTCATGAATACCTTCATCATTTCATTTCCATCTTCTTCTTTCTTGCAGATAGAAATAAGTGTATAGACTTGAAACCTTTATGAAGTCCTTTAAATCAATTATGCATCTTTAAGCTTTTCTTCTCCCAACCTTCCCCACTCCCCAAGCGCACACATCAAACACATTTATTATTCAGTGATAATGGGAACATGTGTAATGCCATTGTCCTCTGCCGCCTTCCATTTGGGAGAGAAAACAAGATTAATAAATTATAAAGGTTTGTTTATGTTTATTTTCTTTTGCCAGAAAATAAAGTCATCATCACCTCTTAAATGTTATGCCAATAGTGTATAATCCAGGTCTAAATGATAATGTTTACATGGTTTTGTATATGAATATGATTTTATTTACCATTTAAAAAATATGTATCGCCCATACCCGAATCCATAGTCTCAGCCAAGAGAGGTCAGGGACTTTGCATGTGAATGTGACATTTGGTCATATATGTGGGCCCAGCTCTACCATTGGCCAATAATATGTCTCTTCACATAGTCTGTCCTCTATACGGAAATGGAAATGATACTTTCCCTATCTTCAGTCTACTTTAAATGGATTAGGACAGTACATTTTGCAGAGCATTTCAGACAGCAGACTCTGGCAGAGCCTGTGGCCCAGAAACACCTGAAGCTATTATTGTTAATAACACCTGGTGCCATTGACTAACATCCTTCATTTAAGCTGTAGAACTGTACACACTTTGGGAATAAAGTAAATGCTTACTGGCTTTACCTTAGTTCTTAGTTGGAGCCAAGGGATGACTTTAAGATTGAAAAAGAAATGCTTAGGTGTGTAGTTGGGGATTATGATCAGCTCAGCTCCCAGCTTATCCATTTTAAATCTCCATTTAGCTAAAGCTAAACACATTTTGGATTAGCTGCCCTTGGAGGCCATCTTGATCCCTGCTGCCTTCTATTAGTATTGACTGTACTTTAATGCTATTTTTAAATTTAGTTTTTAAGACTGAATCTTGATTTAGAATGAAGCCTGTGCAGCAAAGGAGACTCCCCTTTAACAAACAGGGAAGGAGATTAAGGAATTGTCAGACAGCTACTCAAAGGGGCAATCTGTGCCCTAAGTCTCCAGGCATCCGTGAGTCTGACAGGGCAATGGAGGTGACGAGACTGCTGACTCAGGAGATCTGAGTCTTGTGTGTGACCGACTAGGTTAACCGTAAAACCGAGATATTTTAAAAGAATTTATTTTGCATTTGTTGTTGAGACCGTGCACCGCAAAAGTATACCATTTATTTCCTCTATGCAGTTTCTGTGTGCAGAAGGTCAGCAAAAGAGGGAAAAACCCTCAAAGAGATGGCTTGACACAGCGACTGCGGTAATGGGCTCAAGTGTGTCACAGAGATTGTGATGACGGCACAGGATAGGACAGAGCTCAGATCTCTTGTTCATAGTGCTGTCGTGAGTCAGACTCTACTTGGAAGCACCTACCAATCACAGTGGAGATCTGGCCGCCTAGTGGTAAGAAGCTGTGCTGCAATCCTGAAGGCACATGGTTCGAAGCCACAAGCTGCCCCACAGGAGAGGGATGGGCAATCTTCTCCCCTGTGATTACTGCCTCTGAAAACCCACCAGAAGGTCAGCTATGGATCAGTTCTGACTCGGTGGTACAACAACAAGAACAATACAATGCGATTCTGTGATACTGATTATATGCTTGAAGCTATGCAGACATCTCCCGCCCCCTCTCTGGGTTGCTTTTTTCTCATTAATATAAACTCTCTGTCTCCTAAAGTTCCTATCAGCTCTTTTGGTCCAGCTTTTGATCTTTTTGATCCATTCCAATATCTGTAGGATATAAGACTGCAAGAAAAGCTGAGAGACTCTTAGTGTCACTTAGCCTTTAGAGTTTTTCTACCTCTGGTGTCCTTCTCCTCACTTGGAGCTATTTTTGGAATTGCTATGAGGATACACAACAGCAACAGCTCTGACGTACAGCAGTTCTGAGTGTGTAGAGTAGACTGCCCCATAGGATCTTTACAACTATGACCTTTTGGAAGCAGACCTCTCTTCAAGGCACATCTGGAAGTTTTTCATTCAACAGCGTTCGACCAGTAGTGCAGTGCTTAACTATTTATACCACCCAGGGACTCCCTTCCAAGTATATACAATTCTTATTGTAAGCTTTTCCTTCCTTTAAAGAATGCTGGTGGTGGGGTAGTGCTAATGGAAAGGTGGGCAGTGCCAACTCACCGGCCACTCTGGAGAAAGAATGGCAATTTGCTATCATAAAGAGTTACAGCTAGAGTGAGGTATCTCAGTCACAAAGGGACAAATGCTATATGGTGCCACTGTTGTAGAATGAGGCTGGCATTGGGGTGGGGGTAAGACTGAGAAAAACT
>NW_006399852.1:3021284-3068839 GCF_000299155.1 Elephantulus edwardii | reverse complement strand
TTTGCACTCTTCCTGGATGATACCCTTGATATCCTCACACAACTCATCTGGCCTTCCTTCATTAGTGTTCAAAGCCTCAAACCTGTTTCTGAGATGGTTCTGAAATTCAGGTGGGATAGACTCAAAGTCATATTTTGGTTGCCTTGGATTTAGTTTAATTTTCCTTAGCTTCAGCTTGAATTTGCATATGAGTAGTTGGTGGTCTGTTCCACAGTCATCTCCTGGCCTTGTTTTCACAGCTGATATTGAGCTTCTCCAGCGTTTCTTTCCACAGATGTAATCGATCTGATTCCTCTGCATACCATCAGGTGAAATCCAGGAATATAACCTGCGTTTATGTCTCTTAAAAAATGTATTTGCTACCCTCATTGCGTAGCAAATACATTATATTGGGGGGTAGGGGGTGGGGTTTGGGGAGGTGCAGGGGGATTGTGTACCAATGGGGGGGAGGGTCTTGTGCGGGGAGAAGGGTGCAACAATGAATGAAAGGAATTTCAAAATCTCTGTAGATGTTCATTGAAGTGAAAAATAAACAAACTAAATTTAAAAAAAAAAGAGTTACAGCTAGTGGTAAGAACCTATACTGCAGTCCCAAAGACACGCAGTTCAAACCCACCAGTTGCTTGGCAGGAGACAGATGGGGAGTCTCCTTCCATGTGATTACTCCCTCTGAAAACCACTGGAGGGTGAGCTCTGGGTTGGTTCCAACCCGATGATGGCGCAACATGAGACAGCTTAACCTAACCCAAGTGAAGAATGTCTGCCTTAAGCATCGTGCTTCTTCAGGATCCTTTTATATGGGATCAAATGAATATTAACAACTCAAAGGTTGGATAAGAACTTCAGGAGGCAGTGAGTCTATGTTAATAAGAAAGCAATAACCAGATAGGGAGAGGAGGGGTTGATTGCACAACTTCACTGATTTAATCAGCGTCACTTTGTCCTCTAGAATGGCCATAAGTCAGAATTAACCTAATGGCAATGGGTTTCATTTTGTTCTGTATTTTATATAAAAACATTTTATAGGCCTTTTAGGGTTTATTTTGCAATACACCTTCAGAAATAAGCATTTAAAAGAATAAAATTCTGACTTCAATCAACATGATGAATGAGAAAGTATTCCCAAGCAAAGGGAACAATGTCATTGGCTGGTCATTGCTGGTGAAGTAAAGCACGCTCAGCAGAGATTATATATATATATATTAAAAAAACAAAAACCACAAAAACCAAACCCAAAACAAAACAAAAATTACACCCCCCCCAAAAAAAACAACAAAACCCTAATTCTAAAATTCCCATCCATTAGGCACTCCCACAGATATGTTAAGTGGGAAGAAAGTCTTCAAGAATTATTCTAAAATTAGTTGTAAATAGTAGCTCTTTCTTGGGGAGATGTGATCCCAACCCTTTGTTTCCCTGACCTTTGATCAGGTAAAAATGCCTGCAGGATATATCAGGATTTTTGAACAATGTTTGCTTCTTCTAAAAAGGGATGAGAATGGACAGATTGAAGGCTGCTGATTATGGTATCTCTAGGGAAAATGCACTGTAAGCATATCAGTGTTGGCTCTTGAGGATGCTTCCTGGGTTCTCCCTGCACTTTTCGACACTGCTCTGCCTCCCTGGGTATGCAGAAGGTGACATCCGTCCTCATACAGAAACCACATGAGCTTGTAATTTGCTCCTGACTCTATCCTCTCCCTCTCTTGCATCCTGTTTCCCAAAGCTGCAGTACAGTACTCTCACCGGACTGTGAAAAGGGATGTGGGTCTTGATAATCTTAGCTTGATCGCTCTTTTATAAAGCACACAACACCCTTTGACTGCCTCTTTCTTTTTTCCCCCCCCTATTAAAAGCAGCTTCTGAATGTGTCCCTCTCGAGTGAGTGCTTTCATGTGACAACAGTATCTTGTAGATTTGAAAGGTCCCGAGTGGTAAGGCCAGTGCTCTCCATCTTCCTTTGTGCAAGAGGAATTGACAGAATGGCCTCACACACTGCAGTGATTGTGAGGCTGGTGCAGGGCTGTGTGGTGCTTTGTTCCCTGTACTTAGGGTTGCTAGGAGCAGAAACGAACTATTTGATGGAACCAAACAACAGTCTTCCCAGCAAGAAGCACGGTGCCAGGCCTCGACCAAGCATTCTGATAGGTGCTGTTAGTGTTAGTAGAAATGTGAAACTTTTCATAATCAAACAACACACGAAATGTGGAAACGGAATCTGACTCACACCCTGAGCCCCACTCCATTTCACATACTTGTCCCACTCCTCAACCCCACCCACCCTTTTCTATGCTTCTGGCACTTCCCTTTTCATATTATATATCAAAAAGGGAAAAGGAGGGATGGAGTGGGAATCTGCTATAAACATCATTTGCTTTTACAATACAGTGTTTTCTTTTTAATTCAGATCATTCCAAAGTAAATGAAATCTGCATGTTCCAACTATTCCTTATTTTCTATCAACTGCATCATAATATATTAGACTAGCTCCTAGCAATCAGAAGACTAAAACTAGAACAGCCAAAGATGAAATGCCTGGCACCCTAGCTCTGAAAACTCTGGCTCATAAGAGCAATGCACTCTAATATCTCACTGGAAGATGAGCTCACTGGGTTGGGAGGCACTCAAAATGCACAGTGTTTGCAACAAAGACTTTGATTACATCACAAAATAGTGCAGAGCCAGGCAGTGATTCTTTCTGTTGTGCTTTGAATTGCCATTGGTTGGAATCAGTCTGACTACAACTAAAAATAGCATGCCATAGTAAATGGTCAATAAACAGTCGTTGGAAGGAATTCAGTTTGATTTAGCTGTTTGAAAGTTTCGTACTGAAAAAGGAAGCAAACTGGTCTTGTTACCACCGGCAAAGTCAAGTCCAACCTTATCTCTCAGTGAGTCTCAAGTGTGTG
This sequence comes from Elephantulus edwardii, assembly GCF_000299155.1. NCBI lineage: Eukaryota > Metazoa > Chordata > Mammalia > Macroscelidea > Macroscelididae > Elephantulus > Elephantulus edwardii. The sequence goes on along the minus strand of NW_006399852.1, from coordinate 3,065,930 downwards.
GATCTCCTTTCCTTCCCCTTCACCATGACATGGTAATTGAGTCCTGGGTTGTTGAATCTGCTTCGAAATATTCACTTGCAATTTGCACTGGAATATCAAATACGTTATTGGACAATGCTCAAAATAACTTGAGAAGATACTTAATTGAAAAACTTTCCAGAGGGAAAAGCTACTGTTCGGTAAATGAACCAGAAAGCAGCAGTAGAACTTTTCAAAGTCAAATGGGCAAAAGGAATGCTCGGAGCTTTAGGAAAGGATGGAGATGACTTTTATGTTGGGTGAGGACAGGCTGCTAATATTTCACACTTTATTTTTTTTTAACTATCATAGGGGTTTTTATTTATAGTAGTTTATTTATAAAATTTAAATCCAAAAAATGCTTAACATCTGGATACAAATGAAAAGCCAACTTCGAGAATAATATATGTGGATTCTAGGCCAGAAGATGTGTTTACAACATTTAACTTGGGCTGTGAGAGTTGAGGGTACTTCATGCTGTGTTCGACCCTGTGGGTTCTGTAGAAGCATACACAATCCCCAACTCTTCCAAGAGTCCACGGAGTATGACAGCAGTCATATTTAGGTGGAATTGCTCATATATATGAGCAATCTTTATCCTTACTGCAAAATCTATTCTCTCTTTTGAAATGTTTAATATCTTTCAGTAACAGTATTACTATCTCTAAAACCACTTCTTGCCAGATGGATACTGTATGTGGAAGTTTTATTGTCCTGTCTAATGTTTGTATAATGTCCCTTGGTGGCAAAAATGGTTTGTGCTTGACAATTAACCAAAGGGTGGTTTAAACCCATCCATGGTCCTGCTGAAAAAAGGTCGGGCATCTTTGTGACCAAGGTCATGCTACCTAACTTGTGTTTCAGTTTCCTTATCTGTGTATTAAGGATAAGCATAATAATATTATTACAGTGATTCAGTGAGTTTCTTGAGATGCATAGTACAGTATACGTAATACATATAAATGTCCTCTATATTCTTTTAAAAAGGAGCTCTGGTGAACTAACACTCAGAAGCTGCACTGAAGTCTCAAAGGCATGCAGTTTAAATCCATCAGCTGCTCTGTGGAAGGGTAGGCAATCTCCTCTTGTGTGACAAACTGTCACTAAAAACCTATTAGAGGGTCAATTATGAGTGAGTTCCATCTTGATAGCACACACAACAGCATACTAAAAGAATGCCAAGGTAGAATTTAGAATGTTGTTGGTTTGTTAGGTGAGTCAACTTCAACTCGTAGCAACCCTGTGAATTGCAGATCTGAAATTTTCCCTACCTTACATCACTGTCATGATCTTTAATATGTTTGAAACCATTGTCACTGTGTCAGTCCGTCTTCTTAAGGGTCTTCCTCCCTTTCTCTGACCCTCCACCTTTTTAATCATAGTGTCTTTTTCCAAGAACTGGTCCCTCTTATCAACATTCTCAAATGATATGAGACCAAGTTTCACCATCCTAGTCTCTAAGGAGCAGCCTAGTTGCACGTTCCCAAGTCAACTTGTAAATTCTTTTTTGGCACTTAGTTCGTGGATATTTAGTACTCTTCTCTAACACAGTAATTCAAAAGTATTAGTTCTTCTGTCTTCCTTATTATTTGTCCAAATTTCAGATGCTTAGGAAACAATTAAGAATACTATTACTTGGATTAATAGCACCTTAGTTTTTCAACTGACATCCTTGCTCTTAAGCATTTTGGAGAGGTCTTTAACAGAAGTTTCTCTCAGTGTAAGACATCTTTTGATTTCTTGGCTGCTGCTATCATGAGTCTTGTTTGTAGATCCAAGTATAAGGAAATAATTGACAAATTTGACCATTCTCCCATCTATCACAATTTTGTTGCTGTTATGTGCCATCCTTCAAAACTCACAGCTGACACTCCAGTGGGCTTGCATGTGTTACTAATTGTATTATTCAGTGGTCCCCACATTCTGTTGGATCACCTCTTTAGGGAATGGGAAGTATATGGATCTCTTCTAGTCAGTTGTCCAGGTAAGTGTCTTCCAAACTTCATAGCCTAGATTAGTGAGCACATCCAGAGCTGCATCTCTTTCATAAAATGTGCTACTTGATTACTGAAGACTTATACTTCTTTTGCCAATGTCTCCAGTTATAACTTGAACTTCTTCCTTCTTGATCATTAGTTCTTTATCATATGCTACTTCCTAAATTGATTCAGTGTCCACCAATTCATTTTGGTACAGTGACTTTATGTTTTCCTTCCATCTTCTCTCTTTTGGTTGTTGTTGTTGTTATATGCTGTCGAGTCGTTTGCGACTCATAGCAACCCAATGTACAACAGCCCTAAACCTTGCTCTATCCTGTGCCAATCTCATTGCCTCTGACACACCCATCCCGATTACCCCAGTCACTGAATCAATCCACCTCATAGAGGGTCTTCCCCTCCTGCGCTGTCCCTCCACTCTACCCAGCATGATGTCCCTCTCCAAAGACCTGTCTTTCCTTCCAACATGTCCAAAGTATGTCAGACGAAGCCCCAGAATCTTTGCCTCCAAGGAGTAGCCTGGTTTAACCCTCTCTAGGATGAATCCATTTGTTTTCTTGGTAGTCCATGGTACATTCAACACTCTTCTCCAGCACCACAGCTCAAAGGCGTCAATTCTCCTTCTGTCCTCCCTAGTCATTGTCCTGCTCTCTGATGCATAACAAGTGATTGCAAAGACCATGGCCTGTATCAGGCGCACCTTCATCTCCAAAGAGACACTGTTGCTCTTGAGTACTTTAGAGAGGTCCCTAACAACAGCCTTTCCCATTGCAATACGTTTTTTTATTTCCTGGCTGCTGGTGCCAAGAGTGTTGACTGTGGAGCCGAGAAAACTGAAGCTGTGAACAATCTCAATCTCTTCACCATCCATCCTGATGCTATCAATTGGTCCAGTGGTGAGAATCTTTGTCTTCTTGACATTGAGCCTCAGTCCATACTGAAGGCTGCAGTCCTTGACCCTCTGCAGTAAGTGCATGAGGTCCTCCTCAGTTTCAGCAAGCAGGGCTGTGTCATCTGCATAATGCATATTGTTGATAGATCTTCCACCAATCCTAACGCCACACTTCTCCTCATAGAGCCCAGCCTCTCAGATAATCTGCTCTGCATACAGGTTGAAAAGGTATGGAGATAGGACACATCCCTGGCGTACACCCTTCCCAATTTTGAACCATGCAGTGTTGCCTTGCTCTGTTCTGACTACTGCCTCTTGGTCCAAGTATAGGTTTCGCATTAGCACGATTAAATGTTCTGGGATTCCCATTCTTCTCAGAATCAGCCACAGTTTGTTATGATCCACGCAGTCAAATGCCTTTGCATAATCAATGAAACATGGATAGACATTCTTCTGGTATTCTCTGCTTTCAGCTAAGATCCATCTAACATGGGCTACAATATCCCTAGTTTTACATCTATTCAATTTGGGTGCAAGATGAAATTTTACAAATCATATTAGAATTTATTTTTTCCAGGAATCATTAACAAACATTAATTACCATTGGTTGTTGGTATAGTTGTGAGCATATCTGCCTTCCATCTCTTTTTGATGTTTCCTGCATTATTAAAGATTTTTCCTATAGCCTTCTAAAGACCAAGTCCCTTTGTGTACAAAACTTATTTCCAATAGGGTAAATAAAAACTCCTTCAGACGGAGGAAAAAGATTTGGCAGTGACATCTCAGACAAAATAACATCTCATGACAAAAGTTTACAGAATACTACAGGACTTTGGCAAGAAAAATACTTATAACCCAATACCAAAATAGGCAAACAACATGTAAAGAATTTTCACAAAGGGAGAAAGAGTGGGGGAAGTTTCAGTGGTGATTTGGGGGAATAGTGTGATAATAGATGTGAATAGGCGGTAGTTAACTGCATAAAGTATAATGTCTATGAGGGATTGTGTGTGGCCCAATGTGCATGGATAAAGCACAGTATGTATGTGTGATTATATACAAATGATCTGTTTTTAAGTGAAAGAGGATAAAAAACAAATTTACAATATAAATTAACACTGGATAGTGTAAATTTAGAAAGCTTGTAATTTCACCTTTGGCCAGTACTTAATTGGAAGTACTAAAATGGAAAATCTGCTCTGGAATTTGTTAAATGTAGAATTTAGTAGTGGACGTCAGGGCTTGGTCAAGGGGGAAGATTAAGTTCCACTCAGTACTCTAAGGAGGTTTGCATTGGAATGGACTTGTAGACCCACTTTGGGTTTTTGATTGAAGAGATTCACATTTGGGAGAATGGTGGGCAAGAGAGAAAAGAAAGTAAAAATTAAAGGAAGAGACTGTCTTTTTAAAACATGAACAAGTTATTTGGCTTCTGAGACAGAGTGAATTGGTGCCCATCAGAGCCACTTCCAAGACTTGAGGTTGGAGGGAGCTGGAGAGTTTGTTCATTTGTAGTGATCACCTGGATCCACCAGAATGGTAGTGGGTGGGAAAACAAGCTGAGCTGGGGCCCTTCTGTCAGCTCTATCCACCGAGCATGCACAGATGTCTGGATGAACAGGATTGTTGGCTTGAGGAGCAGGGAGTCATGAGGACCGCTGGTTTGTTGACTTGGCCCCATGTGAAGGCTAGGGCCGAGTGCAGGAAACAACAGATCTAGAATGAAGGAGTAAGTGTGAACTTCTGAGTTTGTGGCTCATGTCCATTTGAATGAAGCTGTACAGTTGACCAGAACTCAACAAGATGAAGAAAGGATGATCCATGCTGTGAGCTAGTATTGATTGTTACACACTGATTGCTTGCTTTAGATTGACTTTGCTTGTGGATGCTGATGCTCAAAGTTTCCGAGTGGAACAGAGGATTTTTCAGCAAAAGGGGTATGTGTGTTCCCTCGGAGTACTGGTTGGATAGAGATGGGCAAAGCAGGAACTGGCTATCTTATGTGGGGATGTTAAGGTAGAAGGTGTGACGTATTTGGCTTACATGCTTTCAGGAATGTGGTTATTAGTAAGATGATTGTAAGAACGGGAACCCCATAAGTTTCATAAGCAAAATATAATGTAAATGAAAAATTGTATAAAACACAATGTGCAAGCAAGGAACACAATTGTATATGAATGCTACAAATATTTTTTAAAAAGAATAACAAATTATTTTGCCCATTGAGTCCTTCATCATGCAACTTGAGGCTTGAATTTGTCATTCAGTTCTTTCAGGTTGAGAAATTCTGAGAATGTACTTCCCTTTTGATTCTCTAACTCCATCTCTTGGCACATTTTATTATAATACTTTGATTTGTCTTCTTGAGCTGCCCTTTAAATATTCTGTTCATTGCTTTTATTTCAGCATCCCTCTTTCCCTTTATTTTGGCCTATGTGCAGTTTTCACAATGTCTTCTGACGTATATTTTGGTCTTTTCTTTCTCCCCTATCTTTATGATGACCTTTTGCTTTCTTCATGGATTGTATGCTTGAAGCCATCCCACAGTTCATCTAGTCTTCTGCCAATTATTGTTCGATGTATTAAATCTATTCTTGAGATGGTTTTTAAATTCAGATGGAATAGACTCAAAGTTGTACTTTGGTGCTCATAAAATTTAGTTTTCTTCAACTTCAGTATGAACTTGAGCATAAGTAAGTGATAATTTGATCTATAGTCAGCTCCTGGCCTTGTTTTGACTTCTGATATAGAGCTTCTCCATTGACGCTTTCTATTGATAGTCAATATGATTCTCGTGTAATCTCTCAAGTGAGGTCCATGTGTATAATTGTCTAAGTTTTTTAAAAAAAACATTCACAATGAAAAACCATTATTGATGTTACAATGTACATGACATTGAAACAGAGGAGGAAGAGAACTATATAAGAGGAATATGTTATTAGGTATTATTGGCATGACAAGAGTCCAGAATAAGAGCTGCATAGTTAAGTGGTTGGAGGCGAGGAACTATATATAATGAAATACCTTTTTTCCAAAGAAAGAAAGTGAACTGGAGGTGGGGGAGCAGGGAGGAAAACGTGCAACAATGAATGAATGGAAATCCAAGTTCTTTATAAACTTTTATTAAAATTTCAATTTAAAAAAAAAATAAAGTCCTAGGTAAGAAAGATTAACTGAAAAAAGGAAAAAAATCTGTTTGATCTTATTTCTTATTTGGTTTTATTTCTGTCATCAAGTCTGTTCCAACCACCATTCCTCTTTGTTCCCAACTTTTGTATTCAAAAGTGACCAGTTATTATTGGTGAATCTTGGTTTCATGTTTGGTTAATTTCAAACTTCAAAACTGCTTGTTGGCGAGCTCTGGTGGCCTAGTGGCAAGAAGCTGCAACTGCAATCTCAGAGATGCACAGTTCGAATCCACCACATGCTCTGCTGGAAAAGGAGGAACAGTCTCTTCCTCTACCAGTCAGACCTGATTTGACGGTACCCACAAAAAATAATGAAATAAAACAAATTTAAAAAAATGCTTGTTGTTGCTGTGTAATGGTGAGTTGGAACAGATCTGTAGCTGACCCTCCAGCAGGTTTTCGGAGACAGTAAATCACACTGGAGGAGATTACCCATCCTCCACGGAGCAGCTGGTGGATTTGAACTGCATACTTTTGGGATTGAAGTGCAGCTTCTTCCCACTAGGCTACCAGAACTCCCTTGCAAAGTTGGTAGTCCTCTGTTTCTTCATCTTTTCATTTAGCAGTTGGTGTGTGTATTTGAATAATACAGAATGTGGGTAAGACAATTCCTTCCCTAATTACTGTTTTGCACACTGAGTCAGAAATGACTTCTAGCTAACTTCCAGTAGGTTTTCAGAGACAATAAATAGCACAGGTGGAAATTGTCCATCTTTCTCCCCAGAGCACCTGGTAGATACAAACTGTGTGCCTTTAAGATTGCAATGCAATTCTTAACTAAGTCAACAGTTACAGTTAGCCTAATGGTAAAATAAAGCTGTGGAACCCAATAGCTAAGGTTTCAGAAAATGCTTTTCTGAAACAGCGTATCATCTAGGTGACATTGGCAAAGTTATTTACTGTATCTATATCTCAGTTTCCTCATCAATTAAATATTGTCCAGATCATAGTATGACTGTGAAACTATTTAAGATGCATTAAGGTCTTAGAAGGGGTTGTTGCCCAAGGAGCACAAGAGCATGCACTTATTAAGAGTAGCATTGTTACGAAATTTCTTATACACAACAAGGTTAACACTAAAGGGATTAGGCACCTGGAAGGCTTGACCCCTCTATATTACTAGGCAAATAAATAACTCTCTCTGCTGTAAAACCGCTAAGGCCGCCCAGTGTTCCCATTTTCTGGACTCCTGTCTTAATAATGGTTTGGATTGTACTTTATTACATAAATACTTGCTAGTTAGTCAATTTGGAAAAAATAAAATTTAAAGGCAAAATTTCAGTTTTATAAACATAACCTCGTAAGATTTAGCTCAGCCTTTGAGCCAATAGTACTGTAGTCCATTGGGAGTCACGCTGATAAGCCAAAGGTGGCATCTCTTTAGTAGTCTAAACCCATGAGGGGCACCAAGGGAAAACCGTGGACAGCCTCCTCCTGTGCGGTGGAAAGCCCTGGAAACCTTTTGGAGGATCAGCTACAAATTTATTCCAATTTGATGGCAGGAACTTTTATGTTTGGGGTTTGTTTTTGTTTTTGTTTTGTTTTGTTTTTAGTTTGAACAAACCACTCTTTTGTATTCTTCCCTAGTAATTTTCCCCCTTATTTTCATCACACTAATATTTTTTTGGTTAACATTTTCTGTATTTTCTTCTTTTTTTTTTTTTTAGATGAATTGATTTTTATTTTTTCTTTTTTTTTCTATAATTATATTTTATTAATTTTCATAAACATTTACAGAGATTTTGGGCTTCCACTCATTCATTGTTGCACTATTCTCTCTACCCTCCTCCCAGTTTGTTCTTGTCCAAATGCCACAGTGCTTGTCAAAGCCAGTTCTGATTAATCTTCTTTGTCAGTGTATCCTTTGCCATTCCCTATCACTCCTCCCTGAGAGAGACTTCACCCTGATTCATAAGGAAAAGGGGATGGCGTATTCTCTTAGCTACTTCCTGCTGAAAAGGGACGCTGTGGGTTTCAGGGTGAAGATCTTCTCTCACTACTCTAAAGGGCCCCTTTGGCAGTAGGAAATACATAGACTATTATGGAGATTGATTTTGGAATTCAGATGCACTCTTATTGATTGTGCTTGGCTGTACATGTACATATCCTTCAAGATGTATCATGGGGGTGTTGCAACCTAGAAGACACAAATTTGACTAACAAGTTATAAGTACATGAGTCCAAAAATTATGGAAAAGTAAAAGAAAAGATTCTTTCATTGTTTTACAAACCCTCCCCCAGGTCCCCTCCACCATGCAGCCCTCGCTCTAGTCTCCTGTGATGACAGAAATACCCAGGTACATCTCTCTTTTAGACGGTTCTCTCCCTCCTCTGCTTCAGTGCAGTATACATTATTGAACCCATCTTACTCAGTGTCTCCCTAACTCCAAGGACAGTCCCATTCTACAACAGTGGCATCATGTAATATTTGTCCTTTTGTGACTGGGATATTTCACTCAGCATAATGTTCTCCAGAGTCAACCATTTTGAATAATATTGCATGAGTTCCTTGTTTTTTAATGCAGCATAGTATTCCATTGTGCGAATATACCACAGCTTCTCTAGCCATTCGTTTGTTGATGGGCACTTAGGTTGTTTCCAACTCCTTGCTATTGTGAACAAAGCTGCAATGAACATGGGTGTGCATATCTTCTTTTTTTCTGACTAAGAGAAATTACTATGATTTTGGTCTCCTTTACACCTTTAATCTTTCACTTGGACTGCCTGGCATAAGAGCAAGCAGTGTTTTTTTCTATACAGGTCCCTCTGAGTCAGAACTGACTCATGTCAACCTAATAAGCTCAACAGGAATTGATAAGCCCTGAAAATATTTCCATAGTTAGGTTCAAAACTAGCCTCATAGAAACATTTTAAGCAAGAGTTCTCATCAGTTATGGGAAATGCATTCAGGAGAGCCTCCCAGATGTGATCTTTGTAGCTTTAATTTCCTCTTATCATCAGGACACTAAAGTTTGCAAAACTGCGCAACAATTTGCATAGCTCAATGGCTTTACATTAAAAGAGTATTTAAAGTATTGTTTTTAAGCACGGTGGCAAAATATAGAGAACAAATAGTTCTTCAAAGGGATTTTCCTGGAAAAGCTGAACTGACTGGGGTTAATGTCCAGAGGTAATGGACTCTCCTCATGGGTCATTAATTCTCAGGAATTGGCCCAGACTTCCATTGCTATTGCTTAAGTAAACAATAAATAACATCACACAGATATGTAATGAACTATAAAATGACCACTTCTCAGCCTACACTGTGGATATGCCTGCAGCACGAACGAGTCTGCCTCCTATTAATCACCTCCCAACTTGATTGATTAGTTTCAATCAGCACCCTGTCCCCTCTTTTCATTTAAAATAGATTAATTTTATACTTATGAGTTAAAGGAATACAAACATGAGTGTTGTGCCTAGTAAAATAAGTGTGTGTTTGTTCTCTCTCTCTCTCTCTCTCTCTCTCTCTCTTCCCCTCCACCCCTTCTCTCCCTTTCTCCCTCTCCTTCTCTCTCTCATTTCTATCTTGTACTTTCTGTTAAGCGGCTACAATTAGTGATAGCTTATATTATGTTTAGTAATGCCAAGATAAGTGCTGATAATATTGGCTCATGAAAAGCAAATGAATCTTCTATAAGCACGGACTATTTCATAAGACCAATGGACTAGACATGGTGGCATGGCCGCCCGCTTCCACCATGACTCCTCAATCATCTTGCTCAACCTCCAACCCACGTGATTACTTTCCTCCATGAAATACCTTCTTCGCTTAATCTCCATTCTCCCTTGTCTCTCTTCCAACCACACTGGTTACTTATTCTTAATAATTTTGGTTGATTTTTATTTTATCAAACCCTTGGGCCCCTTGTGTGATTAATCTGAATCTCTTCCTTTATTCTCTCCATTATTGCCCTTTTGCTGTATCTCATCTAGTTCACTACCTTTAAACCATATCAACATTAAAACAAACAAGATCCCACTGCTAACATATCCTAGTTACCCTCCATCAGATTTCTGAGCCTGTAAATATTTATGAGAATACATTGTCCTTTTTTGCTGTGGAACAGCTTGTGGATTTGAACTGCCAACCAAGGTTAGTGGCCTGATACATTGTGTGTGTGTGTGTGTGTGTGCTATGTCACTGGGGCTCCTATCATCTGACTGATATATTCATTGCTACTTACAACCTTCCACTGAACTCTAGGCTTGGTTTGGCATTTTCTTTGATGTTGTTAGTTGTCATTTTGTGGTCTCTGAGTCATGTAACCTTATGGAGTGAATGGAATATTGTTAGCTCCTGAACCATCCTCATAATAAATCCGTTTGTCTGACTGCTGTGTCAATTTATCTCACTGAGGATTTTGTATTTTACTTTCTTTTCCCCTGTCCTCTACTTTACCAGTGGTGGTGTCCTTTTTTGTCAATTGACCTTTCCTGGTGACTTACTCAAACAAACAAGTGTCTCTTCAGCTTCACTTCTGTTGAGCATTCTGACTGTATTTCTTAAAAAGAAAACAAACAAGAAAAACACCCCAGCATATATGTTCATTCTCCTGGAAATCCATTATATATTCTAAATTCCTCACCAATACCACAGTTTTGAATGCATCAGTTCTTCCTCTGCTTTGCTTTCTCAGTATTCAGGTTTTGCATGCGTATCAGGCGATTTAAAAGTCCAGGGCTTGGGTCAGGTACACCTTAGTTCTCAAAAGTGGGCATCTGTGCGAAGTATTCAGGAGACTTATCAACTATAAAGTGTCAGTAATTAAGGTCGTATTCCAAGACTTCTCTCTCCTGACCACCACAAAATTCCCCATGGCTGTCAAAACATCTCTAGCATACCATTATCCCAGACCACGAACATCCAGTATATCGTTCACTTTGCTCTTTTCTTATCCTCCATCTATACAAGCAAATCCTGTTGGGCGTATTTTCAGAATAGTCCTCAAACTTTGATCAAGTCTCTGCTCAAGAAGTCTGGCATGGAGGAGATTTCTCCATATTAAATAGCCAAAGTCTTATCATTCTCAAAGTCTTCGCTTTGTTGGTTGGTGGTTTGTTTTTTGTTGTTTGGGTTTCCCCATCCCTCCATAGCTCTTGGCATTGTATGTGTTTGTTCAGTGTTGTATCCTACACTATTATGTGAAGACAAGAATATATCTAGATTGACAACTACTTACGGTGCAGTACTCGCCAAAATAGTGATTCAGTAAACAGTTGCTGGATGAATGAATCAAAGTGTCTTCTTCCAAGGAAGCAACAAAATCAAGGTTCTTTGTTAAACCGGTGAAAAATAGAGTAAATGCTCTTGGATTTGGGGGTAAAAATTGAGAAAAATAGTAAATCTTACTTCATTCCACAACCAAAACACAGACATTGAAACAAACTTTTTTTTTCATATTTAAGACATTTTTGGTAACAGGGAGGCGATCAAAGTCTTAATCAGCTGGAGTGATTAGAATAAAAGAAATAAATGTTGTCTCGCTCTATGGGATGTTTAGTTCTATGGAATCTTCCTTTGCTCATGTCCTCATCACACACAGCTGTATTTATTCCACCTGCTGTTAGTTTGTTCAGAACTGTGGTTTAGGTGCTGGGGAGTTCTGCTGTTTTACTATGAAGTGATCCAAAACATTTTTAAAAGTTGATATCATATTAATTGTACATATTTGTACAGTAAAACCTGAGCTGGCTGGAAACAGCGTAAGGTGAAATTCTGTGAGAGAAGGAAATCTGTAATATTTTCTACTAAAATTGGTGACAGAAAACTGTTAAGACTGTACCTTCTCAGAGATGTGAAAAATGTGGTGTTGTTGTTATGACCCATCGAGTCACTTGAGACTCACAGTGAACCTAGGGACAACAGTCCTGAACCCTGCTCTATCTTAAATCAACCTCATTGTCTCAAATCATTCTACAACCATTACTCCATTTACTGAATCAATCCATCACATTGTTTGTCTTCCTCTCTTGCACCATCCCTTCACCCTTCCAAGGATGATGTCCCTCTCCAAAAACTGGTCCTTCCTTGCAACATGCCCAAAGTATGTCAGATGGAACTTTGGAATCCTTACCTCCAAGTAACAACCTGGTTTCACCTTCTCCAGGAATGACCTGTTTGTTCTCTTAGCAGTCCATGTATAGTAGTATACTCAGTACTTTTCTCCAACAGTACAACTCAAAGGCATCGATTCTTCACCTATCATCCTTAGTCATTGTCCAGCCACGTACAACAACAACAATGAGAGAGTGGATAGAAAGGTTTGCTACCAAGCCAAAGGTTGGTGATTTTAATCTGCAGCTCTCAGGCCTGGTTTTAATTGGTTTTGGTCAAACATTTCTCTTAAGTGGTATAGCACTAGTCTGTGCATTGCCGTACAGAGGTAACTCGTGCTTGCTGTGATGCTGAACACTGTGACACTGATTTTTCAAATGTGATAATGATTACCTCTGGTGGACAATGTCTGGTGGAGCTCCCCAATTAAAACAAGCTTGGAAGCAGAAGTGGCATCCACTTCTGAAATGGCTTGCCTTCAGAAATTCTATGAACTTGGAGAAACGATGAAAGTTGTTATATTATGACTATCTAATTGTTTAAGGTTCATTGCTGATATTATTATTAGGTGCTGCCGAGTTAAGTACGACTCATAGCAACTTTTTAGCAACAAATCTGACACCTTCCTTGTTATTTCAGACAAACTCATGTCCATTGCATCAGTCACTGTGCCAGTCCATTGAGTTGAGGGTCTTCCTCTCCTTCACTGACCACACCCCCCAACCTTTCCAAGCATGATGTCACTTTCCAAGGAATAGCCTCACCTAACAACACACCCAAATTATGTGAGACAAAACTTCACCTCCTGTGCCTTCATGGAGCACTTAGGCTGCACTTTCTTTAAGACATATTGGTGTGTTCTTTGGGATTTTCTCTTAAATCTTAAGTTCCCTGAAGACAACAGTTCCTTTTGGCATCTCTATCCTGTGAAATTAGTGGAAAATGTATGAAAATATTTTCTTTTTTTACAAAGAAATGTTCTTTTTCTTGATTTTCATGAAGAAAATAGAGAAGACTGAGTAACTAATGGTCAGGAACTCCCTAGGTCTGTGATTAACTAAAGGTCGGAACTCCCTAGGACTTCACTGTGATCACTCTGACCACCCAGAAGTTCCTTTCTCTTGATCACAGAAGACACCATGGAAGGAAACCAGTAATTTTTTACAAATAATTTAAAGAGCTTGTTTTTTTTGTTATTTTCACAGATCCTTCTTTTTGCAATACTTCATTTTCATGGAACAAAGAATAAGAGAACAAAGAGGAAAGAAAATACCTAAACCTAAATTGATCCGCATTATGTATGTGGCACATTTGAACTATGAATATGCCTGGATGCTGACCATGGGCTAAGCATTTCCATACTCTTTGCTCTTTGCATCTCTGTTAGTTCACACTTACCCTCATGTACTTAGACCAAAAAGCTATTAGCTGGGCAGAGCAAGGGAACACTGCATGGTTGACCATTAACAACCAGGGTTTTAGCATTCAAGAAGCTGTATTCTATGCAGAAAAACATGACATCAGGATCTGAAGAAGACTCATCAACACTCTGCATTATACCTATGATATAAACTTCTGGGTTGAAAGTGAGAAGGACTTGAAGTTTAAAAAAAAAAAAAAAAGGAAGAAAATTCAAGACCAGAGCTTTCAGTATGGATTGAATCTCAATATCATGCATGTCCTCATCACTGGACCACTACACAACATCAGCATAGATGGAGAAAGGACTGAACTTGTCAATGATTTCATCTTGCTTGGATCCACAATCAAAAAACTTGGTACCATCAGTCAGGAGATCAGGAGATATATTACATTGAGAAAGTCTCCTGTCAGGGCCCTCTCAAAATTACTATGAAGTAATGGTGTCAGTTTGAAGACCAAGGTTTCTGTATTAATGTCATGGTCTTCTCAGTTACTGTCTATGCATCTGAGGTCTGAATGAGGGGTAAGGATAACTGGAGAATAATTGATGCCTTTAAGCTGTGGTGTTGAGGAGAGTTGAGTATCCCATGGACTACCAAAAAAGAAACAGGTATGTCTTGGAGAGAGTGCAGCCAGAATGTTGCTTGGAGGCAAGAATGGTGAAGACTTGTTTTACATACTGTGGGCTTACTGCTAGGAAAGACCATTCCTTGCTTGGACATCATGCTTGGAAAGGTAGTAGTTAAATAAACAGGAAGAGATTGTCCATCCTTCTCCTGGAGAGCAGCTGGTGGCCTTGAACCATGAGCCTTTGGGATTGCAGCACAGATTCCTGCCTCTAGGCCACCAGAAGTGGTAGTAATTAAATTTACAAAGATGTAGTTATAGCTCTGGTGGCTTAGTGGTAAGGGATTGCATTGCCAACATACATACAAAGGTATGTGGTTAAAATCCACCAGCTTCTCCTTCGGAGAAGCAGCTTGCATGATTTACTGCTTCTGAAAACCCAGTAAAGAGTCAGCTATGGGTCATTGCTGACTCAACAGTACACAACAACAACAACAGACATAGATAGACTTGACCCTAGTGCCTGCCATTTAGAATGTAGAATTAGCAGCTACCAGGGGATATAAAAAATGTGCAACAATGAATGACTGGAAATTCACGTTCTCTATAAACTTTCATTAAAATCTCAATTAAAAATATAGGGGGGAAAAGAAATGATAAAAGACTATCTTATCATTGTTTTTGTTTCTCTCAGAGTGGGCAAAGGGACAATATGCAGTGGAAGATAAAATGTGGACTTTAATTTTATTGACAAAGCATATGTATGTCTTTTTTTAAAAAGCCCTCAGCACTGTTGATGCAATGAATTTACATTTAATAAGGTTCTTTTATGAAATCCCACTGAGCTCTTTGAGATAAGGGGAAAAAAGGAACTAAAAAGAATAAATGACCAGAAGTTGCACATTGGAGGAGGTCAAAGAAAATAAATATGTTCAGCTGTGGGCCTAAAGGTTGGAAAAGATTAATTTAAATGACTCCACTTAGAGAATATGACAGCGTTCCAACACTTCCTGGCAGGTATTGTATTTCATGCTTCAAAGTTGCGTTCAGATGCATTCTTTTCTTCCCTTTGCTGGCACCCATGTTAGTGGGAGCCAGTTATCTCCACACACCTGCAGCTTACAGGAACTATATGAGTATATGAACGTGTCATCCCAGTTAATGATGCCATGGATTATAATGCAATAAAATAATAATCCATCTCTGCTCATAGCACAGCAGTTTTTAATTCAGCCATGACCCCCTATGCGGAGATATTTATCCTGTACTTCACCCTGGCTGTGGAGAATGAGTCTCCAGCAATTGGTAGAGGTCTATCAGATATTTCACCAATAAGGTAATATCAGCCCTCGTGATTAAAAGGATTACTTACTTGCTGACTCAGGAAGGTTTAATGGCAGAGAGCAAAAGGCTTTGTTTGGAAATCATGCCCCATGACTTCCTGGGGCAATAGGCATGAAAATGCTTTTTATTAAAAAAGAAAAATTGTGGTCCAGCAAATTGTCTTCTCTTCATGAATTCTGATCTGGCATTACATATGATCATTACCTAGTAATATATAAGGACCGCTAGTGATGCAGTGGTTAAGTGTTTGGCAGCTAAACTGCAGGCTGGTGGGTCTAGTCTACCAGCTGCTCCACAGGAAAAGGTAGTGACTGTCTTCTTCTGTGAAGGTTACAGCTGGAGATTGCTCTGCTGTGTAGTTCTACTAAAAGGACTCCACTCTGACTTAAAACTTGGTGACATACTTAATTGTGTACTGAAAAAACCATATTAAGGGATATCTAATTGTGGGGTTCTGATTCAATGGTACTTAACAACAAAACAACTACATATAGCCACATAAAAGTATGTAAATA
Organism: Elephantulus edwardii; assembly: GCF_000299155.1. Classification (NCBI taxonomy): domain Eukaryota; kingdom Metazoa; phylum Chordata; class Mammalia; order Macroscelidea; family Macroscelididae; genus Elephantulus; species Elephantulus edwardii. The sequence continues at coordinate 3,049,929 of NW_006399852.1, read as the reverse complement.
TGTGGCTTAGTGGTAAGGAGTTGTGCTGTCAACCTAAACACATGCAGTTCGAATCCAACAGCTGCTCCCTATGAGAAAAATGGACAGTCTCCTCCTACAAGATTTACTGCCTCTGAAACCCTGCTGGAGGGTCAGCCATGGGCGACTCCAGTTCAGTGGTACTTAGTAACAACATACACAGAGAGAGTCCTTCCTGGTTGGCTTAGAATGAGATTAAGCAATGGCGAATTTAGTTTTACTTAACATATTTTTCTCTCTTGTTCTTCCTACAGAATTATTAAGTAAATACATAAATTATTTTTATTCTTCTTTTGAGCCAGTAAGTAAATGCATATATTAACCTCCCATGCCTCAGGTCTACCTGCCCTGCACCCTCCTTCAATGCTTAGTGATCTACAGAGGAGGAAGGGGCCTGCGCCCAAAGGCATGGGTTCAGATAAGGGTGTCATCAAGGACTAAGGATAAGAAGGGCACTCATTTCTATAGTGCTTTTATTGCGCTTGATTTAACCTTCTCTAGATACTTCCAAAGCCACTCCCCCTACCCGGTGGTGCAGAGAGCGTTTTATGTTGTCGTCTCACGTAAAGTAAACCTTTGAGTCCTGGAGAACTCAGCACCAGGGAATTAAACACTGCCTGGAGCTGCACCATATCCATCCATGACTGAGTCCAGATTGGGTTGTTGTGATCCATGTCCATTGACTCACCGTCCAAGGTTGTAGCTAAGCTGTTCCTTCTAGCTGGTGTTGGGCTGGGTGTTCTGGTGAATATCATTCCATACTACCGTAACACGCAAGTCTCCACTAGCAGACATGGGATACCTGGGCATGGGGTGCATTGCGGCACTAGAGCTTGGAATGCTTTTTCTGAACCACCATTGTCCTCCCTAAATAGGGGGAGAAGAATGAAGAATGAAGGGTGGAGAAATAAATAAAAGACTTCAATTTGAAGCACAATTAACTTTCTTAAGTTTGGGGAGAATTTTTCTTTTAAACAAAAAATGGTGTTTTCTTGCTCTTGAAATATCCAGATGGATAGTGTCTTCTCATATAATCATTAGTGGTGACTAGTTCAGTGACATACACATTTAGACTCTTTAATGTCCTCCAAATAGTCTCTTGCTTTCATGATCCTTTTATAAAATGCACGTGAAAGTACATTCAGTCCCATTGTGGCTGTGCTGTATTATCTACTCAAACAATACCATCTTTTAATTTGTTTTGTTTCTCATATAAACTGAATATTTTCTTATTAACCTTGGTGACATCTGAATATATGCTCTGTTTACTGCCAGACCCAACTAGCTTTATTGATATATTTTACATTAAGCTGCCTTGTAAATTTGCAAATGCAGCAATTGTTGCAGTGAATTGAATTTCAGAGGTAATGCCCTGGGTCTGTGTGCTTGACAATACAAATTAGGCTGTCTAATGCCAGTAATAACTAGTCACAAGCCAAGATCTTTCCATAAAAACCAAGTTTATAATGAGACGGTCACTTTTCTTTGATAGAGTGAGGAAAATTAGTAAGGTCAATCCAGATATTTTGTTTCTCCCTTTGAACTTTATTAGATCAGATGAATCAGTATCTGGTATTTAAAGTCAATAGCCGTAGCTCAAACAATTGTATGTGTGATTACAAACCTCTTTGAAGATTAAAGTATTAAAAATAATGGAAGTTTCCATTTTAACTAGTTAATCTCCTTCAAGATGATTTTAAATTTTCAAGTCTGCATTATGTTTTTCAATTTCCAGTGACTTCTTGGAATAGATTGTTGTGTTTTTATCGAAAATCATTTTGGAAGTTAATGACACTCATGGCTTTGCTAGGTAATGTGAAAAGTGAACATGCTTAACTCCTAAATGAAAGTTTGAAACTTATCACGTACCCCACAGATGCCTTCAAAGGCCTCAGAAACTGTTACTGAACAAAATCAAAGCAAACAAAACAACACGAACAAAACCACAATAAATCAGCTGTTGGAATCTCTATGGAACACAATCCTATTCTAATACCTCAAGGGTCACAGCGAATAGGAATTGCCTAAACATGAACTGATAGGAGCTATAGCATTTTCAGTTGCTTCCTATGCATCAGAAAGTTGGACAGTGAATAAAGATAACCAAAGAAGAATTGATGCCGTGGACTGCCAAAGGGGCAGACTTATATCTGTCTCAGAGGGAAGAGTAACCAGGGCGCTCCCTGGGGCAGGGATGGTGAAACATCTTCTCACCTTTGAACATGTTGTCAGGAGGCTCTTGGGAAAAGCCTTCATACTAGGGGAAGTGGATAGTCAGGGAAAGAGGAAGACCCTCAACAAAATATATTGACACAATTACTGTATCAATAGTTATGTCAGAGACCATGAAAGTGGTCAAGGATGGGACAAAATTGAGAGCTGTTGTTCATCGGATCACTACGTGTTATAGTGGACTGGATGACACCTAAATCAATATCAGTAATAAACAATAACTTTTCCTATTGCATCCATATGCTCTGAGTATGTCTACTAATAGGAATGTATGTCTACATGCATAATAGCATGTCTACTGCAGGAAGCATGAGTGAAATGACTGTCATTTATCTCATTAATATCTATTTAAAAACTGTAGAGGTCCCTGGCATGTCTCTCAAGTTTTGGTATTGTGTTGGCTTCCAGAGAAATTAAGGTAACTGGGCTCCTTGTGCCAGAGACAGAGATAAATATATAAACTAATGCAGTGAACTTTGGAGAGTCCTTAAGGAATATAATGAACACAAAACCAGAAGTGTTAGCAATTAAAATATTTTGTGGGTTATTAGGGCAACCTGATAAGACATGGGATGAGGGTTGGTTATTGAATGTGTTTTTACAAGGAAGTCTCAATAGATTGTTAATTTTATTCCTGCCAAATAATGACACCTGATAAATTCTGAATTTCCAAGTTCACAGTTGAATATAAAACTGGATTCCTAGCTAAACAACACAGTTGTCATCGATGGCAGGCAGAATTCTCACGGCGATTCTTGCAGTGAAGGTGGTGGGAATATAGCACGTCATGGTCGCTTTTCAATTTGAATTAATCCTCCCCCAGCTGGCTAAATTGCCTCTGAAATTTCAGAAGGAAGGACAGTTCATCCCCCACCCCAAATGTTCTGTTTACTTTGGACTTAAAAAAAAATTAGGACATTTGAGTTCTTCCAAATGCATCCTAAACCTGTTCATCTCCAGCTTCTTTTATTTGAACCCATCTCCCAAAGGAATGTCTTATTGTTTCAGTGGATTTAGATAGCCTTATAACATGTCAACTAAAATTTGAACTACCTTGTTTTGATTTGTGATTATTGTTGATGTTCTTGTTTACTTAATTATAAACATCCCAGAATAATCTATTATCCTTGAAAAGCATTACTTTTTTATAGTGAAAGCTTGTATGAGAGCTATGTTATTTCCATATGGATGAGTATAGTGATCTGCAATCTAATTTATTCATCTGGAAAGTCAAAACTTCATTTTGTGAGGCATACATATATAGGCTTATATACTCCCCTGTGGTAAATTTAGAATATGCTCATTGCTTCAGGACATATCATGCATATCTAGTTAAGAGACCTTGAAGAGAAATAGTCATTTCTGAATTTCATCAGGCAATGTATGTGTGTTTGCTTTGGCCCACAACTTGACAGAGAGAGAGAGGGGCTGATGTGTAAGGCTTTCTCAGGTGTAGAGACTAGCAGATTACGTATGTTTGGCATGGTTTCCTTGTCTTGTCTTAAATTATATGAACTGGGCTAACTTGATGCTATAAAGTCACTTGCGACTCATAGCGACCCTATGTACAACAGCCCTAAACTCTACTCTGTCCTGTGCCAATCGCACCATCTCCGATACACCCATCCCAATTACCCCAATCACTAAATCAATCCACCTCACAGAGGACCTTCCCCTCCTGCTCTGTCCCTCCAACCTCCCAAGCATGATGTCCCTCTCCAAGGTCCGGTCCCTCCTTACAACATGTCGAAAGTATGTTATAAAAAGGCTTAGAATTAAAAAAAAAGGCTTAGAATTCTTGTCTCTAAGGAGCTGCCCGGTTTAACCCTCTCCAGGATGAATCTGTTTGTTTTCCTAGCAGTCCATGGTACCTTCAATACTCTTCTCCAGCACCACAGCTCAAAGGCATCAACTCTCCTTCTATCCTCCTTCATCATTGTCTAACTCTCTCTGATGCATAACAAGTGATTGCAAAGACCATGGCCTGTATCAGAAGCACTTTAGTCTCCAGAGAGACACCATTACTCTTCAGTACTTTGGAGAGGTCCCTAACAGCAGACTTTCTCATCACACTACGTCTTTTAATTTCCTGGCTACCGGAGCCAAGAGTGTTGACTGTGGAGGCAAGCAAACTGAAGCTGTTAACAATCTCAATCTCTTCACCATCCATCCTGATGCTACCGATTGGTCCAGTGGTGAGAATCTTTGTCTTCTTGACATTGAGCCTCAATCCATATTGAAAGCTGCAGTCCTTGACCCTCTGTAGCAAGCACATCAGGACCTCCTCAGTTTCAGCAAGCAGGGTTGGGTCATCTGCATAACGCAGAGTGTTGATAGATTTTCCACCAATCCTGATGCCACATTTCTCCTCATAGAGCCCAGCCTCTCAGATAATCTGTTCTGCAAACAGGTTGAAAAGATATGGAGACAGGACACATCCCTCGTGTGAACAAAATTGGGCCTTCCCAATTTTGAACCATGCAGTGTTTCCTTGCTCTGTTCTGACGACTGCCTCTTGGTCCAAGTATAGGTTTCCCATTAGCACAATCAAATGTTCTGATATTCCCATTCTTCTCAGAGTCAGCCACAGTTTGTTGTGATCTACACAGTCAAATGCCTTTGCATAATCAATGAAACACAGATAGACATTCCTCTGGTACTCCCTGCTTTCAGCTAAGATCCATCTGACATCAGCTACAATATCTCTAGTACCATGACCCCTTCTAAACCCAGCCTGGACTTCTGGCAGTTCTCTGCTGATGTGCTGTTCCAGTCGTTTTTGGATAGTCTTCTGTAGAATCTTGCTTGCGTGTGAAATCAATGATATTGTTCTGTAGTTTCCACACTCTGTTGGGTCACCTTTCTTTGGGATGGGAACAAATATAGATCTCTTCCAGTCAGTTGGCCAAGTGTTCAGTTGTTCTCAAGATTTCTTGGCACAACTTAATGAGCACATCCAGGGCAGCATCTGCTAGCTTAAATACATCAATTGGTATACCATCTATTCCTGGGGCCTTATTTTTTTGCTATTTCCTTCAAAGCAGCTTGAACTTCTTCCTTCATCAACATAGGCTCTTGCTCCTATGTTGTTTCATTAAATTTTCTGTGTCTGCCAATTCCTTTCCATAGAGTGACTAAGTATATTCATTCTATCTTCTTTTAATACTTCCTGGATCATTTAATATTCTGCCTAAAACATCCTTGATTATAGCAACTCGAGGTTTGAATTTGTTCTTCAGTTCCTTGAGCTTAAGAAATGCTGAGCGAGTTTGGCCCTTTTGATTTTCTGACTCCAACTCCTTGCACGTTTCATTGTAACTATAAATTATAAAGTGGTATACAAAGCTAATTATTTTGAAGTCATTCACTCCTTTTAAAAATTCTTCCTGTCTCACTTCCTCTCAGAATGACAATCCTGTCCTAGATCCCTTTCTCATTACCACAATAAGGAGATAAGATGAGACCATCTTGCGTTTGAACATTAACTGGACTGGGATTCTACTATGTCTGACTTGATGGTTTAACTATTGTGAATGCCAGTCCACAATGTACAATATGACAACCTACAATTATATTCATTTGTTAACATTCTGAGTTCCCAGCACATACATTTTTTTTGCAAGGGTATTTACCTTTTACTATACTCACTGCTGTTGAGTTGGAATCAAATCATAGTTGACCCTCCAATGGGTTTTTAGAGGTTATAAATCACATGAGAGTAGAGTACCCATCTTTCTCCTGAGGAGCAGCTAGTGGATTCCAACTACCTACTTTTGGGTTGAGAGTATAACTACTTACCTATCAGGCCACTTTGCCTTGTGAGAACTCAGTACACTAAAGTGAATCATAGGCATACCCAAGATTGTGACAGTTGCCTTCTAATATGAGTGAAACCCTTTCATATAGAATTAAATAATTTCATTAAAATGCACCAGGAGACAAAATTAAATTATAACAGAAGATCAACAAATCCATGAAATTTAACCAGAAGTTGTCAGTCCAACACCCCTTCCTGATAAAGACACTCAGCAAAATTGGAATAGAAGGGAGTTTCCTCGACTTGGTGAAAAGTATATATGCAAAGCCAAGAGCTAACATCATTCTCGATGGAGAAAGACTAAATACATTGTCCTTGCAAACAGGGACCAGAGAAGGATGCCACTGTCACCACTTCTTTTCAACATTGTATTGGAAGTGCTTGCTAGGACAATACTACAAGAGAAAGAAATAAAAGGCATCCAGATCTGCAAAGAGATGGTTAAACTGTCTCTATTTGCAGATGATATGATAGTGTATACAGAAAACCCCAAAGACTCAACAAAAAAACTTGTTAGCGTTAATCGGCCAGTTTAGTAGAGTGGCAGGATATAAGACCAAAATCCAAAAATCAATAGAATTTCTCTACAGTAACAAAGAGAACTCAGAGAAGAAAATCAAGAAAACTATACCATTTAAAATGTTGTTGTTGTTGTTGTTGTTAAGTGCCGTTGAGTTGCAGACAACTCATAGTGACCCTACGAAAGAGAGTCCTCAACGCTTGGGTGCCTTTCATCCTCTCTCCAGGTTCATAGGTTTTCTGGAGGCAAGCTATTATGGAAGTGGATGCCACTCCTCCTTCCAAGCTTGTTTTAATCGGGGAGCTCTACCCCACTCTCTGTCCACATTGGGTAGAAAACCATTAACACATTTGACACATCAGTGTCACAGTGTTTAGCCTCACAGCAACCACAAATGACCACTGTACAGCAACTTGTACAACAGGGCTATATGACCCAGAGGAATGTCTGAACAAAAACAGTGAAAGACAGGCCCGAGGGCCACAGATTAAAAGTCACCCACCTTTGGCTTGATAGCATCGCTTTCTGTTCACTGGGCCAACCACAAATTTTAGGTACTTGGGATTAAACCTAACTAGAGATACAAAAGACCTATACAAGGAAACCTACAGAGCATTTCTGAAAGACACAATAAAAGACCTAAAGAAATGGAAAAATGTGCCCCGTTTATGGATAGGAAGACTCACTATTGTGAAAATGACAATCCTCCCAAAAGCAATCTACATGTTCAGTGCAATCCCAATCCAGATACCAAATTCATTTTTCAAGGAGATTGAAAGAGAAATTAACACATTTGTTTGGAGAGACAAGAGACCCCGAATAAGCAAAACACTTCTGAGATACAAAAATGAGGTTGGAGGAATAGCACTCCCTGACCTCTAAACTTACTACACAGCAGTAGTAACCAAAACAGAATGGTACTGGTACAGTGACAGGCATGTAGACCAAGGGAACAGAATTGAGAATCCAGAAATAGCCCCAGCTATCTATGGTCAAAGCTATCAAATAGGGAAATGATAATCTTTTCAACAAATGGTGCCAGCAAAACTGGAACAGGATCCACGTCTCACACCATACACAACAATCAACTCCAGGGGGATCAAAGACCTGGGATTAAAGCCCAAAACCATAACATTCATAAGAGACAAACAGGGACCAAGCTTAGAAACACTAATCCAAGGTGTAAAGAGACTTCCAAGTACAACCTGAAATGTACAATCTAATGAGGATAAAATTGATGTATGAGTCCTTCTAAAGATTAAATCCATGTGTGCATAAAAAACTTTTTCCAACAGGCTGAAAAGAAAACCTACAGACTGGGAACAAACATCTGGTAACACTCTCAGACAAAAGTCTTTTAACAAAAGTTTAAAGAATACTCTTTGGCCTCTACAAGAAGAAGACCGATAACCCAACTACAAAATGGGCAAAAGACATGGAAATAATTTTCACACAGCAAGATATTCAAATGGCAAACAGACACATCAAGAAATGCTCCAAATCACTGGTAATAAGAGAAAAGCAAATAAAAACCACAATAAGGTACCATCTCGCTCCAGTAAAAGTGGCAAAGTTTAACAGGGCAACAAGTAATAAATGTTCGAGAGGAGGTGGTGAGAAAGGAATTCTTATACATTGTTGGTGAAACTAAAATGGTGCAGCCATTCTGGAAGGTAGTTTGGTGCTTCCTCAAAAAGCTGAACATAGAAATCCCATATGACCCAGCTATTTCACTACTTGGAATATACCCTGAGAATATGAGAACTGAGGCACAAACTGAGATTTGTACACCAATGTTCATAGCAGCATTATTCACCATCGCAAGAACATGCAAACAGCCCAAATATCCAACCACAAATGATTGGATTGAGAAATTATGGTACATTCACACAATGGAATACTATGCAGGAGTAATGATTTGGTAAATTATTACCTAACTTGAGAGGGACTGGAGAGAATTATGCTGAGTGAACTAATTCTGTCCCACAAAGATAAATATTGTGTAAAACCATTATTGTAGAATGAGTATAAGGATCCAAGAGGGGTGGGAGAGGCTGGAAGCAGAGGGATGAGGATGTGCAGGGGGAGGGGGGATTAATCATGGAGTTGTCCAATTTGATGGAGGTGGGGTGAGGGAAATTAAAAGAATTTGTTGTTAAAGACAATGTATTCGAATTTTGTAAATAAACTAGTAGAAAATTAAAGGAAGGAAAAAAAGAAAGTTATGTGGATAACCTTCAAAATGACCGTAATCAGTAAGTTTGTATGTCAACAGAAAGAACCAAGTATATGCTGTATTAGCTCCATTATAAATAGTTTTGTTACAAGAAGGTCTAATGAAGTGACTAATTTATTTTTGTCAATTGCCCATGGAAATTGGATTAAGCCTCGTTAACGTGGAATGGATGTCCTCCCTGATGGAGGCGACAGAGCCTCTAAACTAAAGCAGATGCTGAGGATTTGCCTCACCTGGGCTAGTCAAAGAGAGTTCCAAACACGACCTTAGACATCTTCCTCTTTGATGATTTCTGAAACATAATTTCTTTGAGTTGAAGCCTTCACTGCATTGAATTTTTTATCCACATCAAGGACCAAGGGACACACATAAGCATTAAAGGAATCTACAAAAATAAGACTAAAAAGAAATAAAAATCCCCTACAATGTACCTAGGTACAAACCATTGACAGGATCCTGAATTGTAACTGATGGGCTTCTCAATTGCGTTGGTAATGATGGCATCCCACGGTGCCAGAAAACTGAGAGCAATTTTCTGCAGTAGCTGCTGTGACCAGTCTGTATTTAGATAAAATGTTGTCATGTGACAAAAATATGAAAGCCTGTGTCTGCTTCTGTTTGCTGAAGATTCTTCCCCCCCCCCCTACCCCTTTCTGTTTGGTCAAGTATAGATTATGCTCTTAAAACAAGATTTGGAAAGAATATATTTGACATTTTGGTTGCAGTTTTTGTTGTGTTCTTGGTAAACACTGTGTTTTCATAGGAAAGACAGTAAGTGGACCACCTCTAGTTCCTGAATATTGAGGCTCATTTGATAAGTTCCAGGTATCGTTTGTGCTTCTTTATCACATATAAAAGACAGCACATTTGGTTTGCACCAGTGTTGACATAAGAATTGGATTACTGGTTAATACAGTTTTTATTTTAATGTAGAAGCGTAATAATTTGAAAGAGATCTGCTTGGATGTCACTCCAAACAGCTGAACTTGCTATTTGATTAAGAAATAGGAATTGCATGGATGGGTTTATTGGAAATGGCAGACATTAAACTGACAGATGTCTGGCCTGAAGGTTTACAATTCTAAATCTTTTGTTTTGAAAATATTTGGAGGAAAATGTTGACACTGAGACATTACCCTATGGATATTTAAGTATATTGCAATTGTGATTTAGGCTTCCAAATGGGTTTGAAAGTTAGTGACAACTATAGATAGTTTATGTCACCAATAAAATGTACAGAACTGAAAAGAGAATACTGCTAAAAGCGTTTGGCGTATTTCTCTCTTGAATAAAACATTGTGTGCTTGAACCTAAAATAGAGTGTTGGGAGAAGTGGAAGTTGACTATAGGATTAATAAGGAAGTTTTTGCAATTGTTATTCCCTGGGGAATGAAATGTTTTTAAATGTGGTCATAAAACACAAAGACTTTTTAACGAATATAAAAACACACTCATGTTTATATCCACAGGACCCTTTTTTTTTTTTAATGGAAGCCTTTCCATACTTTCAAAAATAGGATTTTCCCATTCAATGTAGTCCGTTTCAAGAAGTAATATAGCATGATAACTAAGAATGTGTGTGAACTTTCAAGACTAATGCCTAGCAAATAGTAAGTGCTCTATGAAAATTAATTAATAACCAAAACTACAACATACATGGAAGAATGCTACAAATTTACACGCGGACTTCACAGTTATATTTTCTCTTTCCTGTAGCAATTGTGACTTCAAAAAAAAATTAAAATGGCATTACACAAAAGTGTATTTCTTCTTCTTTTTTTTTTTGGTCTACTAGTTTGTTTACAAAATTCAAATACAAATTTGAATACATTCTTTCAATTTCCCTCATCCCCTCACCCATCAAATTGTAAAACCCAATAATTAAGCTCCCCTTCCCCCCACGCATCCTCATCCCTCTGCCTCCAGCCTCTCCCACCCCTTCTGGATCCTTACACTCATTCTACTATAACAGTTTTATACAATATTTATCCTTGTGGGACTGAGTTAGTCACATAAATTTATTTCTTTTAAAATAGCTTTGTTGAATGGCTAAGTGATGGCCAGTGCATGGAATGGCCAAAAGGAAGGACAATATGAAATGAATGGACAATTAGAAACCATGTGTATGACAATTAAGAGCCTGGGACAGGACAAGCATTATTTACAAAGGGACCTGGGGGAGGGAGAGGGAAGAAAGTGTGCATGAATGAATGCATGAAACTAATGTTTCTATAAACCTTCACTAAGATAGCCTGGTTGTTGCTGTAATGAGGTTCCGTGTGTTCGTTCTGATTCCGACCTTCTCTATAACAGAATGAGACCCTCTGTGGTCCTGTGAGCTCCTCACACTTGCTGGCTCCATTGTTAGAACCCCTTTTTCAATCCATCTCTTTGAGGATCTTTCACTATTTGCAGGAACGCTATGAGGAGAGTACAGAGAATTCCTACATGGCCCACACCCAGTTTACTATTCATTAGTGTCTTGTATTGTTGATTTACTCTGCTGGCCTAGTGGTAAAAAACTGTGCAGCCATCCCAAAGGCGCGAAGGCTTGAATAGACCAGCTGCACCCAGAGAAGAATGGGAATTCTCTTCCTGTGTTGTTTACTGCCTCTGAAAAATTACTGGAGGATCAGCTTTGAGTTAGTTCCAACTTGATGGGACATGACAATATTGTTAGGTACCATCAGACTGACTGTGACTCATGTAGACCCTATGTACTCCAGATTGAGCAATGCCTGGTCCGTCACCATCCTTAAATTCCCTTCCACAACCAAGTCCATTGTAACTATCATGGTGTCAGTCCGTCTAGTTGATTGTCGTCTTCTCCTGTGTTGACTTTCTGCCTTTCCAAGCATAACGTCCTTTTCAAAGGACAATCTATACAAATTATGTGAACCAAAATCTCATAGTCCTTGCTTCCAAAGAACAGTCTGGATACAGACACCAATTGTGAATCTATGTAAAATGAAATCCTTGGCGATGTTCATCTTTTCTCCATGTATCCTGACGTTTCTTATGGCTCCAACTGTGATGATTTCTGTTTTCTTGATGTTGCGTTGTAATCTATATTGAAGACTATAATCTTTTACCTTCTTCAGTTTGTGCTCCAAGTCCTCTCTCAGCAAATGAGGTTTTGTCATCTACATCATGGGGGTTGTTAATGAGTCTTCCTGTAATCCTGTTGCTACATTCTTCTTTATAAAGTCAATTCTCAGATTATTTGTTCAACATACAAGTTGAATAGGTATGGTGAAAGCATATAATACTATTGATACATAATTATTGACATTAAAATTCCAACTTTATTCTGATCCCCTTTTATTCTGATTCCTACCTCATGAGTTTTTTCTGAGTCAGAGACCCAGGACAAATCAATATAGTCATTGAATGTAGTTAACATGTCTCCTTAGGCATTCTTGGCTATGTAAGTTCCCCACACTTTTGTTTGTGTGTGTGCGTGTGTTTTTGATGATTTTAACAATTTGAAGAGTGCTGGCATTTTGTAGAATGTTCCTCAATTTACATTTTTTTTTATGTTTTCCTCATTATGAAGTAGAATATTTTTAGGATGGTGAAATAATTCTATAGAATGGTATAATGGTACATACCTAACATGAAGCATTTATTAAAAAGTTCATAGAACTAAACATCTCAATGCATACACAGCTCCTTAATATATATAGATGTAGGCAAAACTGTTTAAAAATGTATAAAATAAACTTGCTGAAGGAAGCAGGGAGGAGATTGCTAATCAAAGTAACTAAAAATTAGTAAGGATTGATAAGCTAAAAAACAGGAGAAGAAAGCTAGAATGATTATGGCAGTATCGAATTAGAGTAAAAAGCATCTATATGAACAGATGAGTAACTATGGAACTATGTAGGCATATGTGTATATATGTATATATGGATGCACATGGTAGCATGGAGTTTACCTCTGCTAACTCCACAAAGAGAAGCTGTTCCCCTCCAGAACATCCACAGGACAAGCCCAGTTCCCATAAGGTCAGACATGGCCTCCATGCTCCTACATCTATTTCTCTTTATTCCTCCAATGACACTTTCTACTACAAGGTCCAAAACACGTTGCCATGACTTCATGCATTGCTCAGTCCCATACACATGGTTCTGTGTTTTACTGGAGAAGTTAATGCATGATGATTCAAGTTGGCACTAAGGTAACAATTCCTCAAACCAAACAGCTTCTCTTTGCATAACTTCCTAGTCCAGACAACTTCTCAAGGGTACTCACAGGCTTCTTGACATTCAGTCTCACAGCTTAGGCTAGGGTTACAGAGCTCTCTCGGTTCTGCCGACTATGGCATCTTCCCTCAGTCCTTCAGAAAGTTCTGTCTCACGTTGGTCTCTGCTGAAGTTGCTGCTGCTCTCACGTAGACTCCCATCTGACTGGCACAAAGATCTCTGACCCTAAAGGTCCTATGCTACAGTCTCTGCTTTTCTTCCTTGCTATTTATGAAATTCACGCCTTTGCTGCTAAACTTGTTCAATTTAAACTTGGTGGTAGAATGGCGAACACTCCATAATGATTATACGCATGTTAAGTCTGTGCCCCATCATGTAGAATGAGTCAACGCTAATAGCTAGGAAAGCCAATTGAACAATGAACCCATGGCACCATTCGTACATTTCCCTGATCTATCAGTTGGGAGGGCTTCAAAGCAACAGCAGCTCAACAGTATCCAGCACACCTAATGCCCAAAGAGACTTTCAATCTCCAGCAAAAAGAACCGTGGATGATTGGAGAGGTATTTAATTTTAGGGTTGAGATAGAAAGAGTCAAGATCAACCTAAAGCACATTTGTCATGTCAAAAAGTAATGAAATTTTCAAAACTGAAATAACCAGAGCCAAAAACATGCTAAGGAGATGTTAGGAACATGTGAGTGAACAGAAAGAGTTCCCAGTGATGAAATGCATAATGTCTTGAGCAAGAAAACAAGTAAACTAAGTAAAGTTGCATAAGATAAAGATTACCGTGAATCCATGGTGATAAAAAGAAAAGATTAGAAGCACATAAAGAATTTATACAGAGAATACCCATCCTCTTCACCCTCTGACAGAGAGCACAGTTATCTATTATGTTTCCCCCCCAAAAAAGTGTGGCCTTTGCATATTGATTTCCTTGCCGAGAGTACAATATGGGAAAGGAGAAAAACCTGAAAGATAAGACCTCAGCCAGGTGGTCAAGTTCAACAAGAATGATAATGAGTTACATGGTTAGTATGGACCCTGGAAAGAATTCAAATGGTACCTTTCTTTGTGATCATTCTTCTAAAACTGTAACTTCAATCTAAACATAGGAAAAAACATCAGATTAACCCTGAGAGACTTTCTTCGAATTACCCAGCCTCCTGAAAAATGGAAAGTTGTCAAATGCAAAGTTGAATATGAGAAACTCTCAGATCCCTGGAATGCCTACAGAGACAAGATGAGGGAATGAATGGGGGTCTCATGGAGATGCTAAAACACACAAAAGAAAAGATTCTGGGTTAGAAATAAAGAATGTCTGCATAAGGAATGGACTTCAGTAAATTAAAAAAAGTATCTGTATTCTTAACATATATAACCTCTCTGTGAGTGTTAATAGATCTCTGATTTTTCATTTTAACAATTGAATAGTATACTATGTTATACCTAGACATTGGAAAATGTAGGGAAATAACCACTTATGGATGGTTTTTCTTGCCTTGTTTCTATTTTATTTGTTCATCTGTTTATTTTTACAAAGTTGAATACATACATATTATACAAAAGAAAAAACCAAGTGACATTTGAGCTTTCGGTTTCATTGTCTATCCTTTTACCAATACTTTGCTTTCTTAATTTCTATAGCTTTCAAGTAAATCTTGAAATTAGGTTGTATGTGTCTTTCAGTGTTTTTGTTCATCAATATTGTGTTAGATATTATAGTTCTTTTACTTTTCTATACAAAGTTTCAGTAAGTTTACTTATACCTACCCAATGGCTCATTGATGATGCTTATTTTTCATACCTACAGAAATATTACTTTTCTCAATTACTAAACATTTTCTTAGGTACCATTGAGTCATCTTTGACTCATAGGATATAAATAACAACAGAAGGAAACCTTGCCCTATCCTGGGCTGTCTTGACCATCTTTGGCCATTCTCAAGTCTACTTTTGTAAACTCAGTGTGCCAGTCTCGTTCTATGAGGCTCTTTCTTGTCTTTCATTCAGTCTCAACTATTTCAAATGTGATGTCTATTTCCAAGAAATAGTACCACCTAATGATATTATATACTTGGTTCTCTGCAATTGTTTACTCTTCTACAAATTCATATCCACTCTTAAAGATTTGCCTCCACTGTGAAGATATTCACCCTCGAAGTATTTGAGCAGTTGTAACAGTCTGGAATAAAAGTATCTGCCCCATCAAGGTGCTTTATTTAATGGATAACACTTAGCTGGATGAATAAATTTTAATATTTAAATTGCATTGTGTTTCTTTGATAAGCCTCACACCATACAGTAGTTGTAACACCAACCACTGAGATTGTTGAGAGAGCTAAATTAGAAAGCAGGAAGGAATTACGTATATTTAGAGCTTAAAGTGGAAGAAGGAGTTTTAAATCAATGTTACCTATTCTTAAAGTCACCTCATTTCCTCATATTAAATAAATTTGTGCAGAATTTAACCTCATATAGTAGTATGGTACAAGATTTGTCATTTCTTTAAGTATTATTCAACATCATACACTTTTAAAACACAATAATACATTTTATAGAAAGCTCTACTGACAAATAAATGCATTTAATTCTACCCGGGCATACATTAAGCATTTTTTAACATTAAAGTTAATGGATTTTAAGAATGTATTAAATTAGTATGAAAAAGGTAACCTTGAGACTATGTCAGTGCATATTCCAAAGTATTGTAAAGTTAGGAAATGAATATTGAGAGCTTACATACATTCCTCTGGTGAATATTGGATGATTTAGGTTTGAGTGATTTGTTCATGCAGGGCAAGGCATGAGGGGCATAGAAATGGAATATTCTTGAGCTGCAGGAGAGCTTTGAAGGAGCACATCTGGAGGACTTGTTCACCTCAGGTGTTCCAGCCAGAAAAGTCCTTTCTATAGGTCGTTCTTCAGCTCTCTTGGCATTGGCCTTCTCTCCCGACACTAACACCAGTTGGAATGGGAAAGAAAAGATCTTCCACTGAGAAGTGCTGATTGAAAATGGATATAGTCTGCTTAATAAAAAAATATTTATTACAAACTGAAAATCTACCATTAATCCGCAGCCCTCAGGCCTGTTTTTAATTGTTTTTGGTCAAACATTCTTCTAGGTCACGTCGTCCTGGTCTACTTGCTGTACAAAGGTAACTCATGGTTGCTGTGAAGCTGAACCCTGTCACACTGATGTGTCAAATGCGTTAACGGTTACCCATGGTGGACAATGATTGGTGGAGGTCCCCAGTTAAAACAAGCTTGGAAGCAGAAGTGGCATCCACTTCTGAAATAACTTGCTTCCAGAAACCTGGAGAAAAGATGAAAGTTATACAAGTGTTCAGGTCTTTAGTTCATAGGGTCGCTATACCTATGACTCAACAGCACTTAACAACAACAAAATTTTTTTTAAAAAAGAAATATTTTTGTTACTCTATTAATGAAAAGAGAGCTCTCATGGTCTTATGAGTAAGGGTTGTGCTGTCAGCCCAAAGGGAGGCTGAATATACATGAAGTAGGAGCGGCATCCACTTCCTAAACCACATGCCTCTGGAAACTATGAGCTTTGATAAATGATGATTGTTATAGAAAGACCTCAGGCCTTTAGTTCATAGAGTTGCTATGAGTGTGCTCTACTTGAAGGCAATCAACTTTATATATATTATACACTCTGGTGACCTAGTGGCAAGGAGTTGCACTACCATCCCGAAGGTATGCAGTTCAAGGCCACCAGCTGCTCCACAGGAAAAGGATGGACTGTCTCCTCCTGTGTGACTAGAGGGTCAGCGATGGGTCAGTTCCTACCCTATGGTATACCACAACAAACAATATATATAGTGGTATCCACTTCCTAAACCACATGCTTCCAGAAATTCTCTGAACTTTCTGAAATGTCAATAGTTGTGGAAGGACTTCAGGCCTTTTGTTTGTAGGGTCGCTATGAGTCATGGTCTACTCGAAGGCAATCAACAACAACAACTATATATAAATTTTTGTAACAAATTCCTTTATTAATATGAAAGAAAAAATTCAGTGTGAATTAAGTTTTTATCGGATTGAAGTGATATTTATTTTATTAATATTGGAAATGTAAAAATACAATAACTACTCATATTCTTTATTTCATTTGGCTATTAAACATCATTGAAACATAACCTGTCTTTCATTACATGTGTTGTGATTATAGAATGATTCTACTGTTTTGAACAGAATCCAAAAAAGAAACTTGTTCCACTATATGAGTTGCTTCTTCAGATAGCATCTAAAATTGAGTTTTAATACAGTCCAAGTATTAATATTTTCCAAATATCACATCATTATTAAACAGTTTGACAGATCTAAAACTGTCCAACAAAGAAACACTTTATTTTATGAAATTCTAATTTTGTCACTGTAAAATCACTGATGGGATTTTATGCATATATTTAATAGCTTTAGTTTGTTATGCCTAGTGGTTAGTGAGGTATTCAGCATACAGATTAACATGTAAGCACTGATGTGCTGCTCCAGTAATTTTTTTCATTATCTTCAACAAGATTTTACTTGTGTGTGGTATCAATGATACTATTTGATAATTTATTCTTTCTATTAGATCACCTTTTTTCTGAATAGTTGCAAATAATAGATCTTTTCTAGTGGGCCAGGTAGCTGTCTTCCAAAATTCTTAGCACAGATGTATTCTGAATGTTGTTTTTAGCTCTCATTGAGTCAAGTACAACTCATAGCGGCCCTGTGAACAACAGACCTATCCCGCCCTATCCTGTGCCGTCCTCAGCATCTCTGACACACTTGAGTCCATTGCTGCAGTCACTTTGTCAGTTCATATATCAGATGGAACAGAAAACTGTGTCTAATAATTTAACCGAGAAGGTAGCTTTAACAAGTAGGAATCAAAAAGGCAACAAAACCCAATAATAACAAAAATGACAAAGCTTGTTTGTCTTATAGCAACTGATAGAATCACCAAGAACATTGTCCCCAGTAACCCCTGAGCTTGGAACTAAGATTGCTGTTATGGCTCAACTTTCAGCCGAACAGTAGCCAAGCTTGCATAGTGAATGGTACCACCAGAGAGTCACTCATTCTTTGGAACAGTCAATCTTATAAGGTCATAAGGGCAATATTTACCAAGGGATAAAGTTCAGAGGAAAGGAAGGGGAAAGATAGAGGATTAATGGAAAGGTGAATCACAGAGTGGAAGTGGGAAGAACACTTTTACAAAGTTGTTGTTGTTTGTACCACCAAGAACTATCCCAAAGCTGATCTCCCAGTGGATTTTTCAGAGGCAATACATCTCACAAGAGGAGTTTGCCCATCTTTTTCCCACTGAACACTGGTGGATTTGAACCTCATTCCTTTGGGTTGGCAACACTACTCCTTACTACTAAACCCCCCATACTTCCTTTTACAATGCTGTTGTTATGTGCTTGTGACTCACAGCACCTATGTACAACAGCCCTAAACCCTGCTCTATCTTGCACCAATCTTATTGTCTCTGATATACCTACCCCCATTACCACAGTCACCAAATCAATCTATCTCATTGAGGTCTTCCTCTCCTGTACTTTCCCTCCACCGTCCCAAGCCTGACATCCCTCTGCAAGGACTGGTCCCTCCTTGCAACATGTCCAAAATATGTCAAATGAAGCTTCAGAATCTATGCCTTCAAAGAGCAGCCTGGCTTTACCGTCTCCAGGATGAGCTTGTTTGTTCTCCTAGAAGTCTATGGTATATTTAATACTCTTCTCCAGCACCACAGCTCAAAGGCATCAACTCTCCTTCTATCATCCCTAGTCATTGTCCAGCTCTCTGATGCATAGCAAGTAATGGTAAAGACCATGGCCTGTATCAAGCACACCTTAGTCTCCAGACTGACATCATTGTTTTCAGTACTTTGGAGAGGTCTGACATCATTGTTCTTAAGTACTTTGGAGATGTCTCTGACTACTAAACCCCCATCATTCGCCTTACATTTTAGGAACTCTAATTATTGCCATCAATGAAATTTTGTATAAATAATTGAATGGGAGTCCAATTTCTCCATAAGCATTTATTCAGAGCACAATTCTTTTGGGAAAAATGGAACATCATTCTTCTCAGTGCCTGGTGATGCTGCTGTTGCCATGATTACCATCCACAAATAGTATACAACTGTGGCTCACAAGACTGACACATGCATAGTCAATCCTGTGAGGAGTGGTAAGGAGCTATACTGACAAGCTGAAGATACTGGTTCAAATCCCCCGGTTGCTCCTCAGGAGAAAGATGGGCAATCTCCTCCTGTTCGATTTTCTTACTGCCTTTGAAAACCTGTTGGAGGGTTAGATTCTGGTCTGTTCTAACTCCACAGAATGTAACAACCACCTCAAGCACAGTGTCAATTCGTCCTGACATTTCCAATTTGAAGACCTGCATAGCCAAGGTTCTCTATGAATTGCATGTTGTGACTTTCTTGAGTATTTTTTCTTTATATACTTACTTTGTTCTATTTTGTCTATCAAAATATTTGTCATTTTTTTCTAACTTCCCTGACACTGAGTTTTGTTCTGCATCAAAATATAAATGTGTCTGTGGTTAACCAAAAGGCAAGTCTGGCCATTGTTCTTTTTCCAAGAATGTTGTATGTATTCTTTTTATTCACTTTGTTCTTGAACAGGTCTCTATTATTTTACAGCACAGATAATCTGAGAAATTGAAATTCCAAAGGCAGGCAGTCTGCATCCGCCAGCTGCTCAGTGAGAGACAGATTCTCAGTCATCACATCCTGTGTGATTTACAGCATCTGAGAACCTGCTGGAGGATCAGCTACGAGTTGGTTCCAACTCAGTAACTATGAACGTTGTTATTATTGAATGAAACTTACTCAGGACTGTCCAGGCGGAACTGACTCATAGCTGACCCTCCTCAGGTTTTTGAAGTTATAAATCACATGGGAAGAGATTGCTCATCTTTCTCCTGTGAAGTGACTGGTAGATTTGAGCATCCAGGGGCAAAGCTGGTGAGTTAACAGTGCATTTTCATGGGGGCTATGCCACTGGAGGTGGCATTTTTTAATGTTAATCAACATCTTTTTGTCTCACATACTTGGTACATGTTCTCAGGATGCCCGAGGAAAAAGATCATGTTGGGAAAGGATAGTCAGTGACAGACAGTAAGACCGTCAAAGAGATGAATTGATACAATGACCGCTTGACCATGGGCTTGAACTAGGTGAAGATCATTCTGATGGTACAAGATGAGAAAAGTCTCAATGTGTTGTTCATAGGGCCCATAGGAGCTGAAGTTGATTCAATCACATTTAACAAGTCTTTCATCTGTATCCTCTGTAAAAGCTTCTTAAAATTTCTTAGTTTCCTTATATGTATATTGTGTTTAAAAATAACTTCACATTGATTAGTATGGAAATTAAGTGCCCATCATGTTGTTGTTAAGTGTCATCAAGTCGTAAGTGACTCATAGATATGGACTTATGGACACCTGTATAACTTTAGTCCTTTCTCCAGGTTCATAGGGTTTCCAGAGGCAAGCTTTTATGGAAGTGTGAATGCTACTCCCGCTGCCAACCTTGTTTTAATCAGGGAGCTCTGCCAAGCACTACCCACTATGGGCAACCCTTCTTGCACTTAACTCCTCAGTGTCACGGTGTTTGACTTCATAGCAACCACTAGTTACCTCTGTACAGCAAGTGGGCATACCAGGGTTACACCACCTAGAAGAATGTTTCACCAAAAACAATTAAAGGCGGGCCTGAGGGCCGCGGAGTAGAGACACCCACCTTTGGCTTGGGAGCATGACTTTCTGTCCGCTAGGCTGACTACTCTCTTTCTCTAGGCTGGTGGTGGTGGTGTTGCTGTTAAGGGCCATCAAGTCATGGGCGACTCATAGCGACCCTATGAACGAAAGTCCTAGACACCTACCTGTATAACTTCATCCTTTCTCCAATATAGTCAATCTCTTTTTGCCAAATATACTTAACTGTGTATTTCACCACTTATCTTTTTTTAAATAAAATTTTTCTTTTATTCTGGTTTGTTTACAAAGTTCATATACATTATTTTTCCACAGAGGATCTTTTCCATTTTCTTTACCCACTCTCCATCTACCCATCAAATTGTGTGACTCTGTGATTACTCCCCTTCCCACCCTCACACCTTTGCTCCTGCCCTCTGCCCCTTGGGTCCTCATACGTTTACGTGTTATCTTTCTATTTCTACAAAAATGGTCTTATAGAGTATTTGACTGAGTTAGTGCTCTTATCATACTGCTCTCCAGTCCCTCCTAATTAGGTAGTGATTTTCAAAATCATTGCTCCTAAGTGCGGTGTTGTATTTTATCATGTGACTATACCACAATTTCTCAATCCATTCGCTTGTGGTTGGATATCTGGACTGTTTCCATGTTGTTGTGATGATGAATAACACTGCTATGAACATTGTTGTACAAGCTTCCATTTGTATCTCAGTTCTAATTTTCTTGAGGTATATTCCAAGCAGTAGAATAGCTAGGTCATATATAATTTCTATGCTCAGCTTTTTGAGACTACACAAACTGCCTTCCAGAGTGCTTGTACCATTTTACAATCCCACCAATAGTTGTCTATTAGGGTTCCTATCTCTCCACACCCTCGTCAACATTTATTACTTATTACTTGCTGTCTTGTTGAACTTTTCCACTGCTTCTGGAGTGAGATGGTATCTCATTGTGGGTTTGATTTGCATCTCTCTCATTGCCAGTGATTTGGAACATTTCTTCATGTGTCTGTTGGCCTTCCAAGTATCTTCTTCTGTGAAAAGTCTTTCTATGTCTTTTGACCATTTTGTATTTGGGTTATTGGTCTTTTTTTCTTGTGGAAGCCCTGTATGGTTCTATAAACTTTTGATAAGAGACTCTTGTCTGGAATGGGATTGTCAAAACGGGTTTTTTCCCCCAGTCTAGTAGATTTTCTTTTCACTCTGTTGGAAAATGTTTTTGATGCATACAGGCATTTAATATTTAGAAAGCCCATTTCACCAATTTTATCCTCTCCTGGTTGTGTTTTTCTGGCTGCATTTGTCAGCCTTTTTATACCATGAGATAGCCTTCTAAGCTTGATCCTTTTTTGTCTCTTATGATCTTTATGGCTTTGGACTTTGCCCCTTTATCTCTTATTGACCCTGAACTGATTTTTGTGTATGGTGAAAGATGTGTGTCCTGCTTTAGCTTCTTGCAGGTAGCAGTCCAGTTTTACCAGAACCATTTGTTGAAGAGGTAATCATTTCTCCATTTGATAGGCTTTATTTCTATGTCAAATATCAGTTGACCACAGATGGGTTAATTCTGTGTTCTCTATTCTCTTCCATTGGTCTTTATGCCTGACATTTTACCAGTACCATCGTGTTTTGGTTATTACATCTGTATAGTAGGTTTTGAGATTAGGTTTTACTATGTTTCCCACTTCACTCTTGTTTTTCAGAAGTGCTTTGCTTATTCAAGGTCTCTTCCCTCTCCAAATAAACTTGCCTATTGCCTTTTCTATGTCTTTGAAAAATTAATTTGGTATCTGTATTGAGATTGTGTTAAACATGTAGATTGCCTTTTAAGATTGTCATTTTTACTGAATTAAGCCTTCACCACTTATCTTTACATTTAGAAATGTGTGCATACGTGATCCTGATAGTTGCTAATACTGAAGGGGAGGGGGTGTTGGAGTAACTTATTGTGCTTGACATTATGATCTCATTAGCTAGAAGATGGATTTGACAATAATAACACTACATACAAGATATATTTGCCTGTAGAGTTGAAGATCAGTAATTCTGGAACTGGATGGTAGTTAACGATATACTGATTCAATTTACTTAAAAGTCAAGTGAAAAGGTTATCTATCTGTCTTCCAGTACCGACATGACAAAGTCACAACAATCAAGCTTCCCTGCCTGCCATAAACAATCACACCAATAGACAAAATCGCAGAAAAAAAGCAACTGTTCTGAACAGTTTGGACAACAGTTAGTCTGGTGATATATGCTTTGAAAAAGGAAAGAATTCCATTATACTTCTAGCTTTCTAACAGCATTTTCTAAGCTTTATGACAAGGAATTGGAATGGGAAGATAGAGGAGATCTGTGGTATTGGCATTAGAATAGATAAACAGACCAATAGAACTTAACTGAGTCCAGAATTAGACCCACACACATATGGTCAATTAACTTTTGGCAAAACAACAAATAAATTCATTGCAGAAAGGCACGTCATTATAACCAATGGTGTTGGCATAACTAGATATCCATATGGAATGCATGAACCTAAAGTCCTGCTTCTCACTCTATATCAGAAATCATTTGTGATAAGTCATAAGCCTAATAATAAAACTATAATCACAAAGCTTCTGGAATAAAACTAAATATGATATAGTCATGACATAGGGAAGAGCAATGGATACTTAGGACACACAATTAATATTCATCAAAGGAAAAAAATGAACAAGTTATCAAAATAAATCCTTTTTTTTTCCTAAGAAAACAATTAAAAAATGAATCAACAAATAGAGAAAATGTTCAGAAGATATCTGGTTGACAAGTGACTTGAACATCTAAAAAAATATATGGAATTTTAAAAACTTAACTGTAAAAATACAAAATAAAAACAATGACAAAGATTAACAAAAGACTTAGACTCAAGGAACATATACAGATGGAAAGCAGATAAATAAAAAATACTCCTCAATATGATTGTTCATTAAAAAGAAACCCAAAATGAATAGTACTACATATTAAAAGTTAAACTCATGGTTCGTAACCTATCTGCCTGCTAACAAAAAGGCCTATTGTTCAAATCCACCAAACCGCTCCACAGAAGACCAAGATTTAAAAGCCCCTGACACCCAATGGAGGGTTGCTGCGAGCGGGACTCAACCCAATGGCAGTGAGCTTCTATGCTCAAAACTAAACTCATTGCTATAAATTGATTCAACTCATAGATACTCTATGTATGTCAGAGCAGAATTGCATTCCAGAAGATGTTCAGTGTTTAAGTTGTCTGGAAGTAAGCTCTTTTTTGAGACAGCTATAGGTAGACTTGAACTGCCAACATTTCTATGAATGGCTGGGTGTGAGGAAGCACCTGTATACCTACTGTGGTTGTTATTGTGTGCCATCGAGTTGGAACTGACTCATAGCTGACCCTGCAGTCGGTTTTCAGAGGTGGTACATCGTGCGGGAGGAGATTGCTCATCCTTTTTCTTCTGAGCCGCTGGTGGATCCAAGTCATGTGCCTTTGGTATTACGGAATACTCCACAGACTGATAAGGGAACAGACAGATCTGTTTAGAGAATATGAAACCAGGATGCTCCCTGGAGGCAAGGATGGTGAAATGTTTTCTCACAAACTTTAGACAGTTGTTAAGAGGGGCCATCCTTGGAGAAGGGCATTAGGCTTGGAAACGTGGAGGCTCCGCATAAGGGAAAAAGACCCTTAACAAGATAGATTGGCATGATGACTGTATCAATGGGTTCAAGTGTACCAGGAATAGTGAGGGTGACAGGATATAGGGCAGGGTTCAGATGCATTGTTCATAGGGTCATGATGTATTGCAGTCAACTTGACTATAGCAACAATTGGTGCTCATACAGCCCTCGACCCTTTTTGAGAATTTCAATCATTTAGAACATCCTAGTCATTCCATTTGCAAAAATGTCTTATCTTTCACCTGATCGTGATCCTATCATATCCTGTCGAATGTCGATTAGCCCTACCTATGGTTTATTTTTGCTGTTAGTTTTGAGTGGTTTCTAATTTTTCCTCCTATTTTATATCCGTGCATATACCTGCATCACTGTTGCACACCATGACAAATAGTAGTTTTGAGTTTGGGTTTTGTTTTGTTGGGTTTTGGTTTTTTGTTTTTTTTAAAGAAAAGCAATCTTAAAATGTCCAGCATATTTTGTGTTGATAGTGTCAGGCAGTCTTTGAACAACCCCATGAAGTGCAGTTGTTGTTGTTGTTGTTGTTGTTAAGTGCCATTGAGTTGTAAATAACTCATAGCAACCCTATGAATGAAATACCTGAACACTTGTATAACTTTCATCATTTCTCTAAGTTCATAGAGTGTCCAGAGGCAAGCTATTTCAGAAATGGATGCCACTCCTGCCTCCAATCCTGTTTTAATATGGGAGCCCCACCAAACATTGTCTGCCGTGTGTAACCATTATTGCATTTGACACATCAGTGTCACAGTGTTTAGCATCACAGCAATCTCGAGTTACCTCTGTACAGCAAATTGACAGACCAATGCTATACCATTTAGAAGAATGTTTGACCAAAACCAATGAAAACCAGGCCTGAACGCCACAGATTAAAATCACCCACTTTAGGCTTGATAGCCTAACTTTCTATCCACTAGGCCCACAGAGCTCTCTCTATGACTCACAGCAATTCTATGAATAACAGCTCTAACCCTTGCCCTATCCTACACCATCCCCACAACCCGAGACATGCTCAAGTCCATTGCTACAGTCTCCATATCAGTCCATCATGTTAAGGATCTTCTTTTCTTCTCTGACCTTCCACTTCTATCAGTGTGATGTCATTTCTCAAGTACTGGAACCTTAAACTGCTGTTTGTTGTCGTTAAGTGGCATGGAGTCATAGATGACTTATAGTGACCCATATCCATCTATCATACAGTTACCTCCATTATATGGACAAGACAGTTAATTGATGTGTTAAACAGCTTGCTCCAAAACCCATAACTAGAAGTTAACAAAGAAAGGTTTATGGTTAAGTGTGGCACTCAACCTGGAAGAGCTAGGGAGGTGTTTTACAGAGGAAGTGACAAAGCAAGCTCTTAAATGGTGAAGAATGTGCCACTGTTAGCCTAAAGGTCAGCGGTTCAAGCCTACCCAGCATCTCTGCAGAAGAAAAGGCTCAGCCATCTGGTCCCATAACATTTAAAATCAAAACAAAAACCAAACAGCTAACCCTGTTTTCTGACTCATGGGTCCCTATAGGACCATGTAGGACAAGGTAGACCTACTCTATAGGTCTTCCAAAGTTGTAATCTTTACAAAAGCATCCTCCCACACATCTTTCTCTTATACAGAATCTACTGAGTTCCAGCAGCCTTGAAGCCCATGTGAGCCTTCCTATTCTGTCCCACAAAGTTGCTCAGCATTCATATTGACTGTGACATCACGGCTCCCCTTCTCCCTGGTACAGATTATAACCTAGGAGACCCTGCAGTCAGCTCTCCTCTGTCTTATTGTCTTGCCATGATTTGAATGCAGACAGTAGTCTTACCGTTGAGTGCAAACAGTGCTCTCTTATCCTCCTCACCTCTCTTCATGATCTGCCCCAGCCTTGCCACACAGATATATCTTCTACTCCAGCCCTTGGCACCGTGCCCCCTTGCCCCCTATCCACACAGTGCTTCTCTGCTCCTTTACAGTACCAGCCTCTTATTTCCACCACTCTTTCTACAGTTCCCATTCCTTCTTGTCTTGCACATTCTTTACCATTCAAGAGCTTGCTCTGTCACTTCCTCTGTAAGACATCTTCCCCGCTCTTGCAGGTTGAGTGCCACATTCAAGTCTATCTGACTGCACAGCATGTTGGTCCTGGTATTCTTCACGTTCATCGATTTTCATCCTGATAACCTGCTTATGTCTTTCCCTTCTTCAATGCAGTTCTTCCAGAACAAAGAATCTTGTTCATCTGTGTTTTCTTGTACCATAAAAATCAAAGAAGAAGCTGCATAACGGTTTTGCTGAATAAATGAATGCCTTACTGCCAGATAATCCAGCATCAAAGCCGTCCTGTCCTAATTTTGATCATCCACTGTAAATTATCTGACGGACAATAATAAAAGGGATTAAAGCTCAATGGCAAAAATTAAGAATCTGAAAAATTAAAAAAAGGAGGGAGCGAAAGGGGATAGGAGTGTCTCATTTCCTGAGTCAAGAAACATTATGAAGTTCTGATTTTGCAGGCCTGTAGAATGCTGTAGTTATAGAGTTTCAAGTGATTGGCTGAGATATTAAGCTGCTTTGCCAGCTGTTCAAAAATGGATTGCTCCCAGCATATAAATAACTACTGTTATGTCTCCATAAAATTCCAGACCTTGAATGGCATATTTGATTAGAATGAAATGAGAAAGAATTTTTATAAACAAGAAGCTGGGATTGAAAAGGTATGTTCAGTAAGTGCCTATGGTGAGTTAAGAGTCTTTATATCACTGAATGTAGAGAATTAAAAATACAAAACAAAACTTGCAAACTTAAAGGAACTAAAACATTGACCTTAGTTAAGTTTATCCACATTTCCCCAATCTCTTCTCCTTTATGATCTACCAGTGGGGCTTATGACAAAGGAAAGTGAATCGTATATTAAAAAGCTCAGTCCACTTATATCAACACCACATCCTTAGTATCTACTTGGGTGATATTTATTAAAATAATGTGTGAGTGTATTTGTGTGCATTGGTAACTAACTGAAAGGTCAAGTTCACCCAGAGACATCGCCAAAGAAGTACCTGCAACACAATTTCTGAAAATCAGTCATTGGCAACCTGTGAAGCAAGTACAGTTTTACTGAAACACACGTGCTATCACTATGATTTGGAATTGACTCAAAAGCAGCTACTTCGGTAATGTTAATTACTGACCACATTTGACCAATAAAACAATGGAAGCTTATAACTTTGTGTACAAGCACAGAGTCTGCTATCATCATCAGTAAAGGCAGTGGGTGTTCTATTCAATGCAATCCCTTACTCCACCTATGGAAGGACACGCCATGAACATGCTGTGGATGGAGAGAACACAACATAAAGATCTGTCTTGGATGACGTGTAAGCTGAGTGCTTCTAAGAAGCCAGGGTGGTGACTCTCTTTCTTAAGAGAGGACAATCCCTGAAAGCAATCATCATGCTTCGTTAAGTACAGGGTTGGTGAAAAAGAGGAAGACTTTCAACAGGATGGATTGACACAACATCAACAGCAATGGCCTCAAACACAGCAACAGTTGTGAGCATGGGGCAAGACCATAGAGTGCTTCTTTATTTTGGAATAAGACCATTATGAGTCAGAACCTTCTCGATGACACCTAACAACAATCCTACCTGCTTTCAGTTATGTTTATGCACAATCGGTAAGTTCCATTTCTTGTGTTTTATTGTAGTCACCGGAACCCAACTTCTATCATTGAGATGATAACTGTTAACTGTTTTGAACATAGTTGGTTTCAGGAAATGTTGATGAGTAATAGTAGACGCTATTTTGAAATGAATGTACAGATTTAGATGAGGGAGGAGGCATTTTTTGAGCATTGCCATGCTCAGAACCAAACTAAAGAAGCAGATTGTGAAGGACAAGCCCAATAAAAAGTGATCTAAACAAGATAACTTCTAAAGGGAAAAAGAAAACATTTCACGGAATGTAACATTGAAAGGAAACGGAATCTGTGATGGAGAGGATTAAGTTCTGATGTTCGTCAAGCTGGAAAGTTGTGTACCTAGCTAGGAAATGATGTTGTTGTTATGTGCCGTCGAGTCACTTGCGACTCATAGCAACCCTATGTACAACAGCCCTAAACTCTGCTCTGTCCTGTGCTAATCGCACTGTCTCTACACTCCCAT
>NW_006399852.1:2995565-3021184 GCF_000299155.1 Elephantulus edwardii | reverse complement strand
TCCAAGGACCGGTCTCTCCTCACAACATGTCCAAAGTATGTTAGACAGAGCCTCAGAATCCTTGCCTCCAAGGAGCCACCCGGTTTAACCCTTTCCAGGGCAAATATGTTTGTTTTCCTAGCAATCCATGGTATTCTCAATACTCTTCTCCAGCACCACAGCACAAATGACGAGAGTGGGTAATTTATAGAAAGGACTGAAAAGGGGACACCTGGTTTACACATAGTTGGTGTCTCTAAATAAGAGACTTGGATCAGTAGAATCAAAGCAATAATCAAGGGTCCCGGTAAGAAAGAATCCTGAGTGAGGGGAGATCACCAGCAGAAGAGAAATCCTCATACCCGACAGGTGGCATCCAGGAGAGACTGACACCTGGAAGTGTTTACGTGCCATGTGAAATTCTGCAGAACATCCTGGAAAACATTTAAAGACAACATATGTGTCCATGAAAGGGCAAAATATATCCATGCATGCTTTTAAAACACTGGAAGATACCAAAATACTTGTTATGTTCTGTAGAGTTGAGTATGACTCATAGCAACTCTATAAATAATCCTGTGCTATCCTCACACTTCATGCCACATTAG
Source organism: Elephantulus edwardii (assembly GCF_000299155.1). NCBI lineage: Eukaryota > Metazoa > Chordata > Mammalia > Macroscelidea > Macroscelididae > Elephantulus > Elephantulus edwardii. The sequence goes on along the minus strand of NW_006399852.1, from coordinate 3,020,597 downwards.
AGTCCATGATGGCTGTCACTATGTCAGTAGAAAGATTAACGGTTCTAATCAGCTATAAGGTGTTTCTTAGGAGAAATGTGAGTAAAAAAAAAAAAAATTACAGCCTTGGAAAAATGTTCCCTGTTCATGGATAGGAACACTCAATTTTGTGACTATGACAATCCTACAAAAAACAATTTACATGTTCAACACAATCCCAATGCAGATACCAAATTCATTTTAAAAGAGACCATAAGGGAAATTGTCAATTTTATTTGGAGAGGAGAGAGACCCTGAATAAGCAACAACAGCGCTAAGCGCTTCTGAAAAACAAAGTTGAAATGGGAGGCATAGTACTCCCTGACCTGAAAACCCACTACACAGTGGTTGTAAACCAAAAGAGCATGGTGCTGGTACAACGACAGGCACATAGACCAATGGAACTGAATTGAGAACCCAGAACTGGACCCAGCTACCTATGGTCAACTGATAATTCAACAAAGAAATAAAACCCATCAAATGGAAAACTGAAAACCTCTTCAACAGCTGGTGCAGGTAAAACTGGACTGCTACCTGCAGAAAGCTGAAACAGGATCTACATCTCAAACCGTACACAAAAATCAACTCAAGGTGGATCAAAGATCTGGGAGTAAAGCCCAAAACCATAGATTTCCATCAGAGACAAATTGGGATCAAGCTTAGGCAGCCTAGTCTATAGTATACAGAGACTTCAAAAAAACAATAAGAAATGCACAATCTGGAGAGAATAAAATGATGAATGAGACCTTCTAAAGATTAAATCTCTATGTGCATCAAAAACATTTTCCAACAGAGTGAAAAGAAAACCTCCTGATTATGGAAAGAAAATATTTGGCAATACCATTTCAGCAAGGGTCTCTTATCAAAAGTTAACAGACTAAAAAAAAAAAAAAGTTAACAGACTCCTACAGGGTCTTCACAGGGAAAAGACGGATAAGCATGATTATGAAATGGGCAAAAGACATGGAAAGACTTTTCATAGAAGAAGCTATTCAGATGAGCAATAGACACATGAAAAGAATGCTCAAAATTAATGAATCAAAACTACAATGAGATATCATCTTCCTCTACTAGTAGTAGTAGTTGTTGTGATGTGCTGTCGAGTTACTTGCGACTCATAGTGACCCTATATACAACAGCCCTAAACTCTGCTCTGTCCTGTGCCAATTGCACTGGCTCTGACGCTCCCATCCCGATTACCCGTCACTGAATCAATCCACCTCATAGAGGTCCTTCCCCTTTTGTGCTGTCCCTCCAACCTACCAAGCATGATGTCCCTCTCCAAGGACCAGTCCCTCCTTTCAACATGTCCAAAGTATGTTAGATGGAGCCTCAGAGCCCAGTTTAACCATTTCCAGGATGAATCTGTTTGTTTTCCTAGCAGTCCGTGGTACCCTCAATACTCTTCTCCAGCACCACAGCTTAAAGGTCTACTAGTAGTGACAACGTTTAACAGGACAGCAAGTAACAAATGTTGGAGATAGGAACTCCTATACACTTTGGTGGGATTGTACAACTCTGGAAGGCAATTTTTATCTCCTCAAAAAGCTGGACATAGACATTCCATGTGACCCAGCTATTCCACTGCTTGGAATATACCCCAAGAAAATGAGAACTGAGACAGAAATGGAGATTTTTTTTTTACACCAATGTTCATAGCAGCATTATTCACCATTGCAAGAACATGGAAACAGCCCAGATGTCCAGCCACAATAACAGCCCAAATGTCCAGCCACAATCAAATGGATTGAGAAATTAGGGTACATTCACACAATGAAAATACTGCCTAGCACATAGGAGCAATGATTTTGTAAGTTATTACCTAACTTGGGAGGGACTGGAGAGCATTATGCTGAGTGAACTAGCTTAGTCCCATAAGGACAAATACTGTATAAGACCATTATTACAGAATAGATAACTAGTAAAATGTGTACAAGGATCTAAAAGGGGGAGGAGGTGAAAGTATCATAGGGAGGATAGATGGAAGGCTTAATCATAGGGTGGCACAATTTGATGAGTGGAGGGAGGGTTGGGCTAAGGAAGTGGGAAAGATCCAGTGTGGAAAAACAACGTACACAGAATTTGTAAGTAAATCAGAATAAAATAAAATGTTAAAAAAAAAAGTATGTACTTGGGAGCCCAGTGGGACAATTTTCTCCATCTTCTAGCATTGCTATGAGCTAGAAGTGCCTTGAAGGCAATGGATTTAGTTTGGTGAAGGAATCTCTGGATTGTAAGACTACAGATAATGTATCTTACTTCTTATGCATTCTTTTCTTTTCCAGAGTTCCACAATGATCACATGGCAGTACTTTAATGATCACACACACACACACACACACACACACACACACACACACAGTGATGATATATCTGCTGCTACTTCTAGTCACAGCTTTCAAATCTCTTTCTGTCAAATGGAAAATAAAAGAATAAAGCATTCACACAAACACACACAGAGACTCTGCTATCCAATTTTTAACATCTTCTGCATTCAACACTGTTCAGTCTTCCCTGAAACTTTGAGAGGCTTAAAACTGAGGAAAGCAGTACTCAAGGGATTGAAGTATTTGGATACAGAATCGAGCTAATTAGTGTTCTTTGTGATGAAATAGTCTTTATTCTTTTCACATAATGCTGTGCTGCATAAAAACTAGGAATAATTTTTTGGTGGTGGTGGTGGTGGTTGTCACGATAGTGTGGAGGTGGCTTGAACTCATGTGACCTTATATGTCTGACAGAAGGAGACCGTGCCCCACCCTGTGCCACTTCCATAATTTCTGATATATTTGAGGCCACCTTTGAGGTGACTAGGTCATTCATCCCACTTGAGGGGTTCCTTCCTTTTCAGTGACCTTTACCAAGCATCATGTTCTTTTCTAGAAATTGGTCTTTTCTGATAACATGCTCAGAATAAGCAAGACAAAGTACTGTCACCTTGGCTTCCAGAAAGCATTGCTTTAGGGTTGATTTGTTCATTCTTCTGGCATCCCATGATCTATTCACCATTCTTTGCTAACACTCTCATTCAACAACATCTATTTACTCCACTTGGTATTAAGCAAGTCCTTACAGAAAAGGGGATAAGGTTTAAATTACCCTTCTTGTGAGTGAGATTCTGATGACTACAACCTTAGAGAATTGTTCCATCTTATACTCAGAAACTTCTTTGTATTTTATTTACATCCCAGTCTAGGACTTGTCTTTGTTGCTCATTATGCATGTATTTGCATAAAGGAATGTGTATCCAAGCTACAGCTTTATCATTACCCTGCAGGACTTAATCCACTGACTTTCTATAACACACCACACAAGATGCATATGGCTTCTGGTTGAGAATATTTTATTGATAAATGTTGTTGTTGCTATAATTATGATAAGACTTTTGTCTTTTTTTTCTTTCTTATGAAATAGGGGCAGGCAAGCAGAATAGAAATTTAAAAAAAAAAATGTGTTCCTTGTTTTTCTTCCATTGGTTTGAATGCTTTCTGAAATAAGAAGCATTTCTCCTGGGAAACCTTACAGTGAAAGTCCAGCCAAGCTGTTTACATCAGTCGTCATGAACTGTGGTGGGGAGAGGGGCCAGCAGCATGTTGTCAACAGTGGAAAAGCTGCCCCCGTGGCCATACCATGAATTGGGTCTTATATTTTCTCTCTACACTTTAGGTGATTGATTCTCACCTGGTCACGACTCCTAAAACGTATGAGAGTATTATGATTCCAAGGAATTATTGGCATTAACTTTTTATCTCTAGAATTTATCATGTTGGAACAAAATGATTTTTAAAAATTGTAATTTTAAGCAAAAACCTGGGCTACTTTATTTCCCCAGTTTTTTAAAAAAAAAAATGAATGTGTAATGTATTGAATTACATTAGTTCTCTTAATGTAATTTCATCAGCCATCTATGAAGCCCAATTCATTGCTGGGTTTAAATCAACTCAGCTGAGTCAGGAGTTTGAAGACAGAGCTATGTGGGCTCATAGACGTACAGGGGGCAGCGGTTGGAAACTGATTCGTTTCCTTTTAAAGATGCTTTTAGAGATGCTGAAACCAAAGTCCAATTTACTCATATTAAGCAGACTTCTTGAAAGAAGATGAGTGTTCCATGAAATAATTGTGTTTCATATCTAAATGGGCACGGGCAACGTTTATGACGTTGAACTTAATTTAATGGCTCTTGGATTGCCTGGATAGTGAGTTATGACAAAAAATAGAATTTAACGTCATATAGTAAAGCAAGCACTCTTTACCAGAATCACTGATCTGTGCCACAGACCGGTGCTTTATCTTTCTCCCATTTGTCCAAATGTACTTTTATTTCTATTTCTTCTATTCAGAGTCTTTTCTCCGTGTTGGTTCCTCTGTGTGTGCAGGTGCTGTGTTTGCATAGGGACTCTATTATTTAAAGAATATAAACGACCTGCTGTTATTCATTCATGTAGAAATTTAAATTTGATCCAAAAACTAGTTCTAGGATAGATTACTGAGATCCAATTGCTGGAGTCCATGTGTGGGGTCCCCACGCTGCCCCTGCTTGAGTCAAGGGCCTCTGGGAACACATGGTTCTGGCCTTGAATCAAGAGTAGTCAGTGAAGTTGCTGTCACTTGAAGAGGAAAAAAAGTATCTTAGACAATTTTTTCAGTTAATTTTTTTAAAAAATTGTGTTTTCTATGTTTTCTAGAACAACTTTTAGTATTACTCAAATGCAAACACTTTAACCCATTCCTGCATAGTCAGAAATGACTCCTAGCTGACCTTCAGTGAGCTTTTACAGGCTGCAAATCACACAAGCGGGGATTGGCCATCTTCCGTGGAGTGGCTGGATAATTTTTAATATAAAAATTCACTTCCTATTTCTTCATTCCGTTCACTATGAATCACCTACGACTCGACACCACTTAACAACAACAACAACAGCAGCATAGAGAGAGATCAGTTGGCCTAGTGGACAGAAAGCTATGCTCCCAACCCAAAGGTGGATGACTCTATTCCACAGCCCTCAGGCCTGCCTTTAATTGTTTTGGGTGAAACATTCTTCTAGGTCGTATAGTTCTGGTGTGTCCACTTGTTGTACAGAGGTAACTCCTGGTTGCTGTGAAGCTGAACACTGTGACACTGATGAGTCACATGTGCGAGAATGGTTACCGATGGTGGACAGTGTTTGGTGGAGCTCCCAGATTAAAACAAGCTTGGAAGCAGTAGTGTCATCCACTTCCGAAATAGCTTGCCTCTGGAAACCCTATGAACCTGGAGAAAGGATGAAAGTTATACAGGTGTCCAGGTCTTTTGTTCACAGGGATGAGTCACCTAAAACTCAACAACAACAACAACATTTCTTCATTATGTACAATTACATAATGCACTTCTATTGCACTGCTATGTGGCTGTTAATTTCAGAGACATTGCTGTTACTCCTTTAATCATACCTTCCTAAGGGTCGAAAGGCACTTTCACCAGCCTTCAGGAGAAAAGGTCTTTGAAAGCTCCAGGCTCATGATTGCTGGCTTAGCTAACTTTGTGGAGCAGAAATTTGATGAGATTGTCAACTCCTGGTGGAATATGACAATTCTAATTCACCTACAGAGGACAGGGAGGCAATAAGGAAAGATGGAGAACAGCCAGGGAAGGAATGGTGGGCTGTGGCATTGTGTTGAAGGGCTGCTCCACATAGAGTCAGCTCTTTTACCTTAGCTATTTAAGAGACATCAATAGACCATTAATATGGCATTTGGGTAGCCCATACTATGTGCCATTGACTGTTCTGATACTCTAGTGCATTTTCTCATTTCATCCTAAACACAGCAGTATGAGGAAGGCACTGATGTTGCTCTGATTTTACAGAAAACTGAGGTAGTAAAAGTTTAACTTAGGGTGAGCGCAAGTGGACTCGTGGCAAGAAGCTGCACTGCAATCCCAGAGGTGCGTGGTTCGAATCCACCAGATGCTCTGCTGGAGAAGGAGGGGCAATCTCCTCCTGTTCCAGTCAGATCTGATTTGACAGTACACACACACACACAATAAATTTTTAAAAAAGTTTAACTTGGAAGTACCATTTGTTTTCTCAATTGCTATCCTTTGTATGTATGTCATGTGCTAGATATTATGAATATAATACAAAGATATTCATTTATATGACACTGTCCTTGATCTTATGGAGTTTATATCTCTGTGTTGTGAGATATAACATAAGTACAAAAAGTACCAAGTCAGGAAATGCTGAATACTATAAAAGAGGAAATACACTGTTTGTTAGTTATTGTGCAACATCGGACAAGTAGCTTATCTGAGCCTTTCTCACAACAAAAACTAAGACCATGATAGTAATTCTAATAGTGAAGTCCACCTTATGGAGTTTTTGTGACTATAATATCTGGTATGTAGTAAGAAGTATTCAATAAATACCACAGAGCAGTAATGTACTAGCCTGTTGTTGTGTGTCCAATCAGAACAAACTCATAGCTAACCCTCCAGTGGGTTTCAAAGGCAGGCACTTTCAAAGGAGGAGATTGCCCATTGTTTCCTGTAGAGCAGCTGGTGGATTTGCACAACACACTTTTGCGATTGCACTGCAGCTTCTCACCACTTGGCCACTGGAGCTCCCGATAGATAGCCTTGTTGTTGTTGTTGTTGTTGCTGCTGCTGCTGCTGTGTACTGTAGAGTCAGAGTTGACTCATAACTGACCCTCTGGTGGGTTTTCAGAGGCAGTTAACTGCACAGAAGGAGATTGCCCTTCCTTCTTCCATGGAACAGCTGGTGGCTTCATATTTTGTGCCTTTGGCTTTACAGCACAGCTTCTTGCTACTAAGCCACCAGACCTCCCTATAAATAGCCTAGATGCATTAAATTGTTAAGCACTTAACTATTGGTCCCCGTTGATGGTGTGAACCCACCACGGGTGCCTCAGAAGACAGGCCTGGCAATGTGCTTCTTAAAGATCACAGTCTTGAAAACTCTGTGGAGCAATTCTACTCTCACACCCATGGGTCAGAATCCGTGTCACAGCTGCCAACAAGGAGAGCAGGAGGAGATGAGGGTCACTTCGTTTTGCCCTGTGTGTCAGAGGCTACATGGTGGGTATCTTTTAACTGGTTTCATGGATTGGTGATATGTAAGCATCTGGTACAAAAGAGAAAATGTATTCTTAATGGGTGGAATTAATATTGACGCTATGGTGCAGCAAAGACAGGTCAGGACTCATAAATATGTATAAACTAAACAAAACTATTCAAATATTTTGTCATTGAGTTGGAATCCACTCATAGCTGAACCTCCAGCAGGTTTTCAGAGGCTCTAAATCAGTTGGGAGGAAATGATCAATGTTTCTCTATCTGCTGATGGATTCAAATCAGCTCCCATTAGGTTCGTAATACACCTCTGGACTTTTCCACCAGGAAAAAAAACCAAAACAAAACAAAACACACAAACTTTTTTTAAGAGAATAGGTCTTGTTGTCATTTTACCATCAAACGTGTCGATTACCATATGAGCGCACACACGCACATGCATGCACATGGAGTTTTAGTTAATGAATCTTAACATTGACAGATTGCTTCCATTTTATCTCATGGTGTAACCAATAGAATAAACCTCCAACTTTTTGGTAGCAACTCAACACGTTATTCCCTATGCTACCAGGAGACAATTGTCTGGAAGGTAATTGGAAACCATGGCTAGCTAGCCTTTGAACAAAACTGGAAGCAAGCTTTGGACACCTTTCCACACTATTGGCTTGTATGATGGACATGGGTGGAGGGAGGGAGGACCTGGCAGAGTCAGGAGAGAGTGGCCTTGACCTTGGCCTCCGGAGAGTGCCTGATGAAGAGTCCCTCCCTGCCAGTATCCATGGGAATGGGAGAGAGAAGGAGCAGAGGGCTCTTGTGGAGGGTAGAGCTTACTGCCTTAAACAGAGGTTGGGAGGTGGATGATGCAGTGTTTCCAGCAGGTTTTCAGGGGCAGTTTAACCACATGGGAGGAAATTGCCCATCCTCCTGTGGAGCAGCTTGTGGATTTGAACTGTGTGCCTTCAAGATTGCAGCACAGCTTCTTGCTACTAGATCACCAGTGTTCCCTGATTGTAAGAGAAAAGCATCAAAGAAGGACTTAGCTGCTAAAAATGAGTAAGGACCATGTAGCGGGAACAGAGATCCAGAAAGCTCAGGTAGAAGCTGCAGAGAGAGCTAACGAGTTTACTTTTGGACATCTGGAGGTAGAGATGCCATCTGTTTGGGAACATGTATAAACAGATCTCCTTTCCAGGACATAAATCTGCGCTACAGAGGGAAATCTCAAGGTGGTTTCAGCAGATGTGGGAGCAAAGAGCTGGAACAAGTGGAGTGGAGTCTTAACAAGGGTGTTGGGGCCGAAAAGGTAGAGGGGACCTTACAGCCCTGAGAGAGGGGTAAGAACTGAGAGAGAGGAGGCTGAGAAACCCAGGTGTTAACCATTTCCAAAAGACATGCCTGGATCATGGATTTGGAGGTTTTGCTGAGGTGAGGAGAAAGGGAGGAGAAAGAGGGAAAGGACCTATTGGGTACATCATATTATTTAACAGTTAGGATCTTTTCTTTCTTAAAAGCATTCTTCCTGGGCTGTGATGCAGTCAGAAGTACTGTAGGAAGTGAGAAATGAGTGCTGGGCAAATGGCAATGCTGGGCAGTGGAACACAGGAGTTGTAGTTATACTTTTGATTTAGAACTGACAGCACATGGGAGATTGCCAGTCTTTCTTCTGCAGCACTACTGGTGAATTTGAACCATGTGCCTTTGGATTGGCAGCACAATTCCTTACCACGAAGCCGCCAGATAGAACCCCACCTCTAAAAGCTTGAAACTGACCAGCCCTGCATTTTCACGGTCGTTGCTCTGTTTGATCCAATGTTAGACACCACTGTGTCAATCCATTGCTTGAGGATCTTTCTCCTTTTTGCTGACCTGAAACCAAGCATGATAGCCTTCTTCTCTGTGGTAAACATGTATGGTGTGTGTGTGTGTGTGTGTGTGTGGTATGTTGTGGCCTGTGGGAAAAATCCATGTCCTATTTTCGACCTGGACAATGGTTGCCATGTGAGAATTTGAGCCTGCCTGGTGTTGCCCTTGGTCTTTATTTTTTCTAAAAAAAGATAGGCAGTCTGAGTTTTATTAGATCTGTATTTTTAAATGTGGGTCCAAAGTTTGTCCAAAATTAAATTAAGAAAAGCCAAGTAAAAGCTTTATCCAGACCAACTAAAGCATGAGAGCTGGTTCTGGAGGCTACAGTTTGCTACTCTGCTCCAGACACATGCCGATTCTATCTGATGCAGAAGTGAGACTGAGTGTCCCCCCGCAAAGTGCACCTGCCTTATCACACACAGATTGTGTTGATGTTGCTGTTGTGTATAGTTGATTTGGAACCGGTCCATAGCTGATTCCCCAGCAGGTTTTCAGGGACAGTAAATCACACAGGAGATTGCCCATCTTGCTTCTGTAGAACAGCTGGTGGATTTGAACCGTGTGCCTTAAGGTTGGCAGTGTAATTCCTTACCACTAAGCCACCAGAGCTCCCTGATCCCAGGTACTAGATACATAAGTCTTGAGTGAGGAACAGTGTTGTGGGAAGATCTTTTTTTTTTAATTTAATTTAATTTTATTATTTTTGTGTGTGTGCGTGTACCGTCAAATCAGATCTGACTGGTACAGGAGGAGATTGTCCCTCCTTCTCCAGCAGAGCATCTGGTGGATTCAAACTGCGCACCTCTGGGATTGCAGCACAGCTTCTTGCCACTAGGCCTCCAGAGCTCGCCAGAGGGAAGATCTTTTTAAATAGGAAGAAATTTCTCAATTCATTGCCATCAAAGTCAGAATGAAATCCTAAGTGACCCTGCAGTGGGTCTTTGGAGACTGTAAATCACACTAGAGTGGATGCCTGCCTTTTTCTCACTGCTGGATTTGGACTTCCAGAGAAGTGTTACCTTTAGGTCAGCAGTTCAATTCCCTATGAACTGTGCCACCAGGACTCCCAGGAAGAAATGTGAGACTCTAGTTTAACGTGGCTCTGATAGTAACTGCCCTGTGTATGCCAAGCACCTAAAAAATGATGGTAAAATCCAGTGAGGCATTTCTATTCTAAACAAGTTTTATAGTCCCTTCTCATTACTTAATCTTGTCGAATCCAAACCACTGGGAATTGGCAGAAGTGTAGATAAATTTGTAGTCTTGTTATCACTATTGTTAGCACTGCTGAAGATCAGTGAGTCCTAGCACTTAAAGGATAACACCTCTAAGTCAGTCATAAAGCAAACCCTTTCAGTCCTTGATAATTTATTTAACAATACTATTTTGTTTTCTTGCTTGTATAAAATTGAATTGAAGATAACCTTTGCATGCAGGAAAAACTCAAAGTTTGAGCAGAGTAGAAACATACATGAGGGAAGGCGTAGACACGTCCTGGGTGTGCAAGTGTTTAACATCTTTGACTAATAATTAGAAGGCTGGTTGTTCTAGTCTCCTTAGCGGGACCTCAGGAGCACGTTCTCATCGTCCACTTCTGAAAGACCACAGCTGTCGAGCCCTGAAAGGAGCAGAGTTCGACTGTGATGCAGGTGGGACCAGCACGGCAGCTTGAGCTCAGTGACAATTGCTTTCTCCCTGAGGTCCAGGTATTACCCTCAATGGACACTCGAGTAGATGCATAGAAAGTGGTTTCTTTGGGATTCTCTCTCTCTCTCTCTGTTTTTTTTTAGCCTCCTACAAGCTTCTCTGCACATCAATCTCTGTCTTTTTCCTAAACACATTTTTCTACTTACAGTCAAATCGAATGGAAATCACCAACGAGTTGGAGTTCAGACATATAGATGGCTCATTACTTACTGAAAGTGTTTTCTGAATCCAGAGTTGGGGAAAATGAAAGTGAAATGTATCTACGTATTTGTTCATGGACTTTTGTCCCCCTTACAATGTAAGAACAACCTCAGATGGGGATATTGAAGATAAGTGGTGTCACCGCTTGACAAATGGGAAAACTGAGTCTCAGGGCAGTCACATGACCCGCTGAGGGGCCCGCACTAGGACAGTATGCAGGGCAGTTGGAGACCGTGGAGTCTGACCTCCAAGATCGGAATTAAGCTCAGGGATTTTCTTCACTGTGTTTCAGTCATAAAGCTTGTCTTTTCATCTTAAAATAACCATGTGTTTCATCTTTTCTTTTCCTCTTTCTTCTCTACCCTTTGTGAATGACTGTACTTCTACCTTTTTCGAAAAGAAATTACAGAAGGAGCTCTCAAACTCAATGCCAGTGATTTAGAAAGGGAAGCTTTTGCTCTTCATTGATTGGTCCATTGGGGTTTTGGATGAGGCCTGGAGGCTTCAGTGGCGATTAAGCTTGGGAAAACCAATCCCAAACCTGAAGGGAAGGAAGTTGGATCCCCATATATTGAGTAAGCTGTTTGGTGGAAGATGTTAGTTTAGGAGCTGGGGCCATAAGAGAGATTGGCAGAGTGACACTGGGGGCTCTGCAAGCCATCCTTGGACCTGTTCATTCCCATGGTGCCAGCCCTTGAAGCCAAGGTACCTGGCCTGTCCCATCAGGAGAGGACATCCAGGCCCCTCCAAGGAGGCATAATGTGTTGCCCCTCCCAGGAGGCAGAGTCTGCTGCCCAGAAGGTAAATGCTTTTGAAATCTCATAGATGTGGAAATATTTTTTTCAAACCTGAAAATGCAGCTGGTAGCATATCAGTGGAAGCATAATCCATGTAAAATATATTTTAGTTGATATTTTGTAAAATGCACTTTTTGTGTGTGTCGACCCTGGTTCCCCAGATCTGTATTTCAGTGTTTACAAGGGAAGAAGGACCTTTCCTCACCTTCCTTTTGACAGAGATTAGAAGTACTTCTTTAAGAGAATAAAAAAATAAATTTGAGAAATTGTATTGATTTAGAAAAGGAAAAAAAAATAGAAAGGGAAGCTTTCTAACTTTAAAGAAGGCTGTGGATCTTGCCATTGCTTCCCTTATTTTTTGTTTTTATAGTGTGTTAAGTTACTCTTCAGTTGTCAGACTTGGCCAAAGGTGACGTTCTAGGGGGAGAAGTTAAGTGTCCACCCTGTAGTCATTGCCCATCCTTCATCTTTGTTCAGTCAAAGCTGTGACACAGTCCACATGTTTCAGAAAGCACACACCTTTGTATGACTGTAGTTCATTAATCTATCTTTCAGGAAGGCTTTGAAGGGCTGCACACAGATTTCAGGCATGAGGCCTATTAGAAAACATTACAGACATGTTGGTTTTGTTAGGTACTACAACTCACGGTGCCCCTGTGAACAATGAATCTCAACCTTGCCCAGTCATGTGCTAGCCTCATCATCTCTGATACATTTGAGCACATTACTGCAGTCGTTGTGTCAGTCTATCTCATAGAGCATCTTCCTCCCTTTTACTGACCTTTTATAGGCATCCCTCAGCGAAATTGCAAGTTTGGCTTCAGACCACCAGAACGAAGTATCACTATAAAGTGAGTCAAAGGAATTTTTGTTTGCTTGTTGCCTAGTGCATTTCAGGGATATCTGGCAGCCTGGTGGTTTCAAGGTGCTGTACTTTCTATCTGAAGGCACACAATTCAAATCTTCCAGCTGCTTTGCAGGAAATAGACACATCTCCTCCTGTGTGGTTACAATGCCTCTGGAAACCTGCTGGAGTGTCAGCTCCAACCCAGTGGTATACAACAGCAGCAACAGTGCTTACAAAAGCTATGCTTAGCACTGTCCTGTAGACTATTGAATGTGCAGTTGTTTTATGACCAAGTTTGTACTGTTGAGACGTACACCAAGATAGGATTCAGAGACACCATGTAAGTACATGCTTTTCAAAAAATGGTAGCAACAGAGGTGTTCCGAGTAAGATTGTCACAAACCATCAAATGATAAAGCAAAAGAAAATCACAGTACCTGTGGAGTGCAATAAAGTGAAAACACAGTAGGCTTGTAGTTTGCTTCATTCCTTTTTTCCCCTTCAGTTCTTTGTCATAGCTAAAAAGAAGCAGCTAGGATCTTGGCTTTTCTCTGAATGTACGCATGCTATAAATATTTAAATATTGAATAGATAAGTTGGTCTCACAGATCCAAGTACAACCAGCGCTTCCCTTCAGACAGATGTTAACAGGATGCAAAACAGCAGCACACTTTACAAGTGTACAACTTTGTTGGATTCTCTGTTATTCTTAGGCAAAAGTACGTTCTTTGGCAACCACACCACACAGACTTCACATCTGTTTTTGGGCGCGTTAAAACCCAGCGCCTCAATGTCAATTGGCTCTGGCTTCACGGTCTTGCAGGCTTGATTACGGCTCTCACTGGGGGTGGTGAGCATTCCGATGGCAGCCAGGCCCCCAGAGCACAATTCAGAACAGCTGGTATTCCATACATTACATAATTATGAAGCACACACTGTAGTTGAAAATACTTAAGAGGCACTAGGGGCTCACTTCTCAAAATATTTACAACCTTTTATTCTTCTAAAAACAATAATTTGCATGCCTAAAATGATATGTGTACCTTTACCATGCAAATTTCCTTTAGTCTTTTTTTTTTTTTTAAATCTTTCTTGGAAACCTAGCTCTGAAAGTGCCCATGTTTAGCAGTGACTGGGCCAGAAGGAAATGTAGCTGGCAAGAAAGGAGATCTTCAGGAATCCCCCAAATTTCTTAGTAATCTCATCGGCATCAAGTGGATACCGACTCATCACCACCCCTCTGCTGGGCTTCTGAGGCTGTAAATATTTATGAAAAGAGATTTCCCATCGGTCTTCTGTGGAGCAGCTGAGGGGAGTCGAACCACTGACTTTTCATTTAGCAGTGTAACACGTTACACACTATATGTCTGCAGAGTTCCTTTAATGGTGAGTAATCAAGGAGCCATGGACAGTCTGTGATGGATTCAGGACCGGAAAAACTTATGAGACTGTTGTTCTCGGCTGCTGTCTAGTCAACCCTGTCTGATGGCTGTGACTCCATACAAAACAAGTGGTGCGATGAGTAAGCCCTCTACTCCTCTACTAACCAAAAGGTTAGTTAACCAAAAGGATGGCCTTTCCAACTCACTCATCCACTCTGTGGGTGAAAGACCCGGTGAAATCCTCTCACAAAGATTATGGCGTAGCAAGCCGTGTAGGAGTGAGGTCCACTCCTGCATCATCCTCAAGGTTGGACCATTGTGAGCTGGAGGGCTTCCGTTGGCTCTTTTTTTCAGTGTATTTCTGTCTGGAAGCTCCACTGGCAACTGATCCGCATCCTAGCCACACACAGAGCCTCTGTGGACAGATGAGAGGAGCTGCATATGAGGTGCCTTAGCTGAGAACAGAACCACAGTCTCCTGCAGTCTGCAAGGTTTCTCCCACTAAGCCTCCAATGACCTCAGACTTCGCCTTAATTTCAGTATCAGGGGCTGAGTGCCCATCCAATCAGCCACCTCTGGTGACGGTTACTGACTTAATAGACCAATGAGAAATGGCTTTGGATCCCCCCCCCCTTTTTTTTTTTTAGATCCGCTCTTGAGGTATTCAGGTGCAACCTCTTGCTAAAAACTGTAAAGGTGGCCATTCCCAGAATGTGTCTTGAAATCTTTGACTGCTTCAGTCTTTTCTCCATTTGCCATGATGTCATTTGTATATTAAAAAAGTGACCTTGTAACTCTTGAAAAAAAAATGTAGCTCCAGTTCCATTCTGAATGAGTGAGTGAAAATTGAGTGCCTTCTGAGAGTGGGTTGAGGGAAGGCAGAGAAGTAGGGGAGGAGTGATGTACACTGCATTGCAACAGATGAGGAAGAGAACTGTTTAAAAGGGATATATGATTAGATATTATTGTCATGACAGGAGTCCAGAATGAAGACTGCACAGTGCAGTGGAGTTGAGGGGGAAGAGATTGCATAGCCATGAGCTTTTCTGTTACCAAGGAGAAAAGTGAATTGGGGCGGAAGGGAGAGGGCAGGGAGAAAAGTGCAACAATAAGTGACTGAAAACCCTCAGTCTCTGCAAACTTTCATTAAAATTAGTTTAAAATGTATCATTAAACATTAGTTTTGGAATCCAAGCTAATAATGCACCTCTCCTTTATGCAACTATACAGAGAAAAATAAATGAGTGAGCAGAATAAATAACTGGATCAGAGCATTGTGTATGTGTATAAATGATAATAATATATTGAATGTCTACAGAATACATGTTGTTGTAGAGTAGATTTTGACTCACAGTGATTCCAAGTGACAGAACTTAACTACCTTAAAGGGTTCTACGTAGGCTGTAATCTTTGTGAGGGAAGATGACCAGATCTTTCACCCACAGAGCTGCTGGGTGAGTTTGAAATACCATCCTTGTAGTTAGCAGCCGAGGGGTTAAACATTGCACTACCTGGTTTCCTTACATATGATATACTGAGAATAAAATATTAAATATGTACAGTTTGCTGGTTTGCTCTGAGTGCCTGCTGGCGGATCTGCTCCAGGCTTCCCTCCCAGCTGCTGGTAGCTCTGGGTGGCCTTCTCACGAAGCTACAGTATCACAATGCTGCCTTCCCTTCACCTGGTCCTTTCTGCTCTGTATAAGGGTATCATTCACCTGCAATGAGGAACTTCTTGTGATTTAGTGGCAAGGAGCTGCCCTGCCAGCCCAAAGGTATGCAGTTCAAAGCCACCACCGGCTCCGTGGGAAAAAGATGGGCAATCTTCTCTTGTGCAATTTACTCCCTCCGAAAACCCACTGCAGGGTTTCAGCTATGGGTCGGTCCTGACTGGACAGTACACCATCACCTATTCTGACCCACCCTACTCTGGCCTGATCTCATGTTAATTAATTTAGCAGATAACATCTTCAAAGACCCTCTCTCCTTTCCTTTCTTAAGAAAACTAATTCTCTTTCTTAGTTTCCTTGGGCTTTCCTGACGCAATGCACAGCTTTAGAAAACAGAAATGTGTGAGTGAACAGTCCTTGAGGTCAGAAGTCTGAATCAAGGGGTCATTTCTTCATGAGGGCTTTGAGGGAGGAACTGCTTCTGACTCTCCGAAGGGCCCGGCAGGGCTTGGTGTTCCTTTCTTGCTTTATGATAGCGATACACATACACACACACACACACACACACACCTGTCCCACACACTCCTCTCCCGCATCTAAACTCCCCTCTCATGAGGCACCGACAGAAGGGACTGAGACCAGGATTCCCCTGACTGGAAGATGATGTGGTGTGGCCTGACAGGCAGCATTTGCAAAGGAAGCTCCCACTTCCGTAGGGAGGCCGTATTTTTGGCTTACAACAGAACTTTTCGGGGGACACAAATCAATCCATAATAGTGAGGTTGAAAATTGAAAAAGCTCAAATTCCAACATTTCCTTTGTGTGTATACGTATAACATAATTCAATCTATTGCTGTTGTTTTTGTGACTACAATGCATTGCTGACCCTTCAACGGGTTTTCAGAGGCTGTACATCACAGGGGGAAAAGATTGCCCATCTTTTCCATGCAGAGCAACTGTTGGATTGAATTGTGTATCTTTGAGTTGGCAGCACAGTGCCATCCCTAAGTCACCAGAGCTCCGTGCAGAGACCCTATGAACAAAAAATAGATCGGAACCTTCCCTTTTCCTGGAGTGTCCTTGCCGACTCCAGCATGCTCAGCGTGCTTTTACAGGCACCATCCATCTCGTTGAGGGTCTTCCTGTCTTTGTCTGACTCTCCATCTTTCCCAGCATGATGCCTCTTTCCAAAGACTACCCTCTCCTGATGGCACGTCCCGAGTATGTGAAATGAAATGTCACCATCTTTTCCTTGAGGGAGCAACTTCATTGCACATCCTTCAAGACAGACTTATTCTTTTAGCAATTTATATGCTATTCAATACTCTTCACCACCACCACCATTCAAAGGCATCAGTTCTTTTCAGTCATCCTTATTCATTGTCTGACTTTCAGATGGGTAATAAGCAACGGACTAAGGATGTTTTACACAGCTATAAGAAAAGATAGTTGAGCAGGTAACAAAGAGTAAGGGACATTTTGGCTAACTCACTCCCAATTGCTTTGGGTCTGAAAGACATTTTTCCACATTTCCTACCAGATATCCTTCTTTCTTCTTCATCATCATCATCATCCCTGAGTGGAATGTTCTCTAGAACACCATATGCATTTCTGTCATGATGGAAATGCCCCAGTTGCTACATCATGTCACGTTCACATTTATCTACCCCACAATATGTGGCCTACAGTGGAAACTCAGTGCATATTTATAGGATCGGAGGCTAGTTCAGTATTGTGTGAGATTATGGCCTTTGGAGCAATAGAATACATTTCATGTCAGGCTCAAGCAAACTGTTTATTTTATAAATCAGAAAACTGCACGGGTGAAGGTAAATGGCTAGATCTGATCTCAGCAAGTAGTGACTAATTGAGTGATGCTTCTTCCAGTTGCCATGAGGCAAGGGAGGACGTTTCTTCATAAGCTTGGTGGCCTCTGACATGCTGCATTGAGCCTTTTTTCCCTCTGAAATAGTCTTTTCTATCAACTGAGGTTTTACTACCGTTATTCTGAAAGAATATGTCAATCTTATGGACCCAGAAAGGCAGAAACGCTCTTAAGTTAGGAGTGATTGTGTGGTTTTTGACAAGATGATGCAGTCAACTATTCTTTTTAGAAGCTTTGGGTTGAATTATTAGAACCTCCACAGGCGCCTGGATTTTACGGGGTCCAGGGAACTACAAGGATAGCAGCACTGAGCTCTTAGCTCCTGGGGCTCTCACCCCTGCCGGGAGTGTTACTGTTCAATTTTCACACAGTAAGAGTGACGGGAGCTAATTGTTTGGATCCTGCGTGTATGTGCATGAGCAAATGAAGTTGACATTTTTACAGAGTAAGCCGTAGGGCTGTTGAAGGTACAGTAAGAGTTTCTAAGCCTGCAACAAAACTGCAAGGATAAGGGGTCCCTGATAGTGAAAAAAGAAGGTATTCTAATGAGAAAAAAAAATCCTTCCAGATAAATGTATTTTTCTAAAAATTGGCCACTTATTTTGGAGAACAATAGTTTCTTCTTCTTTTTTTTTATTTTTTTTTATTTTTTTTTTTTTTTTTTTTATTTTGTGTGCATGTACCGTCAAATCAGATCTGACTGGTACAGGAGGATATCGCGCCTCCTTCTCCGGCAGAGCATCTGGTGGATTCGAACTCTGTTCCTCTGGGATTGCAGTGCAGCTTCTTGCCACTAGTCCACCAGAGCTCCCCTTAATAGTTTCTTCTAAGTGCATCTCAAAGCAAGGTCTATGTGTCAGGGTGTGTACACATGTATGTAGACACAAACACACATCCCTCTTTAATGTGGTAAGACAGACTCCTTTGAGCTTTGCATAAGTAGAAACGCGAGATTCTGGGGGTGCAGCTATGGATAGCATGGCGTATAATATATTAGGCTGCTCTGAAAGGTCGGCAGTTCAAACCCTCCAGCCCCCCATTTGGGGAAAGTTGGCCAGTCTCTTTATGTAATGATTTAACAGCTTTAGAAACTTGATAGAGAGTTGCCTTCAAGCCAGGCTTCCAACTGTTACCACAGCAAGTTACAGTTATGACTGTAGCAAGCCATCCTACAGTCAAATTTCAGATTTTCCAACTTTTAACTGGCTTTTCAAAATATCTTAAATTTTTAAAAAAAAATGAAGTTCTCTAGCTCTGTTAAAATAAAGCAAAAGAATTTCTAGGAAGCACAAGAGCATTCACATGGGGAATCTTGGCCCTCCAACACATGCAGACAATCACTTCCAGGGGCACCTGTTCATGAGGAAATTTATAGACTGGATTTAGAATTTGACTGGAAAGAGGATTCTGATTGGCTGCACAATATAAGTTATTCTGATTGACTGCTTTTGGTAAATCATTTACCAAATGATTTTGGCATGCCTGGTCAAGTTTTTTGTTCTGCATACTAGTTATTCTGGTCATTAGTATTCAATGCATGAAATCTATCCTTGAGACGGTTTTAAAATTCAGTTGGTATTGATGCAAGGTTTAGTCCTTGTGCACATGTTTTCCTTTCCTTCAGCTTCGATGTGTTTCCAAAAATAACACCTATGTTAGTAGCAATCAAGAAATCAAAGGATGTGTTACATTGTGAAAATTTGCTGTCAAGGACCTCTCCAAAGTAGTAAAGAATAACGATGTCAGGTTAAAGACTTTGGCGTGCCTGATTCAAGTCATGATATTTTAAATTGCTTTATATTCATCTGCTTGCTGAAACTGAGGAGGACCTGAAGCACTTCGTGCAGAAGGTCAAGGACTGCAGTCTTCACTATGGATTGAAGCACAACGTCAAGAAAACAAAGATTCTCACCACTGGGCCAATTGGCAGCATCAGGATTGATAGTGAAAAGATTGAGATTGCTACCAGCTTTAGTTTGCTTGGCTCCACAATCAAGACTCTTGGTACCAGCAATGAGGAAATCAGAAGATTAATTGCATTGAGAAAATTTACAGTCAGAGACCTCTCCAGAATACTGAAGAACAATGACATCAGGCTAGAGACAAAGGTGCACCTGATCCAGGCCATAGTCTTTGCAATTGGTTGCTATGCATCAGAAAGCTGGATAATGACTAGGGATGATAGAGAATTGATGCCTTTGAGCTGTGGTGCTGGAGAAGAGTATTGACTATACCATGGGCTGCTAGGAGAACAAACAGGTTCATCATGGAAAGGATGAAAACAAGCTGCTTCTTGGAGGCAAGGATTCTCAGGCTTCGTCTGAAATATTCTGGATATGTTGCAAGGAGGGACCAGTCCTTGGAGATGAACATCATGCTTGGAAGGGTGGAGGGACAGCATAAGAGAGGAAGACCCTTGATGAGATGGATTGATTTAGTAACTGGGGTAATGAGGGTAGGTGTGTGAGAGACAATAAGGACAGAACAGAACAGGACAGAACAGGTTTCTGGGCTATTGTACGTAGGGTCACTATTAGTCACAAGTGACTCACGGGCTCATGACAACAACATATACATCTGAAAGTTGGACAGTGAGTAAAGATTACAGATGAATAGTCAATGCCTTTAAACTGTAGTGTTGGAGAAGATAACTGAATATCCCTTGGACTGCCAAAAGAACAATCAAGTCTGTCTTGGAGGAAGTACAACCAGAGTGTTCCTTAGAGGAAAAGGTGGTGAAAGTTGATCACATGTACTTTTAAACATCTTATCAAGAAGAACCAGTCCTTGGAAAATGACATCATTATGATATAGGCGGTGGGTCAAAAAAACAGAAGACTCTGCAATCCCAGAAGTGTGTGGTTTGAATCCATCAGATGGTCTGCTGGACAAGGAGGGACAATTTCCTCCTGACCAGTCAGATCCAATTTGATGGTACACCCACAAAAAGTGAAAGAAGAAGGAGGAGGAGGAGAAGGAGAAGGAGACGAAGAAAGAGAGGAAGTTTATAGATATAGTGACTTCAACAGCAGGCTGGAATATGGCAGGGATTGTACGGATGGTTTAGGGCAGGTCAAGGTTCAGATCTGTTCTTCAGAGGATCAATATGAGTTGCAATAAACTTAATGTCACCTTGTAACAACAGGTAATTGGCTTTCAACTATAATCCTCCTGAAAGTAAGCCTCCCTTCCTTTCATTACCCAACAGTCTTGGGTCGCCTTGTCAAATAGAGAAGTAGACTTTAGAATTAAATGGAGTTCTAGTCACATCTTGTATGAATTCTTTTAATCAAGCACCTCAAATTTGGGAGTGTCCTTACACATTTCCTGAAGGCATCTTACACAGTGGGCTGTGAGAGCAATCTGCCAATTCCTAATAGAACTGGCTGGCACCTTTAGCACTAAGCATAGGGTAGACATTCCATTGTCATCATCTTGCATCTGTGATAGGTTAACAGCCTGTCTACCCGAAACAGAAGTCAAAGATACCAGACACTAGATCAACCTTTTGACTGTTGGTCAAGTGTCTTATCATTTGGATTCCATGACAGATATGTGCATTCTTGAAATTCAGACAGAGCTACAGCATTATAGCAAAAGGGAACAGGGTTAGGAATTCCACATGAATTTTTACAATGGTCAGCCTCCCATGTACATCACTCACTCACCCGTTGCCTTTTCATCAGTCCTGACTCTAGCAAGTTTCCAGGGCTGTGAATCACATCAGCTAGAGATTGTTCCTCTTTCTCCTGAGGAGCTGCTGGTGATTTCCAACCACTGGAGACACAAAGCCTTTGTGTTAGTAGTATAACTTGCCGGGGGGACTATGCCGCCAGCACCCTGCCTGTACACATAAGGGCCCCTTAACAAGAGAGCAAGATAAAGCTTCTACTCAAGATTCTCAGCCTCTCACTTCACATCTCCAACTGATGCAGCCTTGGACCATGGGGAGGACCTCCTATCCATGTTCATATATAGGTCCAGGTTGAGAGATTTAAATAGTTTGGAAAGTAAATCACAGGAGTGGAGAGAATGTCGGGAAGGAGATGGGGCCTGAGAAATGGAGGCAACCAAGGACAGGTGGAATGTCAACTAGAGTGTTCTTCCCCACAGTTCCCTTAGACAAGCTGGTAACTTCTTGACTTCTTATTGGCCCATTTCCAAAGCCAGACTTATTCTGGGAACCAAGAGTGTTGAAGGAACTAGAACATGGGTTTAAATTGGGAGGACAAAAAGCCAGCATTTCCTAAGTATGTTTAAGGTAGCCTCTGTCTAGACTGAGCCGTGGGAAAGAATGTCTTTGATGCTTTCAGTGGGAGAAATTAGAAACATATTCGCTTTTATTTCAATATCCCTTCTTTTACCATCATTCTTTTAACTCTCCTCCCTGAAAGTATTTCTGTTTCTTTTCAAATTAGAATCAACACTCAAAGCCCCAAGGTATTTTTTGAGGAGTGACTTTTTGACAAACCCAGCATCCTGGTGTCTTATGTTAGAAAAAAATGAAAATTCAATTGTAATCATATCTGTTTTTCTGAATATCTAGAAAAGTGAAAGCACAATTATTCTTTATGGGTTGGAAGATCCCATTATAATTAACTTTAATCCACACTAAATGGGCTTTAAGAAAACAGGCTTTTCTCACCTTGGTTCAATTTCCTTTTTCGGCTTTAATGATTTGACGTTGCTCCTGCTAATTTTTGTTAGCCATGCACGGATGTAAATGGTAATGAGGCTTTTGTGTATGTGTGTGAAATTCAAAATCCATCCCTACTCTATTAACTCTGTAAAGAAAGTTGCACTGCAGGAGGCCATAGTCCTCAGAACAAAAGGGCTTTTCTGTTGTACAAAACCAATTTCCCTGTAATGAAGTTGGCCACAGTGTTTTCTGGAGAACACGATTTGTGCAGCTTGAGCAGTGTCTGGCCTGTTCAGGGGAGCTCTGTCACTTAACCGGGTGTAAAGGTCCAAGGCGAGATGTGTTTACTGAGCGTCCCTGATAAAATTGTACTATTTTATAGCAGCAATGTTTTGCTGTAGCCACCATTGCTCCTTTCCTCAAACTACAGTCTGGTGAAGCATGCATATCATGTAACTGAGTTACTGAGAAAACAAGAAGGGACTTGTGTAAATAAATATGTAAACAAAATCAAACACAAAAAAGGGCTTCATTTTGGGTTTAAGACATCTTTTTTTTTTTTTTTTTAATGTACCAGGTTTTGTTAAAGCATTCAAACTGCTATAATGGTAAAGAGCTCAACTGTTAACTAACCACAAGATCAGTGGTTTGAATCCACTGACTGCTCCGGGGCAAAAAGATGTAGCAGTCTCTTCCTACAAAGATTAATGTTGTTGTTATTAGTTGCTGTGATGTTGAGGAAGACTCATTGCACCTCCCCCTGTGAGCAATAGATTGGAATCTTATCCTGTGTCATCTTTACCGTCTTCGCCACACTTCAGCCCATTATTATAATCACTATGTCAATCATGTGGCCGTATCATGATAGATGGAGAAGAGATTGAGGTTGTTAAGAGTTTCATCTTGCGCAGGTCTATAATCACTCCTGGCAGCAGTAGTCAGGAAATTAAAAGATGAGTGAGTTGCTTTGAGAAAGTCTGTTGCAGGGACCTCTCCAGAGTAGTGAAGAGTAATGATATCACTCTTGATACTAAGGTGCATCTGATCCAAGCTGTGATCTATGCAATTACTTCTTCCTATGCATCAGAGAGCTGGACAATGACTGATAAGGACAGAAGAAGAATCAATGCCTTTGAATTATGATGCTGAAGATGAGTGTCAACATGCCATGGATAGCTAAGAGAACAAGCAGATCTGTCCTGGAGAGGGTGAAACCATATTGCTTCTCAGAGGCTAGGGTTTTGAAGCTCTGTTTCACATACTTTGGGCATGTTATCAGAAGGGGCCAGTCCTTGGAGAAGGACTTCATGTTCATAAGGGTAGTGGGACAGCACAAGAGATGAAGACCCAGAAGAGATACACTGACATGGTAACTGGGGCAATGGGGACAGGATGTCTGAGACAGTAAGACTGGGTCAGGACAGGGCAGGGTTCAGAGCTATTGTACGTAGACTCAATGGCGCACGGCAAGAACATGTCACTCTGTCTCATTGAGGGTCTTTTTCTTTCCCTCTACCTTTCTCAGCATGATGTCCTGTTTTAAAGACTAGCGTCCTTGTTAGGATGTCTGGGATGCTTGTACTCTGTCCTTTAGGGTGTCTGTGAGTAAGAAGTGGCTGGATAGAAATGGATTTGGTTTAAGTTCAAGGTTATAGTTCTTAGTGCATTTTTCCATTTCTTGGGGATAACTCCAAGGGCTGGAGCATAGTATCTTGCGGTTGTTCTGTTAGGTGTCCTGTAGTCAGCTCCCACCCATAGCAACCCCCTGTATAACGGAAAAACACATGCCCCGTCCTGCGCCATTGTCACAGCCAGTGCTGTGCTCAGCCTCGTCATTGTCACTGCCGATGTACCTACTCATCCTTTTTTTGCTGAACTTCTACTTCTCATAATATGAACTCAATAAATGTACATTTGGTAGTATGTTGGTGGTGAGGTTGTTACGTGCCATCCAGTCACCTGTAACTCATAGAGACCTCACATGCAACAGCTCTGACACCTGCCCTGTCCTGAGTCAGTCTCACTGACTCCAACACACCTACCCCCGTTCCGCCAGTTACTGTGCCAAACCATTTCATCTGGGGTCTTCCTCTCCTGTGCTGTCCCTCCATCCTTCTGAACATGATGTCCTTCTCCAAGGACTTGGTTTCACTCTCTCCAAGACACACCTGTTTGTCCATGATGTGTTCAAGACTCTTCTCCAGCCGTAGTAAAGAATAGAGTAAATAAATGGGCAAAGTAAGAGTGTCTCTTAACAAAGGTTGAGAAATATCCTATCATAATCAACCCGTTCTGCTCTACCCCACTTGTGCCCTGTCCATTTTACTCATAATGACATGCCCCACCCCCACCACTGGGTTTCCAAGGCGGTAAATCTTTGTGGGAGGTGACTGCCCATCTTTCTCCAGCAGAGATGCCAAGTCAGTGGATTCAAACTGTTGACCTTTGCATTGGCAACTTAACACCTCCCATACTACATCACCAGAGCTGTAAGTGATTTTCATTTTCTTTGAATACTTATTTCCTATTGCTTTATTTTAGGGCAAAAATTAACACATGATTGTCTTCCTTATAATTGATCTAAAGCAACTTGGTTTGAGTTCACATCTCTTAAGAAATAAATATTTGCAATGTAGGCAGCTATGAGATGATTGGTTGATTTTGTTTTTTTTACCTTTGACTTCATTTTAGCTCAGTGTCCTCCAAGTCCCCCACCCAGGGGTTGTCAGACACCTCTGAGAGATGCCAGTTGCATCCTGACTGTGGTAAAGCAAACACGCAAAAACTCATCCACCGATTGTAAAACGGTACAACCACTCTGGAAGTTGGTTTGATGCTTCCTCAAAAAGCTGAATATAGAAATGCCATATGACCCAGCTATTCCACTGCTTGGCATATGTTGTTGTTGTTATGTGCCGTCGAGTCGTTTGCGACTCATAGCAACCCTATGCACA
>NW_006399852.1:2974450-2995465 GCF_000299155.1 Elephantulus edwardii | reverse complement strand
ACCCGGTTTAACGCTTTCCAGGACAAATCTGTTTGTTTTCCTAGCAGTCCATGGTATTCTCAATACTCTTCTCCAGCACCACAGCTCAAAGGCATATACCTATATGAATTTATAAATATGGACAGGATGTGTGTGTGTATACATGATTAGGAAAATGTTTCTTAGTGATCCATCCAAAGGTTTCCAGATGTTTTTCAGGTGGCTGCAGACGGAGAAAGGAACCTTTATCAGGTAAAGAAAATGAGAGTCCCTGAGTTAAGGCTGAGAGGTTAAAGTTCTCTGAAAGATTCTCATTCTGAGTCTCAGGGGCAAGAAGGGGAGTTAAAGCATGAAGCGTCTCGGGTTCTCTGATGTCTCATAGGCAATGGGACACCATGGAGATAGTTTCTGAAGGGAAGGAAGATGGTAGCATTTGCATTGGAAGAGGTTCCTTCTGGGAGCTGGTTCAGAGTTGACTGGTTGCTAGAGCCAAGGTCAAAGATAACTCTCCTTTTAAGGGTGATGTATGAGAAAGAATAGAGACTTCCTCTTATCACTGTAGCAATAAAGATGTGCTGAGAAAGGATATGAGAGCATTTTTATTATTATCATCATCTCTATATTCTGCTCCACTGTGACACTGATGTGTCAAATGTGATAACAGTTACCCATGGTGGACAGTGTTTGATGGAACGCCCCAATTAAAACAAGCCTGGACGCAGGAGTGGCATCCACGTATGAAATGGCTTGCCTCCAGAAGCTCTATGAACTTAGAGAAACAATAAACGTCATATAAGTGTTCATTCAGGTCCTTCGTTCCTAGAGTCGATTCGACGGCACTTACAACAACAACATATTGTGCTTCTTCCCATAAGCTGTTAACGTCTACACTTCTGTCCCACTAAGTGGAAGCTGATACTAAAGAAGATACTAAATGTAGATCAGTGAACTTGCTTTACTCATTTACCACCTGCTTTTATTTATTCCTCTTTCACTACTAGTTCCATTTCCTCCGAGTCTTCTAGACAAGGAGAAAGAAAAGCCATTCTAGGTCCCTACAAGCAAAATAACTAATGGGTTATGAATGAGCTGAGTTTATTATTTCTTCACTAAGGCAGGCTTTTCTGTAATGAATTTTGTCAGGAAGATCTAATTAACCATAATAGCAGTCACTGAGAATAGTAACAGGAAGCATGTTAAGTAGCTTCTTAGAGAGGCAGCTTCCTCCCTATTGTTACCTCTTCTAACCTTTACAATACACTTTTTGTTGAAGGAATACACAGTCGATGTACCAGATAATTATTTAAGTATGGAGTCACAAGCATTTTACCAACACAAAAATTTTACCTTCTGACATGTGGAATAAGAAGAGAGGTTGCCATAGAGATGTGGTTACTATTCTCTTTGGTTCTAACATCAAAACGATGTTAAACCTGTTGCAGTGGAGTTGGTCCTGACTCAACGCTGACTCCTAGCACGACAGAGAGGAACTACTCCAAGGGCTCTTTCTTGGCAGTAAACACGATGGAAACACTACCAGGTCTCTCTCCCGAGGCACTGCTGGGTGGGTTCACAATGCCAAGCCTTAAATTATTCGAGAGAGGCAGAGAGTCTGCGCAGAAGTGGATGATGTTGACACGCTCACTCAGGTCCAGCTGGGACCCTTCAGTGGGTTTCTGAGGCCATAAATCACCTGGGAGGAAATTGGCCATCCTGGGGTCCAGCTCTCTGTGGACCACCCTAGGGATGGTGTCGAAATATCTAAATCTGATTAAATGACTTAGCATTTCAGTAAACAGCTGCCTACCACAAAAGAATTTGAAGCTGAATACAGATGCTTTTATTCTTTAGAAGATAGTTGTTATGGACTAAATGTAACAAGTAATCAAAATATGATGAAAAGTAAGCAAAGTAGTCAAGAGGGACCCTTCTTTACCCGTTTGTGTAACTACCACAGTTGAATTTTTTATTTTTTTAAGTCTTTCTCAACCCAAATCTGCTCTGGTTATCAGCATTCTCTTTGCTCCTATTTCTCTCCTCTTTTCCCAACATAACATCTTTCAACTCAAGATGAAAAGACTTATTGGATTCTCTGTTGTCAATTGGACAAGTCCCCTCTGGGGTCCTTTCTGTCAAGATCCTCAGATTCCATTTGAATTTAAAACAGACCTGTAGGCTGGCAAATCACGTCAGCCACCTTGTGTTCATGGAGAAAGTTCTTTTTTCAGATATAAGATCTTCCTTCTCAAGGTTGGTTGAGGGGGAAACTAGAGGGTGTTTTCAGAGCATTTGCGAGCAGCTAACAACATCTGGGTGATCTTGAGAGGAACGGTGATCACTTATGAGAGCAATTATTGAAAGTGTACACTGCAATTATTCAGCTGAAGTGTTTTTCTTAATCTCGTGGCCAAGACATTTAAGGAATCCTCTAGCTTGATGACATTTGGGCTCTTGGAGCGTGACCCTGTTCTTTTAGGTGGGACATCTGGCTGTCGTCATTTTAAAGAAGCAAGATCTGGATTTCCTATTGTATTAAAACCTAAAAGAAATCATCTTATGCCATATTTTTTCAATACATTTAATTCTGCTTGTTTTTCAATTTCTTGCATTATTGGAATCTCAATCATCACATCTGTGGGCTAGGGCTAAGATGTTTTAAATTTGCTCGTGTGATATAGTGGTAAAAGAAAGGGAGGGAGAAAATATCTTGTCTTATAAATAAGAGAAGAAAAATGTAATATATGAGATAAAGGTTATAATTGCTGCTAAGGGCATGTGGGACCCACAAACATATTGTTAGATGTAGAATGAATTTGATTTTAACAATGTTCTCCCCTTCTTGAAGAATATTATTATTTTAAAGTTTATTGGTGTATACCAAATTTTCTTTTCAGATAGTAGGGATAGTAGTAAGTCATCAGATTTAATTCTACATGTGTTATTATCTAAATGGAAATTTTTCTCTTTTATTGACAGAACCATAAAAAAAAGATGTGAATTTCCTTGTCTTTTTCTGTGTACTTAAGTCCGATTGATTTTGCTGACAGGAGTGCATTTAGGGGAATTCCCGAATATTCCATGACATAAACTGGTCCCTGCAGTTCGCTCAGTCTGCCGCTTACCTGCCTCATCCATCATCTGTGTCCTTGCCCGTATCTGTACCACTAAGCCACGAACCTCTTTTTTACTTAAACATCCCTTTCCTCCTTTTCTCCCCAGTCATACTCCTCTTCTGGACCCTGATTATTCTTAATTACTTTTTTATTTAATCTACTGTATAATTAATATTTTTCACCACCTAATTAATTCATCACAACAATGTAAATTGCTTTTTCATCTAAACTATGAGCACCTGTGGCCAAGAATGCTGTGCTTTGTCATTTGCATGTTGCTGTGTGTAGTTAGCATCTACAGGAGTCCCAAATTCTGCCCACGGAAGAATTTACCCCCAAATAATAAAATGAATAATAATATAGCCACCCAAGCAAGAAGCTAAATCTATTTGCTGATTCCTTTCTTTTCTTAAGGTTCCAGTTGCTATTCAACGAAGTAGGATGTTATTGTTGTTGTTGTTATGTGCCAGTGAGTCACCTGCCACTCATCGCCACCCTATGTACAACAGCCCTAACCCCTGCTCTATCCCTTGCCAATCTTACTGTCTCCAACACACCTGTCAAGGGTCTTCCTCTCCTGCGCTGTCCCTCCACCCTCCCAAGCATGATGTCCCTCTCCAAGGACCTGGCAACATGTCCAAAGTATGTCAGACGAAGCCCCAGAATCCTTGCCTCCAAGGAGTAGCTTGGTTTAATGAAAACTGAGGCACGGAGATTTTTACACCAATGTTCATAGCAGCATTAGTGTCCATTGCAAGAACATGGAAGCAGCCCAAATGTCCAACCAAGAACGAATGGATTGAAAAATTATGGTACATTCACACAAAGGAATACTATGCAGCATGCAGGAGCAATGGTTTTGTAAATTATTACCAAACTTGGGAAGGACTGGAGAGCATTATGCTGAGTGAACTAACTCAGTCCCACAAGGGACTCATTATTGTATAATGAGTATGAGGATCCAAGGGGGGAGATGGTTTGGAAGCAGAGGGATGAGGATGTGCAGGGAGAAAGGGAATTAATCATGGGGTTGTACCATTTGTTGGTTGGGGGATAATGGAAATGGAAAGAAGCTGTTGTTGAAAACAATGTATTTAAATTTTGTAAATAAACCAGTATAATTTTCTTTTAAAAAGCCCATCCACCACTGAGTGGGCATCCAGTGGGGAAGCTGTGTGTGCTGCTTTGAAGCAGAGGCACCACTCTGACATGCCAGCGGGCTTCTGTCTTATAAATCGATGCTGATCCAATTCTACAAGACTGTAATCAGTTTGCGATCATGCTCTGGTGTGTTCTACAGCAGACAGATTGCAGTTTTCACTGCGAAACAGAAGATGATTGGGAAAGTCCCCTGCAGTATACTCGCTTAATAGTTTACAAAAAGGTAATACCTTGTGTTCATTTAGTTGCGAGGGAATTGAAAGTAGTAGATGCTAGTCGCTTCGTCTTCTGGACGCCCACTTTTCTTACACCCCACACTGTATTTTACTTTAATGTGTTTGTACATGGAGCCGATTTCTTCCTCCACCCCTAGATTCCACCTTCCTCCTTCTGACTTCACTGAGTCCCCAGGGCCTGCTGCCTCCCAGACTTGTTTCGGAAGGAAGTATTAAGTTAAAAGTGGAGGCTAAACATTTCATTCAGTGCTGACTCAGAATATATTTTAGAATGTTATTTTTTGCCATCTATATCTAGTAGTCCCTGGGTGGAGCAAATATTTCAGCACTCAAGTAATAAAAGAACACTCACTTATTGCTGTGAGGTCCGAGCCAACGGCCTAAATGACCCTGCAGGATGTTTTCTGAGGCCGTAACATCGCCCGGGAAAAGATGGTCTTTCTCCTGTAGAGACACTTGTGGGTTCAACCAACCGGGGATCCACTGTCTTGGGATGAGCAGGGCAGCTCCGGAGGCACTGGGCCACCACAGTTCCCTAAGCAACCAACTACTGATGGGAAAGTTAGTGGTTCAGATCGCGCGCAAGTACTGCAGAAGCTAGGCCTGGCAATGTGCCTCGGAAAGGCCACAGCCTAGAGAACCCTCGAGAAAAACTCGGCTCTGTAGCACACAGATTCCTCAGAAACTGCATCTAATTTGTGGCAATGTCAAAATTATTATCTACAACCCTACACAAAATGTGAACTCCTACATGTAAAATGCACATACCAGATTGTGTCATCACTTGGCGCTAAGAACAGTAATTTAACACAACAGGCATTTCACACGTTTTGCCTAAGTTTTATGCCTAAGATTTTTTTTTTTAAACCTGTTTGTATTGTCGGGGAGGGGGTTTGCCGCTTGTCAGTTTGAGTCTTTTGATTTTAAATATGATGGATGAATATTTGAATCATCATCATCGTCTTGGTTCTTATTTGTTTTTAACAGTGAACATCAAAGCAAATCACCATTTAGTCTGATGAGCTGATTAATCCACCTCTTCCAAATATAGCATTAGCTTTTAAAATACCAAATGTGGAAGATTCTTAATTCCATGAAGTGTATTCCTTAACTGCACGTAAATCACATGTAACCAATGCACCAGCCTACCCACAGCCACCAAGGTATTTCCAACTCTTCAAAACCCTCCGTCAGCTTTCTGAGGTTGGAAATTTTATGGGAAGAGACTCTCCATCTTTGTCCGGAGAAACAACTAGTACGTTTGAACTGCTGGCCTTTTAGTTAGCAATCTAATGTGTTACATGCTATGCCACCAGGGCTCCTGAAATGTGTACGGTATGTGGGACGTTCCATGCATGAATTGTTTATGTAAATACGCAGTTACAAATACTTCATAGTTGTTATTTTTTTTAAAAAAATCTATTTTGAGGCGTTGTACTAATCTGCTTGTCATCCTCATTTCTATGGAGAATTCTGACTCTATTTCTTCTAAGACAGATTTGTTCTTTTAGTAGTAACTGGGGTATTTAATATTCTTTGACATCATTTCTTCTCTGTTTATTGTCTTGTTTATGTGTTATCCTCCTCTCATATGCTTATAAAACAATTGAAATCAGACTCATGGCTTGGGTCTGATGCACCCTAGTCTTTAAGTTGACATCCTATCTCTTTAGCATTTTTAAGGAACTACTTGACATTAGATTTGCCCAGTGCAATACATCTTTTGATATCTGGATTACTGCTTTTATCGGTATTGGTAAAAGAAATCTTTGGCAACGTCAAGCTTTTGTCTATCATGATGGTGTTTATTTGGTCCATTTGTGTAAATTGTTGTTTTCTTTGTGTTCAAGCATAATCCATACTGAAGGCCATTTAAACTTGGTCAGTTAGTGTCTCAAGTCTCCTTTGTTTTCATCAAGCAAGGCTGTTATCATGTGCTTATAGGAGGTTGTGAACAAGTCTTGCTCCTGTCCTGGCGTCACATCCTTTTTCCTAAATTCAAGCTTCTTGGACTACTTACCCAGTATATATATTAAACAATTTTGCTGGAAAGAAAGTGTACAGTTGCATTACTTTTCCTGATTTTAAACTGTGCAGTACATCTGTACAAGGGAGCTTTGGTAGCCATATCATGAGGAGCTGCACTGCCATCCCAAAGGCACATGGTTCGAATTAACCAGCTGTTCCTTGGGATAAAGATGGATAGTCTCTTCTGTTGAGATTAAACTGCCTCTGAAAACCTGCTGGAAGATCAGGTATGGGTTGGTTCCAACTCAATGGGACACCACCACCACCACCGCAACAACAGTACATCTGTTTGGATTACTCCTTGGTCTATCTGCAGATTCTACATAAGCACAATTAATTGTTCTGTAATATCCATTTAATATTCAAAAACTTAAACTGAAACCATTATAGCAGCAACATTCACATACATGTCTATGTTTAAAGAGACGGAATAGGATTTTTTGGCACACTTTAACACACATCATCTTATGTGATCTTTTTTTTTTCAGTGTAATTGCTCTTATTTTAAGAAGGGCATGAAAAGATTCGGTCTGGTTCAGTCACAGTCAAGGTAACAAACCAAAGCAGACCCAAAGTTTGAAAATTTGAATGATACAAGACAGTAACTGCAACAGGAAAAATTATGGCTCAAAGCCTCAGAATGGGAGACTTGGAAAGGGTGTGGTGGGAATCTTAGATGTTTGATGCAAGGCTTTCACTTATTGGCAGATCTTGGAGAGCATTGCCTGATCAAACTAGCTTAGCTGGTCACATCTTTAAACATGCCATAGTTGTCCCCCATTCTTATAAAAATCCAAGGGGTGACAGCTTTGGTTGCAATTGAACGCGTTCAATGTTCTTGTTTTCTAAGATGGAGATTAACTTCATAACAGGACTTTCTCTAGAATTTTCCCCCTTTAGTTATTGTTCCAATTTTAACAGTTTGCTTCTGGTCCAGTTCTACTTACTCATCCTTGCCTGAGCCTAGAAAAGCTATGCCAAAGTCCTGATTTCAAGTTAGAGTTCTGGCTCAGGGTGATAGTAGTGTCTCTGGGACTACACAGAACCAGTGCTCATAGCTACGTTGACTTCTTCCATGCTCAGCATCTGCTTATTGATAATCTGGAGACCCCTCAGAGTTCTTGGCACCTTAGAATGTCCCCTAACTCCTAAACTCTGTGTCTCTAAGCTGCAGCTGACACATTACTCTGCGAAGTTATGATACACTGCTCTCCCTTAAGAATACAATTTTAAGGCAAGCCATTTTGGAAATGAGTTTAATAACTGTGCTCATATGCCAGGACTCAATTTTCTGCATCTTTGAGAAACTATGCAAATGAATACAAAATTTATTTATACAGGTAAGATGAGAGGGTAAAATACAAGTGCTCACAGGTGTTCCACTTTAAGAATACATGGTCAGGGAGAAAAACAACCCCCACATCAGGTAAAGCAGGAATTGGTTAACTGCAATTTTAAAAAATGGATGCTTTACTTTATAAAAAGGTCCCCAGGGCTCCTTTATGCGCTCAGCTCTCCTGGTGCATTTAAATGTTTGATTGTAGATCATTAACCACTTGATGAAATGGCTGGGGAGGAAAGAGGGGGGGAGGAAAAGCAGCTAAAGGTTTGGAAGCCAATATTAATTACCAAACAATCAGAAGGGGTGATAATGCATTGCTGAATTTAAAATGTGAACTAATGGAAAAATTTCATTTGAATCACATACATTTTATTTCTTTCTTTTTTAACATTTTAAGACACATATGTCAAATATGTATTTGTTTTGCTCTTGGGAAATACATGGAAGGTTCCTGTATTTTATTGTTATCCGAGTTACAATGCATTTCGTTTGTTCATCGGACGTATGATTTTTGAATGGGCTAGGTGTCGCAGGCACTGGGCATAGCAAAGCTGAACAAAAGGCTCTGAACTTATAAAGTGTGGATGATGATGTTTATGGACACTGGGTTTAATTTGGAGTCTAACAAGGACAGAAGAAGGGAAATCATAATAAAGAACGAATTCTTACTTTCATAAAGCTCTGGCCTCTACACGGGGTGGTCCCCTTGCCTTGTGGAGGGACTTCCACTTATGCACATCTCTGTAATTTATTATTTTAATGAATGAGCATGACTTTCTGGATTGTTTGTTAAAGGTAAAGGGGGAAACTTTTCTTAATTTGTTTCTTGGCATATTTATATGGATATTTTGAGGCTCCAGAATTGCCACCTATCATCAATATCCTGCCTGGCACATTTTATCAGCAATGGGCTCAGAGAACACAGATGGCTCAGCCTGATATTTTCATCCCTGGGCTGTGTGTTCACCATGATAATCTGTTCCATTATAGGTCAGTAGTGTAGCATTAATCTCCTTTTGTAAAATTTGGTTGATTTAATCTCGTGCGTGAATTATGTGGTGAAGATATATTTTTCATAAAGAACTCCCAAATTTGTGATGATGTCTGCTTTCTGGAGTTAATGCAGGGAAGTAATCTACTAATAATACTTCACGTGTATTTGCTCATTCATGTGGAAGTAGTGTTACAGCTCCAAACTCTGTTTACAGAAGCTATCCATAGGAACTGGTTTCATTCATTCATTTTTACCATGATTACAACTTTTAGTTGAGCAAATATTGAACTTTATTAATCCCACCTATGCATCCTGCTGTGTAATAATATGTATTGGCACATGTATTTAAGAGTCTTCAGGCGTTGAGCAAAAATGTTGCCATGGGAACCTGCTTTCCTAGCCCATAGTCCTTTGCAGAAGTACACCTGCCTTATGGTAGAGGTTTCCATGGCAACATTTTTGTTCAGAGAACATAGAACTTGAACAGAATATGCCATGGGTCTCTTTTAAATATGTGTTTCGATAGTGGTGATATTACTGTAGTTAATACATCTATTAGAAATACAGGTGGCCCCGCAGTGGAGAGTGGAGGTGTTCCTGCTTCCAGGGAATAGGTTCCTGTTGAGTTGAGTAGCCTCAGTGCCTGGGATTCTGAAATTAGAGCTATTTTTTATCTCTTTCCTCTGTCTCTTCCTCCTCCCCTTATTTGACCCTCGTGGTAGAGTGTGGTGAAGTAGCTGTCAATAGCTGGCATTAACCACGTGATCATTTGAAATAATGCAGAGCTGTAAGGGAAAGGTGAATGACTAATGTCTGGCAGTGTTCAGTAACTCTCAAAGGACAACATTCATCTCAGGAGCGTCTGATGCTACAGAATATTCTAGTCATTCAATTTTGGGAGCCTCTAATGCTACAGAATATTCTAGTGATGGCCTTTCAACTTCCTCACGTGTGCTCTTCTCCTGACAGGCCATGCACTGCAACCACAAAGCTTCGTGAGGACAGGCAGAGAATGGGCTTTCCCATTCTGATTGGGTGTCTGGTGTCTTGAAATCACCTGTTCGCATCTAGCCTGAAAAAAGAAGTTGCCAAACCCTGAGTTAAAGCAGCCCTGGTTCTTGCTTTGCTCGTCGTTCATTTCTGCCACATCACGGTGATACCCGTGTGTGGGGAAGAGCGTGCTGTGGTTGCCCAGCAACGACTCATGGGGTGGTCACGATTTGTTATTATGAGTACAGGAGCTTCTCTATCTTTTTGTCCATCAGGGACCCTGCTCTTTTGGCGGCCGAGAGTCAGACGGCTTGTTGTTTTCTTTCTCGACAGCACTGGACACAGGCCTCAGTGGACCCCCCAGTGGCCTCCCCACCTTCTCAGTCTCAAGAGCAGCTGAATGGGCTCCGTTATTAATACCAATCACCCACCACCCACGAAAGTATCCAAGGGAGGTTTGGTGACCACAGGACTGCTTTTAGCAGAAACCCTAATCAGATCATCTTCCTTGATCAAGGAAAGAACTGTGGGAAAATGAGGTAGGCTGAAGGTATTAGGACAAGGAAATGCTTTCTGAATGCAGTTAGGACAAATTAGTCCACAGTGCAAATAGAGATTGATTTGTGTGATTGAGACGAGCATGTGGTTTCGAAGCCTGAGTGTCTGCTCCTGACAGCTAAGGGTCTTGGAAAGTTAAACAAATATAAGAAGGTGTGGAAAACTCATACCTGCGATATTTATTTCAAATGAGGGAGGGGAGAGAGGAAGAAAAGGAGAAATTGTGTGTGTGTGTGTGTGTGTGTGTGTGTGTGTGTACATATATGTGTATATGTGTGTATACATATATATATATACACATATATATGTATATGTATATATATACATATATATGTATATGTATGTATGTGTATATATATATATATGGAGAGAGAGAGAGAAATTATAAGCTAAGGAAGTCAATCTGGAGCAACTGTGCTGTAAGGCTATGGGCATTGACAGGAAAAATTGTACATGAGTTTCAATGACAGAATACAAGGTATACAATGGAACTTGTAGCAGCCTGGGAGTCAAACAATCACAACCTCCTGATTCACCAGCAACCCTGGCTGGGTCACCTCACTTGCCTTTCTGTAAATTAAATAGTGGTGTTCGAACAGAGATTTTACATGTCTGTGTTCAGAGAATGTAAATGCAGTGGAAGAGACTCATGGGAAATGACTCTCGTCCAAACCAAAGCAGCTCAGTTTTTATTCCCTAACATAATTAATTTTATAATTATTTTTTTCTGAATTGTAGAACATTTGTTGTTGTTGTTGTTGTGTGTCATCGAGTCACCTGCGACCCTTAGCGACCCTATGTACAGCAGCTCTGAAACCTGCCCTGTCCTGAGCCCATCTCATTAATTCTGACACACCTACCCCCGTTGCCCCAGTTATTGTATCAATCCGTCTCACCCAGGGTCTTTCTCTGCTGCGCTGTCCTTCCACCTTGCAGAGCATGATGTTCTTCTCCAAAGACCTGTCTCTCCTGTACACATGCCCAAATTGTGTGAGACAGAGCTTCAAAATCCCAGCCTCCAAGGAGAAACTAGGTTTAACCCTCACCAAGATGTTTAGAAAGTACTGATCTTCTAAGTCCTTCCATCTTAGTCATGACCCTCTCAGCCTGATTTCTACTAAGATTGGAAACAGGAGACCCCTCCACTGATTATAGTCATGGGTGTGTTGATCTCCTGGTCCTCACACGATATTTCTGGAGTTGAACTTACTTACATTTCATCACTTCTGGAAGTGGTCTGCACAGGTTTGGGGTTTTTTTCCTGAAATGCCAGAGAAACACTCTGAATCATCTGTAAAGTTGCTAATTCCAAGTGATACGTGAGCTGCCCTTGTAGTAAGATAGAGGGTTTTGCTGCACCTGGGGATGATGATGCTCAATTGTGGAGTTTAAATTCCCGGAAAGCTGAAGGAAGCTACCAGAATCCGAGCTGGGGTGCTTGAAGGAATGGGCACCAGTGGGACATGTGATGAAACCATTGGAACTTTAGTCGTCTAAGAAAATGAAAAGGAACTATAATCCAAGTCTACAGAATTATAAAGGGATAAAGATTGTGAATATGATGAACTTGAATTTGCTCATGTGATTAATCTTGGAATGTTTTTGCAAGAACCAAACTTTCTGGCAGAATTTTTCTGAGAGAGATAAATTAGGCAAAAGGGAGGTACGGTGTCCCAAAAGAACTCATCTGCTGAGGCTATTGATGGTCCTCAGACTCACAACTGGTCATGCTCAAGTCACATGTGGCACGGAGATTTCCGACTCCTCATCCAGCAGTGTCTGGAGTGACCTTGCAGCTGGGCCTCAGAATGAGAGAGGACACAGGGATTCCGATCCTGCTGTCTGCATGGAGTTAAATCACAAGTTCCAACACTAAGATACACTGGTAGGCTTCTCCTAACTCATGAAGAACAGACATGACACATGACATCGTGTCAGTTTGTGTGGGTTACCGCACAGATAGCCTCAGAGGCAGAGATAAAATTTTCTGTGGTTTTTTTTTCCTCTCCTGAAATTTTTGCTTATATTTTCTCTTATATTATATTCTCTTATATTATATCTGCTCTTGCTTTTAAGTGCCATTGACCCCACTATGACTCAGTGACCTTATGAACAGGTCGGTGAAACTTGCCCTGTCCTGTGCCATCCTCACAATCTATGCCATGTTCAAGTCTACTGTCATAATCAATGTGTCAATCCTCTCTTTGAGGGTTTTCCTCTTTTTCACTGACCTTCTACTTTCCAGCCTGGCACCTCTTGACAACATGCTCAGAGTATTAAAATCCTATAGACGATAATTTGACACAAAAGTATGTCTGTCCATATATGCATATATGTATGAACATGAATACACACACACACACACGCTGTTAGGGACCTAACCAGGGTACTGAAGAGCAATGGTTTCACTCTGGAGACTAAGGTACACCTGATACAGGCCATGGTCTTTGCAATCACTTGTTATTCATCAGAGAGCTGGACAGTGACTAGGGAGGCTAGAAGGAGAATTGATGCCTTTGAGCTGTGGTGCTGGAGAAGAGTATTGCATGAACTGCTAAGAAAACAAATAGATTCAACCTAGAGAGGGTTAAACTAGGCTGCCTCTTAGAGGCAAGGATTCTGAAGCTTTGTCTGACATAGTTTGGACATGTTGCAATGAGAGACTAGTCCTTGGAGAGGGATGTCATGCTTAGGAGGGTGAAGGGACGGCGCAGGAGGGGAAGGCCCTCTCTGAGGTGGATTGAGTCAGTGACTGGGGTAATCAGGATGGGTGTGTCAGAGACAGTGTGATTGACACAGGACAGAGCAGGGTTTAGGGCTGTTGTACATAGGGTCACTATGAGTTGGAAGCAACTTGACAGCACATAACAACAACCACATATCTGTATGTATATATACAGAAAGAGATCATCATATATATAAGCACATATGTATACATAGAATTACACATATGCATATCTATTGTGTATGTGAGTTGGAATAAACTTCATGGCAACAAGTTTGACCTTTTAACATGTCTGCATATCTGTCTGTTCAATGTGCATGGATATGAATATGTATGTATTCACATATGTAAATGTGCCTAACAACAGCAGTGTGTGTGTCTTCTTTATGTTTATATGTATACATGTTGTTGTTAAGTGCCGTCTAGTCACAGGCTACTCATAGCGACCCTATGAAGGAGAGTCCTCAACACTTGAGTGTCTCTTATCTTCTCTCCAGGTTCTTAGGGTTTCTGGAGGCAAACTATTATGGAAGTGGATGCCACTCCTCCTTCCAAGCTTGTTTTAATTGGGGAGCTCCACCCCACTCTCTGTCCGCATTGGGTAACCAGCCATTAACGCATTTGACACATCAGTGTCACAGTGTTCAGCCTCACAGCAACTTGTACACCAGGGCTATATGACCTAGAGGAATGTCTGAACAAAAACAATGAAAGACAGTCCCGAGGTCTGCAGATTAAAAGCCTCCCACCTTTGGCTTGTTAGCATTGCTTTCTGTCCAGTGGTCCAGCTGATCCCTCTCTCTGTTGATGTTATTGTTTTTAAGTGCCGTATATATACCTATGTTGTTGTTGTTGTTATGTGCCGTTGAGTCGCTTGCGACTCATAGCGACGCTATGTACAACAGCCCTAAACTCCGCTCTGTCCTGTGCCAATTGCACTGTCTCTGACACTCCCATCCCGATTACTGCAGTCACTGAATCAATCCACCTCATAGAGGGCCTTCCTCTCCTGCACTGTCCCTCCACCCTCCCAAGCATGATGTCCCTCTCCTGGGACTGGTCTCTCCTCACAACATGTCCAAAGTATGTTAGACAGAGCCTCAGAATCCTTGCCTCCAAGGAGCCACCCGGTTTAACGCTTTCCAGGACAAATCTGTTTGTTTTCCTAGCAGTCCATGGTATTCTCAATACTCTTCTCCAGCACCACAGCTCAAAGGCATATACCTATATGAATTTATAAATATGGACAGGATGTGTGTGTGTATACATGATTAGGAAAATGTTTCTTAGTGATCCATCCAAAGGTTTCCAGATGTTTTTCAGGTGGCTGCAGACGGAGAAAGGAACCTTTATCAGGTAAAGAAAATGAGAGTCCCTGAGTTAAGGCTGAGAGGTTAAAGTTCTCTGAAAGATTCTCATTCTGAGTCTCAGGGGCAAGAAGGGGAGTTAAAGCATGAAGCGTCTCGGGTTCTCTGATGTCTCATAGGCAATGGGACACCATGGAGATAGTTTCTGAAGGGAAGGAAGATGGTAGCATTTGCATTGGAAGAGGTTCCTTCTGGGAGCTGGTTCAGAGTTGACTGGTTGCTAGAGCCAAGGTCAAAGATAACTCTCCTTTTAAGGGTGATGTATGAGAAAGAATAGAGACTTCCTCTTATCACTGTAGCAATAAAGATGTGCTGAGAAAGGATATGAGAGCATTTTTATTATTATCATCATCTCTATATTCTGCTCCACTGTGACACTGATGTGTCAAATGTGATAACAGTTACCCATGGTGGACAGTGTTTGATGGAACGCCCCAATTAAAACAAGCCTGGACGCAGGAGTGGCATCCACGTATGAAATGGCTTGCCTCCAGAAGCTCTATGAACTTAGAGAAACAATAAACGTCATATAAGTGTTCATTCAGGTCCTTCGTTCCTAGAGTCGATTCGACGGCACTTACAACAACAACATATTGTGCTTCTTCCCATAAGCTGTTAACGTCTACACTTCTGTCCCACTAAGTGGAAGCTGATACTAAAGAAGATACTAAATGTAGATCAGTGAACTTGCTTTACTCATTTACCACCTGCTTTTATTTATTCCTCTTTCACTACTAGTTCCATTTCCTCCGAGTCTTCTAGACAAGGAGAAAGAAAAGCCATTCTAGGTCCCTACAAGCAAAATAACTAATGGGTTATGAATGAGCTGAGTTTATTATTTCTTCACTAAGGCAGGCTTTTCTGTAATGAATTTTGTCAGGAAGATCTAATTAACCATAATAGCAGTCACTGAGAATAGTAACAGGAAGCATGTTAAGTAGCTTCTTAGAGAGGCAGCTTCCTCCCTATTGTTACCTCTTCTAACCTTTACAATACACTTTTTGTTGAAGGAATACACAGTCGATGTACCAGATAATTATTTAAGTATGGAGTCACAAGCATTTTACCAACACAAAAATTTTACCTTCTGACATGTGGAATAAGAAGAGAGGTTGCCATAGAGATGTGGTTACTATTCTCTTTGGTTCTAACATCAAAACGATGTTAAACCTGTTGCAGTGGAGTTGGTCCTGACTCAACGCTGACTCCTAGCACGACAGAGAGGAACTACTCCAAGGGCTCTTTCTTGGCAGTAAACACGATGGAAACACTACCAGGTCTCTCTCCCGAGGCACTGCTGGGTGGGTTCACAATGCCAAGCCTTAAATTATTCGAGAGAGGCAGAGAGTCTGCGCAGAAGTGGATGATGTTGACACGCTCACTCAGGTCCAGCTGGGACCCTTCAGTGGGTTTCTGAGGCCATAAATCACCTGGGAGGAAATTGGCCATCCTGGGGTCCAGCTCTCTGTGGACCACCCTAGGGATGGTGTCGAAATATCTAAATCTGATTAAATGACTTAGCATTTCAGTAAACAGCTGCCTACCACAAAAGAATTTGAAGCTGAATACAGATGCTTTTATTCTTTAGAAGATAGTTGTTATGGACTAAATGTAACAAGTAATCAAAATATGATGAAAAGTAAGCAAAGTAGTCAAGAGGGACCCTTCTTTACCCGTTTGTGTAACTACCACAGTTGAATTTTTTATTTTTTTAAGTCTTTCTCAACCCAAATCTGCTCTGGTTATCAGCATTCTCTTTGCTCCTATTTCTCTCCTCTTTTCCCAACATAACATCTTTCAACTCAAGATGAAAAGACTTATTGGATTCTCTGTTGTCAATTGGACAAGTCCCCTCTGGGGTCCTTTCTGTCAAGATCCTCAGATTCCATTTGAATTTAAAACAGACCTGTAGGCTGGCAAATCACGTCAGCCACCTTGTGTTCATGGAGAAAGTTCTTTTTTCAGATATAAGATCTTCCTTCTCAAGGTTGGTTGAGGGGGAAACTAGAGGGTGTTTTCAGAGCATTTGCGAGCAGCTAACAACATCTGGGTGATCTTGAGAGGAACGGTGATCACTTATGAGAGCAATTATTGAAAGTGTACACTGCAATTATTCAGCTGAAGTGTTTTTCTTAATCTCGTGGCCAAGACATTTAAGGAATCCTCTAGCTTGATGACATTTGGGCTCTTGGAGCGTGACCCTGTTCTTTTAGGTGGGACATCTGGCTGTCGTCATTTTAAAGAAGCAAGATCTGGATTTCCTATTGTATTAAAACCTAAAAGAAATCATCTTATGCCATATTTTTTCAATACATTTAATTCTGCTTGTTTTTCAATTTCTTGCATTATTGGAATCTCAATCATCACATCTGTGGGCTAGGGCTAAGATGTTTTAAATTTGCTCGTGTGATATAGTGGTAAAAGAAAGGGAGGGAGAAAATATCTTGTCTTATAAATAAGAGAAGAAAAATGTAATATATGAGATAAAGGTTATAATTGCTGCTAAGGGCATGTGGGACCCACAAACATATTGTTAGATGTAGAATGAATTTGATTTTAACAATGTTCTCCCCTTCTTGAAGAATATTATTATTTTAAAGTTTATTGGTGTATACCAAATTTTCTTTTCAGATAGTAGGGATAGTAGTAAGTCATCAGATTTAATTCTACATGTGTTATTATCTAAATGGAAATTTTTCTCTTTTATTGACAGAACCATAAAAAAAAGATGTGAATTTCCTTGTCTTTTTCTGTGTACTTAAGTCCGATTGATTTTGCTGACAGGAGTGCATTTAGGGGAATTCCCGAATATTCCATGACATAAACTGGTCCCTGCAGTTCGCTCAGTCTGCCGCTTACCTGCCTCATCCATCATCTGTGTCCTTGCCCGTATCTGTACCACTAAGCCACGAACCTCTTTTTTACTTAAACATCCCTTTCCTCCTTTTCTCCCCAGTCATACTCCTCTTCTGGACCCTGATTATTCTTAATTACTTTTTTATTTAATCTACTGTATAATTAATATTTTTCACCACCTAATTAATTCATCACAACAATGTAAATTGCTTTTTCATCTAAACTATGAGCACCTGTGGCCAAGAATGCTGTGCTTTGTCATTTGCATGTTGCTGTGTGTAGTTAGCATCTACAGGAGTCCCAAATTCTGCCCACGGAAGAATTTACCCCCAAATAATAAAATGAATAATAATATAGCCACCCAAGCAAGAAGCTAAATCTATTTGCTGATTCCTTTCTTTTCTTAAGGTTCCAGTTGCTATTCAACGAAGTAGGATGTTATTGTTGTTGTTGTTATGTGCCAGTGAGTCACCTGCCACTCATCGCCACCCTATGTAGAACAGCCCTAACCCCTGCTCTATCCCTTGCCAATCTTACTGTCTCCAACACACCTGTCAAGGGTCTTCCTCTCCTGCACTGTCCCTCTCAAACATGAAGTCCCTCTTCAAGGACCTATCTCGCCTTGCAACATGTTCAAAGTATGTCAGACGGAGCTTCAGAATTTTTGCCTCCAAGGAGCTACCTGGCTTCACCCTTTCCAGGACAAACTTGGTCCATGGTACAGTCAGTACTCTTCTCCAGCACCACAGCTCAAAGGCATCAACTCTCCTTCTGTTATCTCCAGCCATTGTCCAGCTCTCTGATGCATAGCAAGTAATTGCAAAGACCATGGCCTGTATCAGGTGCACCTTAGTCTCCAGAATGACATCATTGCTCTTCAGTACTTTGGCAAGATCTCAGACAGCAGACTTTCCCAGTGTAATTTGTCTTTTAATTTTCTGGCTGCTGGTACCAAGAGTGTTGATTGTAGAGTGTAACAAACTGACGCTGTCAACAATCTCAGTCTCTTCGCCATCTATCATGATGCTGCCAATTGGCCCAGTGGTGAGAATCTCTGTTTTCTTGATGTTGAGCTTCAATCCATATTTAAGGCTGCAGTCCTTGACCTGCAGCAAGTGTTTCAGGTCCTCCTTAGTTTTAGCAAGCAAGGTTGTGTAATCTGCATGATGCAGATTTTTGATGAGTCTTTCTCCAATCCTGATGCCATACTTCTCCTCATAGAGCCCAAACTCCTGGATAATCACTTCTGCATATAGATATATCATTTCAAGTAGGATGTAAAATATTGTTTTGCAGACAACGATAATTTTTAATTTAAAATAGTAGCCTTTCTGATTTTCATTTTTAAAGGTTTCTTTTTTAACTCTTCATTGCAAGTTGGGGGTTACAGCTTGCGGAGCAGATTCATTTGCATTCAACAATTCATGCATATTTTCATAGCACTGGTTGCGATCCCCACAACGTAACAGCATTCTTCTTGCTTCCTCTGTAAGGTTCTTGTTTCCATCTTTCTTTATGAGCTCTTCCTCGGGTCAGTGCTGTCCTTATGATCTTTACAGAGATGAATTTGTGATTATTTAAGATAGATTGTTCTATGTAGGATCGGAGGAAGATTCATCAACAACCTCTGTTATGCAGATGACACAACTTTGCTTGCTGAAACTGAGGACTTGAGTCATTTGCTGCAGAAGGTCAAGGACTTCAGCCTTCAATATGGATTAAAGATTCTCACCACTGGACCAACTGATAGCATTATCATAGACATTGAAAATATTGAGATTGTTAACAGCTTTAGTTTGCTTGTCTCCACAAACAACACTCTTGGTACCAA
Organism: Elephantulus edwardii; assembly: GCF_000299155.1. Taxonomy (NCBI): domain Eukaryota; kingdom Metazoa; phylum Chordata; class Mammalia; order Macroscelidea; family Macroscelididae; genus Elephantulus; species Elephantulus edwardii. Next base: position 2,976,285 of record NW_006399852.1, on the reverse strand, counting down.
CAGCCAGGAAATCCAAAGATAAATTGCATTGGGAAAATCTGCTGTCAGTGATCTCTCCAGAGTACTGAAGAGCAACGATGCCAATCTAGAGACTAAGGTGCACCTGATCCAGTCCATGGTGTTCACAATCACTTACTATGCATTGGAGAGCTGGACAATGGCTAAAGATGGTCGGAGAAGAATCAATGTCTTTGAGCTGACTATACAATGGACTGCTAGGAGAATAAACTGGTTCATCCTGTTGTTGTTGTTGTTGTTTTTAAGTGATGTTGAGTTGTAGGCGACTCATAACAACCCTATGAACAAAAGTCCTCAACACTTGCATGGTGACTTTCATCCTTTCTCCAGGTTCATAGTGTTTCCAGATGCAAGCTATTTATGGAAGTGGATGCTACTCCTGCTTCCAAGCTTGTTTCAGCTGGGGAGTGCTATCAAACCCTGTCCACTATGGGTAACCATTATCGCATTTGACACATCAGTGTCAGAGTGTTCAGCTTCACAGTGACCACAAGTTACCTCTGTACGGCAAGTGGACACACCAGGGCTATACGACCTAGAAGATTGAACAAAACCAATGAAAAACAGGCCTTAGGGCCACAGATTAGAGTCACCCACCTTTGGTTTGGTAGCATTGCTTTTGATCCACTAGGCCAACTGGTCTCTCTCTGTGTTGTTAAGTGTCATGGAGTCATAGGCGACCCATAGAGACCCTATGAATGAAAGTCCTCAACACTTGCGTGCATGACTTTCATCCTTTCTCCACGTTCATAGGGTTTCCGGAAGCAAGAGGGTAAACCAAGCTGCTCCTTGGAAGCAAGGATTTTGAAGCTCTGTATGACATATTTGGGCATGTTGCAAGGAGGGACCAGTCCTTGGACAGCGACACCATTCTTGGAAGAGTGGAGGGACAGTGCGAGAGGAAGATACTGGATGAGATGGATTGACTCTGTGACTGGGGTAATGAGGGCAGGTGTGTCAGAGACAATGAGATTGGCTCAAGACAGAGCAGGGTTCAGAGCTGTTGTTCATAGATTTGCTATGAGTCACAAGTGACTTGACAACACATACCAACAACAACAGCTAGTTCTGGTGGCCTAATGGTAAGAAACTGCACTGCAATCCCAAAGGCATGTGGTTCGAATCCAACAGCTGCTCTTCAGGAGAAGAATGGACATTTCCTCCTGTGTGATTTATGCCTCTGAAAACCCATTAGAGGGTCAGCTATAAGTCAGTTCTGATTTGAAGGTACAAAACAAGATTGATTTATATACGTTATATATCATAGAGATAGATAGATTAGATAGATAGAGATATAAATGATATATATAGAGAGAGATAGATATATATCTGTATCCAGCTATCTATCTATGCTAACCTCAAATTCATTCTAACTAAAATCCCAATGTCTCAGAAGCAATGCTTATAATTCAACCCTGTCAATACTTGGTAATTGTCCTCTCTTGAGAACTTGTCTTTCATTGTAGGGCTCATTAGCCATTTAGCCTAGATTTCTTACTCTTTATCCTTTATTTCCTATGTCTGTGGCAGATTTAGAGGAAACCATGAATGTATACTTTTCTTCATCCTCATGAAATCTAATTATGATTACACTGTTGATACCAAATATCAAGAACATGCCTACTAGATAATTAAGAATTTCAACTATTCCAAATTTGGACAGCGAAAGTAAATCATGGATTTTGGTGAATTCATTATTTTAATTGAGTAATTAATCCCAGAACATTTGATTGTGCTAATGCGAAACTTATACTTGGACCAAGAGACAGTTGTCAGAACAGAGCAAGGAGACACTACATGGTTCAAAATCAAGAAGG
>NW_006399852.1:2944395-2973735 GCF_000299155.1 Elephantulus edwardii | reverse complement strand
GTTTGAGATGGCTAGGTCGGCACAGGATAGAACAGCATTTAGAGCTCTTGTACATAGGGTCACTATGAGTGGCAAGCAACTTGATGGCACATAACAACAACAATTTGGATTATACAATCAGTCAGAGAAAAAATTAAAAGACTGATAAACTCACTGAGTTATTAAACTGTGAGTTAAGGAAATGTATTGAAAGCCAGTGTTTATGCCTTTGAATGGTGATGTTGAAGAAGAGTACTGAATATCTCATGGACTTCCAGAAGAACAAATAGATGTATGTGGCTTGGAGAGTGTGAAGCCAAATTGCTTCTTGGAAGCAAGGATGGTGAGGCTTTGTCTCACGTACTTTGGGAATGTTGCTTGGAGAGGCTCTTACTTGCAGAGGGCCATCATAGTTGGAAAGACAGAGGGTTGGCGAAAGAGAGGAAGACCCTCAACCAGGTGGACTGACATAGTGACTGCAGCAATGGACTGGAGTGTGCCAGAGATTGTAAGATTGACACTGCGTAGGACATGGTTCATATCTGTTGTTCATAGGGTCGCTGTGAGTCATACTCAATTCAACGGCACCTAATAAGTTGAAAACCACATGATATTAGAATTTTTCTGTTGTGTTTTACTGAATATTTAAGAAAAGAAAAAAGGGTGGTTTAACATGACAGGATTATTTGTTAAGGAATTTTAAAATGTAAACTCTGTTATGGTTACAACGCAGTGTTCTTTTTCCTTCAGCATTATACATAAAATACTCTTTTCTGATGTATGTTGACATAGTCTTAACATAGTTTTTTTTTATATCAATAAGTTATTTTTCATTTTCTTCAAGTTGTGTTTAGCTATCAGGTTCATTCTTACAAATATTCCTAGTCCAAGGAACATATTTTCTGCTGAGCACAGTGAAATTTAATTCACAAGTAGTGCTTTATTGATGCTTCGTTTTTGTGACCTTTCCAGTCCTATGTTGGTGACATATTGGTCCTCTGTCTCTCGTGCTTTGAGAATCTAATAGATAGGATGGAATGGGTCAGATAATGAAAGTCCCTGGTACATTAACTTTCAATTTCATGAATGTCTGAATATTGCAGAGAAGATGAATAGCAGAACTTCCTTTGCTTTTACATTTTAACATTTATAAGCTAGTTAAATTCCCCCTGTATTATCAGCAGCTGAGTCCTAGTCGACAATATTAACACATACATTTATATTTTTGAGTAGTAGTGAGAGAGTTTAAAATAATTTATAAACCACAGCGCTGGGAACTTACAAGTGCATGCTACTATAGGAGATGAATAAATAGGAGTTTCATTTTCTCTGAGTTATAGCTTATAAAGTATACATGGAAAAGGTTCCTTCTTTATTTCTCTTTGTTTTGCTGGCAGGAGAGGAGAGTTGGGGTATGTCGTCATATGATGGATCTGTTATTAGGTAGGTAGGTAGGTAGGTAGGTAGGTAGGATCCTCCCCCAAAGCAGGGTGACTATTTTGAAGAAGTATTCCTTTTCTCCAAGGATGTTAGAGCAAGGGTAGTCATTTGAAAGAATCTGCTGGACAGACTCATCCTTGGAATGAAGCTCAAAAATCACGAAGATGATAATAAATAAGCTGCCTGAGTGATGGTGTGTGGACAAGGATGGGAGACCAGACAGCTGTAGAGAGTTGGGGTTCGGCCACTGGCATGTGAACTCATATATATTCCCTTGAGTTCTTAGTTATGGCATCATCTGGCCTTGCCGTGATCCAGTCTAATTGTTTTATTTATGGCCTCCTTCTTTATGAAATATGACCAGAATTAGATAATAGAGCTTGGCCTTTTGGATGGGGTGTGATATCCAGCTTTATTTAAAAACTTGTGATATTTTGTCATGCTAGGGAAACTGTTTTGAGATTATGTTTTAAATGGAAAGTTGATTTGATTAAGTAGGAGCAAGAATTCAAGGGCCACATAGGGATGGTTGTGTCTCACCTTTACCAACTCCACAAAAGGGAACTGTTCTGTCAACAGCATCAACACACAAAACCAAAGCCCATGAGGTCAGACATGCCCCCCCCATGCTCCCTCTCTTCTTTCTACTCATATTATTGTGGTTGCCTACTGTAGGGTCAGAATCAACCCCTAGCTTATCCTCCAGTGGGTTTTCAGAGGCAGTTAATCACACAGGAGGAAACTGCCCATCCTTCCACAGAACACCTGGTGGCCTCTAATTGCATACCTTCAGGATTTCAGCACAGCTTCTTGCCACTAGGCCACAACAAGGATGAATATTACTACTTTACTGGATTCAAAATGCATTGTGATAGCTCACAGATCACTAGAACCACAGTAAGGAAGATAATTCAGGTTAGTAGCAGAATACAATCACTCAGTTTGGACAGATTCCATAATGTGCTCACAGGCACCTTAGCCTTGAGCCTCGTGGTTTTAGGCTAATGTTAAAAAGCACTTATTATTGTTATATGCCATCAAGTCACCTGTGGCTCATAGTGAACCCTGCCCTATCCTGAGCTAATCTCATCATCTCTGACAGACCCAATTCCACTTCTCCACTCACTAAGTCAATCCATCTCATCCTGGGTCTTCCTCTCCCGAACTGGTACAGTCCCTCTACCCTTCCAAACATGATGTTCTTCTCCAAGGAGTAGTCCCCCTTGCCACGTGCCCAAGGTATTTGAGACAGCATTTCAAAATTCTTGCCTCCAATGAGCAGCCTGGTTTCACCCTCTCCAGAACAGATCTGTTTGTTCTCCTGGCAGTCCACAGTATGCTCAAAACTTTTCTCTAGCATCACAACTCAAAGGCATCGATTCTTCTTCTATCTTCCTTAGTCATTGTCCAGCTCTCTGCATAGCAAGTAATTGCAAAGACTACGGACTGGATCAGGTGTACCTTAGTCTCCAGACTGACACCGTTGCTCTTCAGTACTCCAGAGAGGTCTCTGACAGCAGACTTTCCCCATGCAATTTGTTTATTTTTTATTTCCTGACTGCTGGTGCCAACAGTAGTGATTGTGGAAAAGCTCGAGCCCTACCAATGAAGGTTCTTTTCTCTAGTCATTCAACAAACTTGGCCAGAGACTCTTAGCTCTGATTGCTCCAGGTAGCAGTCCCGAGATCAGATCCATTTCATGTGGAGTCCTTGGTTCTTTGCTTTAGTGGCTGCTGCTGCTCAAACAGACCCTAAGCTGAGTGGCACAGGAATCTTTAGCCCCAAAGGACATGCACTGCACACTTACTTATTTTTTTGCTGATGGTGAGACTAGACATTCCCCTTGTGGATAAGCTAACAAAACGCCCCATTTGCGTCTCTCCACTCATCTACATGACAGTCAAAATCAATGGCTAGGAAAGCCATTTTGAACAATAAACCTTTAACGCCACAGTAGGAAACAGTGACATGGAAATGTCATCGAACCAGTAATCCTTAAATAGGCAAGCAAATGTGGCCACAATCTACTCTTATATATTGACAAGGAAGTGAAAAATGAGTCTACATAGAGGTGTTCTTAGGTCCTATTGAGTCAAATTCAAGTACAAAAATTGTATATGTCAGAGTAGAACTTGCCCATTGAATTTTAATTGGATTTTCTTTTCTATAATTATATTTTATTAATTTTCATAAACATTTACAGAGATTTTGGGTTTCCATTCATTCATTGTTGCACTATTCTCTCTACCCTCCTCCCCGTTTGTTCTTGTCCAAATGCCACAGTGCTTGTCAAAGCCAGTTCTGATTAATCTTCTTTGTCAGTGTGTCCTTTGCCATTCCCTATCACTCCTCCCTGAGAGAGACTTTGCCCTGAGTCATAAGGAAAAGGGGATGGCGTATTCTCTTGGATTTTAATGTAATTTTTAAGTGATCAGATCATACCAAGTCTTTTTCATGGAGAGCTCCTGGGTGGATTCAAACCACCACCCCTTTTGGTTTGCTACTACCAGGACTCCTTTACATAAAGATAGAGCATATAAGGAGTGTGCAATGATTTTACTGTCTGTACTATATTTTGAGTGTTTGTTGTTGCTTCCTGTCACATCATAACCAACCCACAGCTGACCCTTCAGTGGGTTTTCAGAATCACATGGGAGGAGACTGGCCATCTTTCTCTCATGAAGCAACTGCTGGATTCAAACTCTGTGCCTTTGGGTTGGCAGCACAGCTTCAGTTCAGGGTGGTCTGTCTTTCTTTGGGTTTATGGCACACTTGTAGCTCTCCTGTAGTGATAGTAAAGAAGACTAGTGCCTAGCAGGTAAAGCATAGAACTACTAACCATAAAGTCAGTGGTTCAAACCCACCAGCCACCCTACAGGAGAAATGGTAAGATTTGCAATCCTATTAAAATTTACAAGCTGCTAAACCCTGTAAGTGGGATAAGATTGGGCAGTCTCCTCCCATGTGATTAACTGCCTCTGAAAACCCAGTATTAGCTATAGGTCCGTGCCAACTCCATGGTATAGAACAACAACAACAAACCCTATATGAGGTATATCCACTCTGTCCCATAGGGTCACTGTGGGTCAGAATCCACTCTACAGCACTTAATGATTTGGTAGGGTGACACTTCTTCACCTTTTTAAAAAAAATGTTTTATTTTCATCTAATAATACTTTCACAGTATGTTTCATTCATATACGCTGTTTTATATAATCTTTGATTTATATTGTGTTTCATTCATTCATATGTATTCTATTTTACATTGTTTTTATACTAGCTTATTTACAAAATTCAAATACATAGTTGTGTTTTTTTTAATTGGGAAAAACATATTGGGGGTACAAGGAAGTGAGGGTTGGGGGCAGAAGGGTGAGGATGGGCCAGGATGCAGTTGCAGAGCTGCACAGTTTGGTCGGTGGGGAAAGCAGGTGAAGGAAATGATGAGGGTCCAGTGGGGACCAGATGCTACAGAGGAATGGCAAGCATTTTCCAATGGTAATTAAACCAACTGTCTTATTGATTTGGGAATTGGATGCTGACTCTCTGGCTTCTTCATGCTGAACAGGGGTGTAGATGTAAAGGGGGGAAGGGAGGACGCTTTATCACCTTACTGGTGGTCTTGGGTTAAAGCTGCTTGCCTTCTTGCTCTGTTAGAAGATATTTTCCTGTCATTTGCTCCCCTCTGGACTGCAAAGTGTTTTCCCAGGTGGGTCCAGTGGGAATGGCTGGTTGAACCCAGAGGCTCCATCCTCCTTTGCTTCCTTAGCTGTCAGTTGTATTTCCTTTTTGTCACTGGCACTGGGTTCAGGGTCAATTCTGGAGTAAAACTCAGTGTTAAGGTTACCTATAGGAAAGAGAGAAAACCTAGAGAGAACAAACTTGTGAGTTACAAATAGAAGGGCTTTGAGGGTGTTGCTTTCAGATTTACTGGGGGGGAGGGTGGCAGAAGGTGGCCTAGGTAACATTCTCTGGATACCCTAGGCATTCTTTTTTTTTTCCCCACCCAGGGGTCGGATGGCACAATCTGGGGACTGAGGAGCTCACCCTGAGGGCCGCGACGGCTCGCCCCGAGCCAAGGGCCGAGGGCAGCCCACCCCATGCAGAGGGCTGCGACGGCTCACCCCGAGCCAGGGGCTGAGGGCAACCCATCCCGAGCAGGGTAACACCCCCCAGGAGCTGGCTGGTATACTCCCCCTCCAAATGCCCCTACCCCAGTCTGGTCCCGTCGCCTAACTGAGGACTCTGTGGTCAGGGATAGTGTTTCCAATTCCAGCACTGCCACTTTTACCCCCCCATAAGTGGTCATACTATATTTTGAAGTAGGTGTCACTGCCCTCCCCCTTTATATATGATAAAGGGAACCTGAGAATTGTGAACAGACTCCCCCCAGGTCTAACCATCTTTTGGTGGAAGCATTCAACAGAACAAAATATGTGGTGCATTTAGGATGTCGGTCCTCTTGTGCATGCTGCCACTGTTAAGGTCATCAGACTCACAGTGACTTTCAGCAATCCATTGTATAGGTAATCGTCTTCTTTGGCCTGTCCAAGGAAACCCAAACCTGCAGATGGCGGGCATGTACATAGTTTTTAACACCAAATCCTTCCCATTTCCCTCCCCCCATCAAATTGTGTGAACCCATGATTAATATGCCCCCCATACTCACCTCCCACCACACATCTTCACTCCTCTGATAAGTCATCACTGAAGACTATTTTTCTTTCAGTTCATGTCCACTTTGACCAAGTGAGTCACACATAACTTCACCTGCTTCAAATCCACAAGGTGCGTCCATCATTGTGGAGATGGGACATCAGCGTGGAGGCTTGAGGGCACTGCTTTGCCCTATTGCACCATGCCAGCCTCGATCTCTTCCCAGAGATCCATTCATCAGCTGTTTTACTCTTCCCTGCTCTTCTCCACAAGAAGCTTCCTCCACTGTCAGCTGAATTCTGGGAGACTTGAGCCAAGGGGAGCCTGTAGACTGAGATTAGGTATGCAGCGGGAAAGCCAGGGTATTTCTCCCCCTCCCTTTTCCTCAGATAACATCTCTAGCAGTTGCTGCATCTTCTCCATGAGGCCAGTCTAGCACCTGGTCCTCCAACAGGTTTCTAAATTTTGCATGCCTCTGATTTCCTTTAGGGAGCTCTGATAGACTCATCATAAGGAGTTGTACTGCAAACCTGAAGGCAGGAGGTCCAAACCCACCAGCTATTCCACAAAAGGAAGATTGGCAGTCTCTTCTCATGTTATTTACTGTCCCTGAAAACCCCCTAGAGGGTCAACTTTGAGTCTGTTTCCATTCAGTGTTGCATGACAACAGCAACAGACTTCCTAAGGGAGTTCTGGTAGCTTAGTGGTAAGTTGCTCTATCAATCCAGGGGCAGGTGATTTCAATGTGATAGTTGCTCACTGGGAGATAGAAGGGCCTTCTCTTCCCTTGTCATTCACAGCCTCAGAAAGCCCTCCAAGGGGTCAGCTCTGAGTCTGCTCCAACTCCATGGCCAGAGCAACAAGCCTCTTACCACCAAATCCTCCCTCTCTGGTCTGACGTAAATGCACCAGGAGCTCCTGCTTTGTTCATCTGTAGGCTGCTTCACTGTCCATGTATGGTTTCTCCAATGATTCTGTCATTACCCACATAAATAAGTCTTTGAACTCAATTTATTCTTCCAAGTACCAAGCATGATTCGGTTTTCCAAGCTGGACCCTGACAGATATACACACTCATTGCCACTTCATATACTTTCATATACAACTTCATATCCATTCTCCCCTACAAGCTACTATCAGGACAGGCTCAGTTCACTGCTTCTCATCAAGCTCATCCCTGCATGCATATGAGTCTGATTATCTCATTTCCCATAAGATAGATACCATTTTTTTAAAACTGGCTAGGATACAATTTCAAAAATATCTTCATAGAACAGCTTCCAGCTCCCTGGACATAGAAATAATCTCTCTGTCTCTCTGTGAGCTCGTTGACTTTGAATTAAACCATACACCAGCACTGCTTTAAATGCATTATTTAAGAAAGTCTCTAATCAACCCTACTGTATCATAATCCCTTTAAAGTCAGCCACTGCATCTTTTCTACAAATCTCCCTCTTGAACCTGGCAGGATAAATACACATATTAGGTACTCAAAGATATCCGTCCATCAGGTGAGGAAAGCGTCTTTCAAACCAAATTGAACTTGATATAAAAATGCTCTTTTGCTAATAATAGTGTTGGTTGTTATCTCTGGAAGAGAATCCAATAAAGAAGGAGAGGGAGTTTATTCTTCAAAAAACTGGATGAATTGGTATATATTGAAAATAATATACTGGTAGCTGTGCTGTTTCAATTAGTGATCAAATAAGTATATTCTTAGACTTAAGTGTATTTTTTCCCTTATATAAGTGGTCATTGTTGTTTGTCTCCTAGTCTACTTTCTTATTTCCACATTCCTAATTACCTGCAACTCAGAACTAGTATAATCTGAGGTTGTTATACTAACTTTTTGTTGTTGTGTGCTGTGGAGTCAGAACTAATGCATAGCTGACCCTCCACTAAGTTTTCTGAGGCAGCTAATCACATGGAAGGAGACTGCCCATCTTTCTTCCATAGAGCAGCTGGTAGATTGGAACCACGTGCCTGTGGGATTGCAGTGCAGCTTCTTACCACTAGGCCACCAAAACTCCTTAGGGCTGCTCATTCTTCTGATTGGTTCAGATAACACAGGTATAAACCAATCAAATTATAGCATTCCTCTGAACACTCTAGAAAGTGGTATGTTTAAGAAAGGGCAAATGACATAATTTATATCAGTAAGGAATAAAAGAAAACGTCTTGGGACTTCTGAAAAAAAGAATCTTCTTTACTTTTCTGAGGAAGCTGCTGGAAGAAATATTCTTCTCTTCCGGGCTGTGTAGCATCCAGATACACAGTTTAGAAGGACTATGAAGTTTAGAAGAGCTATTTTTGCTTTCATAATGGATGCAAAGAAAGAAAGAAACTGACTTCTGGAGGCAGAAAAGAGAGAGATGGAAATAAACTGGGTCCTTGATAACATTGTTTGAATTGTTGGTTCAGAATTGGTCCCGTTTCTGTATCTCCTGCTTTATAAGGCAGACTTTTTGAGTTGGCTTTTTTCTTACATACATTTGAAAGTGTATCCATCTGTGTACCATTCTGATACTAAAAGACTCTAGTCAAATACTGAATCCGCGAAACCTCTGAACAAGAGGAGCATGATTAGGCTTCCCTAGAATAGGCTGAAGAGGTAGAGCCTCCTGATAAACGCATTGCTTCTTGCTCTTTCCCTTCCTGTAAGTCACTACCCTCAAAATGTGTTTAGTCTGGTGATCTAGGCTCAATCCTGTGTGGTTAGTATTGTTATTGTCATGTGCCATCGAGTTGCCCATGACTCATAGCGACCCTACTACAACAGCTCTGAAACCTGCCCTAGCCTGCGCCAGTCTCTTGACTCCAAAAAACCTAAACCCATTACCCCAGCTATTGTGTCAGTCCATCTCATCCGGGGTCGTCTTCTCTTGCATTTCCCTCCACCCTTTCATGCATGATCTGCTTCTCCAAGGACTGATCTCTCGTGGCAGCATGTCCAATTTTGATGCCACCTACCTCCTCATAAAGCCCAGCTTCCCAAATGATTTGTTCTGCATAGAGATTGAAAAGGTATGGAGACAGGGTGTACCTGATACTCTCTTTTCCTGGTTTTGAACCATGCAGTGTTTCCTTGCTTTGTTCTGATGACTCCTTTCTGGTCCAAGGGTACGTTTCACATGAGCACAATAGTTACTACAATATATAGTGTTAAGGGAGCATGAGAGAGGTAGAGTTTACTTCCCCTAATAGACTGAGATCTCTTGAATAAAAAGAAGTATACTATCCTCAGCTGCAAAAGAACTTTGAGGAGGAATTTGAATATTTGTAAACCCTACTATGATAAAATTTGACAAGGGTGGAATGGGAGAGCCTTGCAGCTATGGAATAGTTGAAGAAGTCATCTCAAACTGCCCATTGGAAATTATTTTTAAGTACTAAAAACAAAAACTATATAGTGAAGAGTGAAAATATAAAAACAATAGTCGACACCCATATCATAAGCCTTATGTTACATGGACAGCAATGTCTTTTTTGTAGGAACCTTGAAGCAGAATTTTATTGAGGTTAAGATGTAAGTACATGGATTTTGGAATTAGACCAATTAGTATGTTCAGTTTCTGGTCCTCCTTGGGAAAAAGCTCTGTTGTCTCTAAAATGCAGATGTTTAATACCTGGCTCATGGTGTTAATAAAAACTAAATGAGGTATATGTAGCATATTGCCTAGCACATAGTAAATAGTAAACAGTACATGTAAACATAACTTCTGCGGCCTCCTGTTGTTGTTATTATGTTTATAGTAATACCCAACTGTTGAGGACTTTTGTTCGTAGGGTCGCTATGAATCACCTACGACTCGATGGCACTTAACAACAATGACAGCAACATACTAATAACACTGAAAACTAGTGGTCAGTTCTCAAACTTGTCCCCTGTCTTCCTGAGTCACTTTAGTCAACTTTCCTTTACAGGAGGGGAAACTTCCCAACCTTGGATTTGCACGAGTATCTCAGTGGTGACATATTCCAGGGATAGATGACAACTAGATGAGATTTACCTGAGATCAGAGTTGAAGAGTAGACTTTATTGAACTAGAACTTGCAAGTCTAGTGTGTGACTAGGAGAAACATGCAACAAGGCTTCACAGTAGAGGCTTTCAAAGTAGAGACATAGGCAGTGCAGGTAAAGGAAGCTGTGGGGGAAGGGCCTAAAGCACATACAGTAAAGCCAGGGCAGCACTTGAGGACTCCAGGGTCAAAGCCATGGCCAGCCAAGTGTGTGGAATATACCATGTTAACCCAAATGCTTCTATTTCTGATTCTCCCAGTCTAGTGACCCCACCTGTGTGAATCCACCTATGACTCCATCGTATTTCAGTTCTCACTTGAATGTCCAGGACCTGTCTTACTCTTCCTTTTATTGTTTGGGAGCCTAGTGTAGGATGTAAGTGAATGAATGTGGATGAACTTAATTCCCATGGGAATTGTTAATGTCAGAATGGATTTTGGAAGATATCCCAGTAAATATTTTAACAAAGTTTATTTTTCTGTTAAAGTCTCTAAATGTTTATTCTGCTTATAGAAAAATGTATTCATATTAATTCCTTATCTCTTTAGTGGCTGGTCTTTATAAAAAGTAAAGCTTGACTGTTACCCTCACTCATAACATCAGATAAAAAAGAATGAAGTTAGGATATATCAGATGCCTGTAGTATGCTAGAAATCCCTAGAAAATGTCAAAAAGGCACTTTATTTATTCCTCACAATAACCACATGAAGGAGAGGGTACTAAGGCTGTTTTAAAATTAGGAAACTGGATCTCAGAAATATTCAATAACTCATCTGAAGTAAGTAAGTGACAGTTATATTGATGGATTTATACCCATATGGGCAGAGATAGTGAGAATAATACATATAGCAAGTGTACTGCCAGTGTCATTGAACTTCACAGGTATAAATTGTCAATGGATACATGTATGGATGTATACATTGCTAAGAAATAAAATAACGAAAAGGAATATATGGCATAAAACCAGAAAAAAATAAGTGACTGAGTAAGGGCTAGAAACTAGGCTTGTGCTCCAAAGCTCATGCTTTTTCACTGAGTTTGTTCTGATGTTTGATTTTTTTTTTCCCAAAATACATTTTGAGGTTTAGCATTTATCAAAGGAAATGTCTGTATATGTAAATTCCCTGCACTGATAGACCAAGTGATTATTTATAGCCTGTTGACATTTGCTGAGTTTTCTGTTCACATTTACATTAACCTGACACCCCCCTAGAGAAGGCTTAGAAATGTTTTGATGGCCTGTCAGCAATTTCTCAATGTATATTCTCTGAATTGTTCTCCACACATTTATGGAATGTTCACTGCACTTCAAGAGGCTGCGCTCAAGAGACACATGGGAAAAACCTCTAAGATGAAGTTGCCTAGCAAGTCAATTATAAGGATGTCCCTTATTAAAGGTAGTCCCCGATGGTGTAATGGTTGATGCACTTGGCTGCCAGCTGCCAGGTGGAGGTTTCAGTCCATCTAGATGAAGACAGACCTTCTGAAAAACCAGTCAATGGAAACCTATGTGTTCTGCCCATGAAATGCCCCTCAAAAGGATAATCTACACATTTGTAAATACAAATAAGCACTTTACTCCAGAGTATATCCACATGTGGAGACTTTCTCCCTCCTTAGGAAGGTGGAGAGGGAAAAAGCCCCGAGTCCCCCTCTACAATTGCTTTCATGGCTTTCCTGGGTGCCACTGTTGGGGCAGGGAGATTGAGATTATGGTTGGTGGCTTGGGGGATCAGTCATGTGGGTCGGCTTTTGACCGGCTGGCTACTTTGTCCGCCTTTACTCTTTTTATGTAACGTAGACACTGGTTAAATCTTTACTTTGCAAGGACAGATAAGACTTTACCTGGGGCATTTGTGTTTGCCTTAAGCTAAGAATTTTTTATGGCCCCCTTCTGTTTCTGGTATTAATGGGGGTTTATAAAAAAAAATGGGGTTTATGCTGTCCCTTCATATGCAGCATAAATTATGACACACAGACCATCATGGGTTGGAGCTGACTTAACAACTGTTTGGCTTTTCATTAGTAGAGTTATGTTCTCTGTAGAGTTTCAAAAATGTGTACATATGTGTTGTTTGGGGATGTACTTGAGAGAACAGATACACTTCAAGTATAAGTGTACATAAGAGGTACATAAGTGTACTTCTGTGAGACAGGTATAAGTACACATAAGATGTACTTATGTGAGACCAGAAGTAGACAATTAGACTTTCACAGGAGGGTATGGACGAAGACAGATGAGAAAGAAGAGCTCAATAGGGCAGCAAAAGGATTGAAAAAACCTAAACAGCCTTTATATCCAAAGAGTTAGCCCAAATGGAACCACTTCCCTCTAACAGTGGGGGAGTAAAAGAAATGGAAGATTATATGATTAGGCATTATACGGACAACAGCCCAGAATAGGAGGTACGGTACGTTGCAAAGAGGACTGGGAGGAGAGGGAAGAGGGAGCAAATTGGGCAAAAATGAATGAATATTTAAAAAAGTAAACTGGGCAAGAGGGAGGGGAGAAAGAGGGGGTGGAACATACAATAATGAATGAACGAAAATCTAACTTTATTGTAAACTTCTGTTAAAATCACAATGAAAATAAAAATTATTTAAAAAATAAGAAATGGAGGAGAAGGTATTACTTCTAGTATTATCTTTCCTGATTAAGAAGTTGGTGTTGGGCCATCCTTACCTGACATTCTACAGATAACAGTACTTCTCTCTGATAAAGTAAGAGCAGGACTTAGTAAATTATAACGCCAGATGTCACTGAGTCCCATTGTGACTCCAGGCAACCACGTGTGTCCTGGTAGCAGGTGGACTTCAGGATGTTCAATGGCTGGTCACTCAGAAGTAGACCACCTGGGATTTCTTGTAAGGTACTTCTGGCTGCATTCAAACCCTTGACATGCATATTAACAGATGAGTGCATTAATCATTTGTATTAATCAGGGACTTCAATAAACTATAAATCAAAACTCAAACTCGTTGTTGAGTCAGAAATGACTCATCGCTGACCCTCCAGAATCTGTAAGTCACAGAGGGGGATTATCTATGTTTCTCTCATACAGTAAACTATAAAGTGGTGTTCAGACACAACATTGATTCATTGTTGAGTGCCATCTCAGTGGCCCATAGTGAGACTATGACCCTCAGATCCAGTGTTGCCATATCATCCCATCTTCATCACCTCTGTCATGCTCAAGGCCATTGTTGTGGTCATCTGTCAGTCGACCTCCTTGAGTGTCCTCCTCTCTTTTGCTGACCCTCTAAATTTCCTATCATGATGTCTTTTCAAAGTTTGGCACCTCCTGATAACATGTCTCATAAGTATATAAGATAAAGTTATACCATCCTTGCCTCTAAGAAACTCATTTTAATATTTCTTCCTGGGGTTTTGTTTTGTTTTCCTTCTCTGACAATCTCAAAGACCCAAGGAAACAAATGTATGTGGAACTGGAGAGAAATAGAAAATATAAAAAAATCATATATATATATAATTTTATATAAACATGATTTATGTGTGTGTGTGTGTGTGTATATATATATATATATATATATATATATATATATATATATATATATTGACCAGGGCGTGGGGCATGAAGCAATCAAGGAGGGCTTTGTTTATGCATGTAAATCAACAGAGGCAAAATAAGAGCTGAAAATTGAAAAGCAGTTGGGATTCTGAGTTTGAAAAGTCAACAATGTTTATCCAGAAGACAGAGCACAAGTAAAGAGGAACAGTAAGAGTTTTTTGTCTCGGGCGTGTATATAGTAAGTCCTCATCAACATTTAAGAGATGACAGAATGAGAGAGAGATTTGTGGATTTGCAAATGAGGAAGCTTTGGCTTGTAAGTTCTGCTTCATTAAATGCTCCAAGGAAATATCTCATGGTACGACACACACAAAAAGACTATTTTATCTGAGTTTATTTGAGGTTAGATTAGTCCGATTGAGTACCCTGAGCTTCATATTTACCTGATGAACCTTTAATAAACTCTCAACATGGAAGATTTTGCTATCTGAGCAGCCAACAGAGAGAATAAAACAAAACCAGGGCAGTTGTTTTGTTTTTTAGGCTTTTTTTTTTTTATTTTTAAAAAAGATCATATTTTAAATAGCTTTCCAAAATAGGAAATTGGACTCACGTTCCAGTTTTCATTTGCTCGTGCCTCTATCTCACATTCACGTTCATTTGGACCCAAGGGTTATTTATTAAACAAAGGATAGCAGAACAAACTAATGGTAAGGGAGGAAATTGGTTTTCCTGCAGTCCAACCTCTTTTTAAATTAGCAGAAGCAAGTGTTAATATGAAACCCTGTGACCAGTAATCACATTTTCCTTTCGCTTTGTTGGAAATTCACAGCCATCCATATTAGCATTTCACACTAGTTAAGGGAGTGTGGTAAAATGACCCAAGGAGAAAGTTCCGGGTGAGAGGCAGCCAGGGAGAGGTGATTGGACAGTGAAGTGTCCTGGGAAAAGCACTTAGTAGGCAGTCAGAGGGGGAAGCCAAAGCCTCTTTGGAAAAAAGAAAAAAAAAAAAGAAATTTTGGGGCTGCAATTCAAAGCTAAAACATATAAGACAATAAACATGGCACCAGACCAAAGCTGGGTAATAGTTTACTTAGATACTGACACAAAATCAATATTGCCAGCACCTATTGATGATTTATTTCAGTAATTACTCTTGAACCCATAACTAAAATGCTGTCAGAATAGGTCAACCTTGTGATACTAAATGTTTGGGCTTTCTTCTTTCAGTAGATTAATTTACATGTAATAATGAAAACGGCATACTACCCTGATACTGGCCAGTCAGCAATCTGTCAGCTGCCTTGAAAACAAGATGAAGTGATCAAAGAAATGCTTTCCAATTCCTTTGCCTCAGCGTTCGGCTCCTTGGGCAGCTCTATAACTGTTAGCCTGTTTGGTTGAGGGTGTGGGTGTCTAGAACTGAGAGTCGGGGAAAATGGACAATGACTTCTTTTGATTCAGGAAAAAAGAACTCACGAGTTAGGGAGTTAGAGGAGTGTGAGTTCCCTTCTGTTACAGCGTTTCCCTTCGTGTGTGAGGATTCACCCAGGCTGTTAGAAAATTCACCAAACAGCATACATATTTTTTTACCAGGCAGGAAGTGTATTTGCAGAACCCTAACTGTAAAGAAATAAACACCCTCCGCTAGATGGACCAGCTCAGTGGTTACAGCTATGAACTTGGGAATGATACAGATTGTGAGGATGGTTGGTGCAGGAGAGGGTAGGTTGTGATCTGCCAGAGGCCCTGTCAGTTGTAGCCAATTTATTGGTACCTAACGACAATTGCTGTAGTCTTCTTTGAAGATGTAAGCAGAAATCTGCAGTACCTACAAGTTGATCTTAGCTAAATTATCTCTACCTAAGAGCACAATGGCTAACTGCTTGGCTGCTATCTGAAAAGTTAGTCCTTTCAACTCACCCCGTTGTGCCATGGGAGAAAGGCGCAATATGTTTCCATATATGTCTATTGTCATCGAGGTGAGCATGACTCATAGCGACCCTATGAGCAAAAGGCCTGAAGCCTTTCTGTAACTATCATCGTTTCTCAAGTTTCCAGAGGTGTGTTGTGTAGGAAGTAGATGCCTTCCTGCTTCCGTTCCATACATATTACAGCTTATAAAACTCTCTGGAGCACTTCTGCCCTGGAATGTGGGGTTTGTATGAGTTGAGATAGACTCAAAATTGCCTAACAGCAAGAATAACAATATTATACAGTATAAATCCTTTTTCTAAAAGTAGGTCCCTTAACCCAAGGTTGAATTTAAGTGAGGGAAAAATGCTACATCTTATTTTCAATAACATCTCACAGAAATATTGACTATTAATATACATTTAAGCATATAATAGTATCCATGACTAAAACCAAAAAAAGTGATACAAATTTTATTTGCTTTATATTTTTAAATAGTTATGTGCTCATCAATCTTCAAATATAAATTATTCACCGTGATTTTTAAAAACCTGATAACTATTTCAGTGAAATCGAATTCAATGAAATGAAATTCTAACTTTATTTTACTTTATACTTTTTTGTCTGACATACTTTGGACATGTTGCAAGGCGTGCTTGGGAGGATGGAGGGACAGTGCAGGAGAGGAAGACTCTCGATGAGATGGATTGATTCAGTCGGTGGGGTAATGGGATTAGGTGTGTCAGAGACAATAAGTTTGGCACAGGATGGAGCAGGGTTTAGGCCTATTGTACATAGGGTCACTATGAGTCACAGGTGACTCAACAGCACATAACAAGAACAATTTTTAAAAATGTAATTATTTTTGTCATTACTAATGGTTTTATTTATGTAAATTTAAGAAAACCAGTACCTTTATAGCATTGAACACTGAGAAGAATGATACTTTTGTTTTCCTCAACATTTACAACTAATAGCTACAACATGATTACAAAGAATTTTATTTACATAAACTTGCTCATTTAATCTTCTTCACTTAAAAGATGTTGAATATGAGGCACATAAAAGTGATGTAACTTATACTAGAATGTTACTGGATTTTACAACTTGGTTTGGATCAGTCAGCATGGGTCTATAATTGTTATGTGCCATTTATGACCATTACTGTTAGTGACACTATGAACAACAGGTCTGCACCTCGGACTATCCTGCACCATCTTTATGATCTTTATGATGCTGTAACCCATTATGGCAGTCACTGTCAATCATTTGAAAACATGGGCCTTACAGTATCAGTATATAACTCTTCTACATGCTATTGAGGAAATGCCCTTATTTTCTTTTGAGAGGCAGAACAAATGACAGAATCACTCTCTCAATCTAAGATGCTTTTTTTTTTATGTGTGTGTACCATCAAATCAGATCTGACTGGTACAGGAGGAGATTGTCCCTCCTTCAGCAGAGCATCTGGTGGATTCGAACCTCACATTTCTGGGATTGCAGTGCAGCTTCTTGCCACTAGGCCACCAGAGCTCGCCTAATCTAAGATGCTTTTATACAGATGAAATGGGATGTAAATGGACCCCAGACAGGAATTCTGGATGTTAAAGTGTAGGAGTCAGAACCCATCACCCCTCTCTTGTGTTAGAACTCTGCAATAGTGAAGGCCTGGAGAAACAATGGGAATGGCAAGTCTTACTAATTTGACTTTTCTCGTAATTACTGCCAACTTAGTCCCTGGGTGGTACAAACAATTAAAGACAAACCACTTACTGAGAAGATGACAGTTAGAGTTCTACCCAGAAGTCTCTTAGAAGAACAAGCTGGCAAGTGATCCAGTTTTAAAAGACCAGTTATTGAAAACCCTGTGGAGCATGGTTCTTTGCTGGCACATGCGGGGTCGCCATGAGTCGTGGTCAACTTGACGGTAACAGGTTTGATCATTTATATTTCTTTTCTTTTTTTTTTTTTAGATAGAACAGAGAGCATAAAACAGGGAGCTAGCAGTTCTCCACTGAAGCCCCTCATTTCAGCTTCCCTGCATCTTTATTCAAAATTATCAGGAAGTAAATCACAAAGAGAATTCAATGCAAATGAAGCCAAGCTCTTTCTTTTGAAAACCTTCTGCTTGACTCCAGAGGGAGGGGTCAGCAAATGCAAGAACCTTGTAAACCTTTAAGGATTGCCTTAGTGCCTCAGGGTGAACTCTAGCTTGAACCATGCCTCCCCCACATCTTGAGATGATAGCCTTCCTTTTATTACAAGTATTTAGTATTGGCTTTCCATAGACATTTACATGAAAATTAGTTTCTTTTTTTTTTAATTTAGGTTGTTTATTTTTCATTTCAATGAACATCTACAGAGATTTTGGAATTCCAGTCATTCATTCATTGTTGCACCCTTCTCCCTCCCCCCCCCCTTTGCTCCTCTCCTTGAAAAGCAAAAGAAAAACTCCCTCATTAGTTTCTTTAGAAGGAGAATTGATGCCTTTGAGCTGTGGTGCTGGAGAAGAGTATTGAATGTAGCATGGACTGCCAAGAAAATAAACAGATTCATCGTAGAGAGGATTAAACCAGGCTACTCCTTGGAGGCAAGGATTCTGGGGCTTCGTCTGACATACTTTGGACATGTTGTAAGGAGAGACAGGTCTTTAGAGAGGGACATCATGCTGGGTAGAGTAGAGGGACAGTGCAGGAGGGGAAGACCCTCTATGAGGTGGATTGATTCAGTGACTGGGGCACTCGGGATGGATGTGTCAGAGGCAGTGAGATTGGCACAGGGCAGAGAGGAGTTTAGGTTTGTTGTACATAGGGTCGCTATGAGTCGCAAACGACTCGATGTCACATAACAACAACAACAACACAGCTTTCACTAAATCTTTGCTATGTTTTTGTCATTAGCTGCCATTGAGTTAAGAAGTCTTAGCGACCCGATGAACAAAAGATCTGAACCCTGTTCTATATTATGCCATCATTTTTTAAATAAAAATCTTCCTTTTATTTTTTCACTTTGAGTACCAGTAATAAAAATGACTCCAATAGCAGAAAGTTGCATAAAATAACACAAACCCCTAACCCTCTGCTTAGCTCAGTGCTCAACCC
The DNA here is from genome assembly GCF_000299155.1 of Elephantulus edwardii. Taxonomy (NCBI): domain Eukaryota; kingdom Metazoa; phylum Chordata; class Mammalia; order Macroscelidea; family Macroscelididae; genus Elephantulus; species Elephantulus edwardii. Next base: position 2,955,094 of record NW_006399852.1, on the reverse strand, counting down.
CACCCTAACTGTACCTCCAAGAATTCATTGTTACCATTTTATTCTGCATACCTCTGACCATACAGCTCAAAACTAACAAGTTCTTCCTCTCTATTTGTTTTAAATAGCATTCAGTTTATTACAAATATTTAGTATTGGCTTCCCATATTTCCCCCCTTTTGTTTTTATCATAATTATGTTATCATCTAGGTGAGCATCCTTTATACACAAACAAATGAAACATAATAAACTCAAAGAAATACTTTCAAAAATCTCCATATGATCAGAATGATTCAGGTTGAATATTCCTTGAAAGTCTGTTTTAATTGTCCTATTGCCACAGTGAGTCACAGGTGACTCAACGGCACATAACAACAACAATTTTTAATAATGTAATTTTTAAGAGGCTATTCAGCAGTGATGCATAAGCCATTTGGAATCCACCAGCCAAAGATAAAGCAGGAACTAAACCCCACAGCTTGTCAAAGACAAAACAAAACCAACACAAAAAACCATAAATGTTCAAAATTGGCAACAGACATCTATAAAGGATTTAATTTTTTCTTTTATTTCTTTATTGTTGCACATTTTCTTCCCCCATTCCTCTTCCCCAGCCTACTCTGCAATGCACCCCTTGTTCCAGATTGTTTCTGTACATATAAATGCAGAATCATCTATTCCTTTCAGATAGTTCTTCCTCTCCTTTGTTCTAATGCAATGCCCGTTATTTATACACTCTTAACACATCCCCTCCCCAACTCCCTCATGTCTGTCCTAAATCATAACAGCAGTGTTATGTAGTGTTTATCCCTTTTTGACTGAGATATTTTACTTAGCATAATGTCCTCAAGGCTACCCAATAATTCCACTACTGGGAATATATCCTTAAATTTTAAATTCTGGAATATTTAGAAGAACTTCCTCAGGACTTAGAACTAGGTGAAGAGTTCTTAGACTTGACACCAAAAATAAATTCCATGAAAAGAAAATATTGATAACTTGAACCTTATCAGCTGGTAAGGCTTTTATTCTGTGAAGAGAATGAACCTATAGCTTACAGACAGAAGAAACCATGTTTGTGATAAAGAACTCATATAAACCAGATGGTGAGGAAGCAAATCATATCATTAGAAAATGGACAAAATACACTTCACTGGAAGATATTCATGTATGTCCCATGTATATAAGATATACAAGTAAGAACTTAAAAAACTTTCAGCATCAGTAACCATTGTTGTTGTTAAGTGCCGTCGAGTTGCAGGTGACTCATAGCAACCCTATGAAGGAGAGTTCTCAACGTTTGGGTGTCTCTCATCCTCTCTTCAGGTTCATAGGGTTTCTGGAGGCAAGCTATTATGGAAGTGGATGCCACTCCTCCTTCCAATCAGTAACCATTAGAGGAATGTAAATGAAAATCACAATGGGAAAGTCACTACTTACCTATCTAGATGACTAACAACACACACACCCCAAAACCAACTGATGGTAACCCTAAATATGAGCAAGGATGATGAGAAACTGTCTTGTAAAGTTCTAGAGAGAACATGAAATTGTTCAGCCACTTTGCAAAGTAGTTTCTTCAAAACTACGCATATGCTTGCTGTACCTAACAATTGCCGCCTTTGGCATTTATCTCAAAGGAATGAAAAATTATGTTCAGATAGAAATCTGTTCACAGTGACTTAATTTGCAATAGTCGAAAGCAGGAGAGAGTGGTGCAGGATAGGTCAAGGTTTCAATCTGTTGCTCGTAGAGTCACTGTGAGTCATAGTCAACTCCAAGGGAACCTAACAAAGGACTCGGGGATTTAGGAAGGTGTGACTATACGAGGGTTTGCACAGTGGATCCCTATGGCGATGGAAAGAGGTCTGTATCCTGATTGTGATGGTATTACACAAAGATGTTGTTGTTGTGTACCATAGAGTTGGAACCGATCCATAGCTGACCCTCCGGTAGGTTTTCAGAGGCAGTTAATCTCACAAGAAGAAATTACCCATCTTTCTCCCATGAAGTAGGTGGTGGCCTTGAACCACACGCCTTCAAGATTGAAGCACAGCTTCTTACCTACCAATAGGCCACCAGATGTGATAAAATTGTATGGAGTTACAAACAAATACCAACTATATACAACTGCATACACACACCAATGACTGCATGTGTAACTCATAAAATCTGAGTACTTTCTGTGGATCAGACCTGTATAAATGTCCTAGTTTCCCCATTAGATATGTATCATTAGGGTAAGGGTATAGAGGGTACATAGGATCTCTTTGCATATTTCTTTACAATTTTTTTGTGAATCTATGAGGATTTGATTTTAAAAAAATTTTTAAAAACTGATCCAGGCCTTGGACTTCGCAATTACTTACTATGCATCAGAGAGCTAGACAATGACTAAGAATGACAGAAGAAGATTCAATAGCTTTCAGTTGTGCTGATGAAGAGTCTTTAACATACCGTGTACAGCAAAGAGAACAAAAATGTCTTGGAGAGGGTGAAACCAAGTTTCTTCTTGGAGGCAAGGATTTTGAAGCTTCATCTCATATAATTTGGGCACGTGGCCAAGAGGGACTGGTCCTTGGAGAAAGACATCATGCTTGGGAGGGTGGAGGGATAGCGCAGGAAAGGAAGGCCCTGGGTGAGATGAACTGACACAATAACTGAGTAATGGAGGTAGGCTGTGTCGGAATCAGTGAGACTGACTCAGGGCAGGGCAGGCTTCAGAGCTATTATACATAGGGTGACTATGAGTCACAGGTGACTTGACAACACATAACAACAACAAACAAATGAATATTTTTTTTTTAGAACACACTTAATCAGCTGCCAAGACGGTCTGGGGCACAAAGAAGCAAAGTGAAGAGCGACTGTCATACACTCTTACTGCTCATTATGAACTACTTGGTTGATGGAAATCAAGGAATTAAATAATCCTTTTTACTCAGAGAAGAGTCCCCCTCTTCCCATGTACCAAGCAATGCCAAGCTCATGTCCTGGGCACTAGAGTTCCCAGGGAGGCTTGGATTACTGAAGCCCAGAGCTGTCCTGCTCCTTTCTCTCTTTTGATTTTGTTCCTCTGCTCCTCTTTCTTTCTCCTCCCTCTCTTGTTTCTCTCCTTTAAGGAAAACTCCCCTGCTTATTAAAAAAAAAAAAAAAAGGTATTAACTTCTGGTTAAAAGCCATTCCTGAGCAGGTACTAAATCGAGCTCTGTCTTTTCAGAAGAGCCAGTTAACTCAAAATGCAAACTTCCCCTTCCAAGAGAGTACGTGTTACTGCTCGGAACAAAATTTATCCATTCTATTACAAGATTTTAAGATAGGCTTTGGGGACAAATAACAAAAGCAACAACCTCGGCATTACCATCTTAAACCAGCTGCCGTGGAATCGATTCCCACGCGTGATAAGCTTATGTTTATCAGAACCCTTCTCCTTAGAAGATTAAATGGCTATTTTTTCGGAAGACAATTACCAGGTGGTTTTTGGGTTTGGTTTTTTGGTGGTGTAGGGTTTTTTTGTTTGTCTGTGTTTTGTTTTTTTTTTAATATCTCTGGGTAGATGCAAACCTCCAACATTTGAGTTCTTGATCAAGCTCATTATGAACCTTTTGTATCCAGGACTTCCTTACTGTCCTAGCGAAATAGAGTACTTAAATCAAGGTTCAGAAGTTGATGTTAAAATTAGAATATCTAAACATGGTAAAGTAATTTTAAATATTATATTTAAAGACACAAGCAGATATATGCAAACTTACATTATTGCTTCACTACCCACAATAACCAAGAGATGGAAAGAATCCAATTGCTCGCCAATGAATGAATGGATAGAGAAACTATGGTACATTCACACAAGGTACTGCATGCAGCTTTGGAAAACAATAGAGAGTTCTTGAAACACTATGGATCAATCTAGAAGACATTATCCAAAGCACAAATACTATATAAGTTCACTGTTAACAAAAAATACAGACTAGAGAAAAGTTTATATGTAGAGAGAATCAAGCTAGAATGGTTCCTGGGAAAGGGAGGAGTAGCAATTGAATAGTTAATAGCTGGCCAATAAACACTTTATTGGAATAGGTGAAGGGAAGGAAAATGTGGAACTAATGGATGGTCTGACATTCTGGCTATTGAATTAATGATATGGAAACAAATATGCGTGATTGAATGACTTTCTAAAAAAAGCCAAGGGACGGTTTACATGCAGACAGAATCAATCTTGGGGGATTAAGAGGAATGAGAAAGGAGAGAGAGGGGAGCAAGGATTAATAAATTGATAGGTTGAGCGAAGGAAAGGCAATATATAATGAGAGTTTGAAGAGACATTGTAACTAATTGCATTGTTGTTTTTGTTAAGTGCCATCGAGTTGCCTGTGAGTTATAGTGACCCATGTACAACTGCTCTAAAGCCTGCCCTGTCCTGAGCCAGTCTCACTGACTCCAACACACCAACCCCTATTTGCCCCAGTTAACTGCATGCATCAATTGTAATTAATTATATAAAAATGTATCTGAATGATTGAATGAAAATCAATAAAAAAATGTAGCATTAACCCACCCAGGGGCAAAAAAAAGAATGTTCACAGGACAACTGGACTAAATCTAACCATCAAAAAAGAATGACACCACTGACTTCCCTAGACTCTCCATTGTTGTTGTTGTTGTTGTTGTTAAGTACCATCCAGTAGACTACAACTCAAACAATCCTTTGAGAAGCAAATTGGAACCCTCCCCTGACTTGTACCATGATTCTGGCCATGTTTAAGTCCACTGCTGCAGTCATTATATTAATCTAGCTCATTGTGTGTCTTTTATCTTTTGTTGACCTTAAGTCGTAATATCATTTTTTAAGGATTGGGACAACATGTCCAAAGTACAGGAAGCAAAATTTCACCATCCTTTCCTCTAAGGAGCATTTTGGTTGCGCTTCCTCCAAAACAGATTTATTTGTTCTCTTGGCATTCCATGAGATAGTAAATACTCTGCCAACATGGTCTTCCTTGATCATCATCCAACTCCCACATGTGTATGAAGCCGATAGGTCTTTGCTCGCTCTCTCTACTGATAGGTCTTTGTTCTCTCTCTCTCTCTCTCCCTCTCTCTCTCTTTCTCTCTCTCATATATATTATTATGTTTTCCTATAACTTCTGATGCCTAAGTATTAATTTCTAGACTAAGAAACACATGTAATGAAATCTCGCCGTAGATAAAACTAGAAGAAAATTAAAACATCAGATCGGGGTATCTTAAATTCAAGATCATTTACACTGTAGCACCTACAGCACTAGAGCAGAGCCTGGGAAAACCACGGTTCATTTGTCTGTTTCCTTAACTAGAAATTGAAGAGAGTTCCTAAAATGAGCTGTGAAGCTACTTCCATGACGTTTTCAGGATTCCGAGTCTGTGATAATTCAAAGTCACACATCCTGCCGGAGCTCTGGTAGTTTAGTGGTAAGCAGTTTGGCTGCCAATCCACCAGATGCTCAATGAGAGAAAAATGGGCAGTCTGCTCCCATGTGATTGACAGCCTCTGGAAACCCACTGATTCAGATTCAAAGGTACATAACAACAACAGCAGCAGCACACCATGTCTTAAGTCTTGGCTGTCTAAGCTTTGAGTTAAGAAGATAATGGTACTAATGTTCATTGCACATGATTTACAAGCCAAAGACTGCACACATCTGGACTCATCTACTCTTCAAAGCAATCAGTTGAGGGAAGTACTGTAATTTTCAATTTTAAAAATGTTCATTTTAAGGTTGGGGAAATTAAGACCCACAAAACCAACATACGCACCTAAGATGAACAACTAGAAATGACAGAGTTGAGACTGAGTCAACTAACTTGAGAAACCAAGTGTTTAACCACTGAGCCGTAATTATCTCAGAAGTTACACAGACTATGCATCATCCTCTGTCCACTTAAATCTCAGTAGCCATAGCATTTCAGACTTTATGCAACCTGACTAATGCTTCTTGTTGTTCTTATGTGCCATCAGGTTGCTTGCCACTCATAGTGACCCTATGGACAACAGCCCTAAACCCTGTTCTACACGTTGACAATCTTACTATCTCCGACACACCACCCTTGTTACCTCAGTCATCGAATCAATCCATCTCCTCAAGGGTCTTCCTCTCCTGTGCTGTCTCTCCACCCTCCCAAGCATGATGTCCCTTTTCAAGGACTACATGAAGATAAATGTCCTTGTACCACTGAGTTGGAACTGACCCATAGCTGACCCTCCAGCACGTCTTCAGAGGCAATAAGTCACATGGGATGAGATTACACATTTTTCTTCTGTGGAGAAGCTGGTCAATTTGAACCACTTACCTTTGCATGGTAACACAATTTTTTACCATGAAATACAAGAGCTCCCTCTACTATTTATGTGTGTATATAGACACATATACCACTGGTATAAATGAATCAATACATACGAGGCAGCTCTGGTGGCCTAGTAGAAAGATGCTGCATTGCAATTCCAAAGGCATGCAGTTCGAATCCACCAGTTGTTTTGCTGGTGTGAAATTGCTTGCATTTATTATGCTGAGAGGTGGTGGTGGGGAATCTATTCCATTTACTCCATATTGAGTTCATGATGGGCTGTGAACTAATAAAATAAAACAGACTGATGTCTAATGAGTCAAATCCCAAACAGTGAAAAAAGTATATAATAAGGAAGAGAAAAGGACACATTCACCTAATATTGGAACATTTAATGGGTAATATCCTGTGTGGAGGGTCAACTATGAGTCAGTTCTGACTTGATGGCACACAGCAACATATATGTATATATAGATATAAAATGCATTGTTGTTGTTGTTAAGTGCTGTCAAGTTGTAGACAACTCATAGTAGCCCTATGAATGAAAGTCTTGAACACGAAAAACTTTCATCTTTTCTCTAAGTTCATAGTTTCTGGAGGCAAGCTATTTTGGAGGTGGATGCCATTCCTGCTTTCAAGCCTGTTTTATTCGGGAACTCCACAAAAACCAGGCCCTCGGGCCTGTGACCCTCAGGCCCAAATGCCTTTTTAAATATGAGGCCAAATCTAATCAGCTCACACTCAGTTGTGAGAAACAGTCACACCCAAGACTCAACCCCAAACCAGACAGCACACCTTTGCAGAATCTGGCCATTCTGTTCATCTCCCCAGACTGAAAAGTAGCCCCAGACTGGCAGCCAACTGCCTTTTTTCTTTTTTTTTTTAACAGTCCTGTCTTGTGCTAATTTTTATTTAAACTTTACAAAGATATGAAATACAGAGCTAACTTCCTGACCCAGAACTTAAGTAAATAATCACCGTTCATGTATGACTTTTTTAAATTGTGGGCTATCTGACATAAACTTTTCTATCTTAACCAGTAGTAAGTATATAATCCAGTGATAATTTATTTCCCCCCTTATTTTTTAATTAGTGATTTTTAAAAAATGCTATATATGTGTGTGTGTGTGTGTGTGTGTGTATACAGCATATTCTTTCCATTTAATTTTCTCCCCATTCATTTATTGTTGCCCATTTTTCTCCCTGCCACATTATGCTGAGTGAAAAATCTCAGTCACAAAAGGACAAATACTGCATAGTGCCACTGTTGTAAAAAGGGTCTGACATTAGGGTTGGGGGAGGAACCTAAGGAAAGAGGGGATAAACAATGTATACTGCATTGAAACAGATGAGGGAGAGAACTGTTTAAAAGGAATATAGGATTAGGTATTATTTTCGTGACAAGATTACAGAAAAAGAAATGTATATTAAAATGGACTGTGGGCTGGGGGAGGGGATTGTATAACAAATGTCTTTTTAAGTACGAGGCCAAATCCATCAGCTCACACCCATTTGTGAGCAATAGCCACACCCAAGTCTGTATGTTGTTGTTGTGTACTCTAGAGTTGGAACTGACCCATAGCTGGCCCTCTGGCTCATTTCCAGAGGCAGTTAATTGCATGGGAGGAGATTGCCCATCCTTCTCCCATATACTTACACATGTACATGTGCACACACATACATATCTATATCTATTTACACATGTTGTTGTTGTTATGTGCCGTTGAGTCACTTGCGACTCATAGCGACCCTGTGAACAACAGCCCTAAACTCTGCTCTGTCCTGTGCCAATTGCACTGTCTCTGACACTCCCATCCCGATTACCCCAGTCATCGAATCAATGAATGCACCTCATACAGGGCCTTCCCCTCCTGTGCTGTCCCTCCACCCTCCCAAGCGTGATATCCTTCTCCAAGGACACATACATATATACACATATATACACATATATACATACATATACATAAATATACACACACACACACACACACACACACACACACACACACCCCACTCTGTGGTACTGGAGAAGAGGACTGAATATTCCAGGGGCTGCCAAGAGAGCAAACATATCTGTCCACGAGAGGGCGAAGTCAGTTTTGCTCCTTCGAGGAAGGGATTTTGAGCATGTTATCAGGCAGGACCAATCATTGGAGGGAATCATTATTGGAAGGGTGAAAAGTATCCCAGGAGAGGAGAACTCTGGGTGAGATGGATTGGCATAATTACTGGGGTAATGTGGACAAGTGTGTCAGAGACACTGAGACTCGCTGAGGATAGGACAGGGTACAGAGCTACGTTCATGTGGTTGCTGTGAGTTGTAGATGACATGATAGCACATAACAATGACAACTATTCATAAATATATACTAAAGTTTAACTGCATTTGAGTCCGAATAAAGTCACAGGTGAGCCCCAGTGGGTTTTTGGAGGCTGTAAATCTCATAGGAGGAGATTTCCCTTCTTCCTTTTACAGAGCTGCTTGCTGGTGGGTTTAATTTGAACCTGATGGTGGATTTGAACCCACAGAGAGGTTGCTGCCTTTAGGTCAGCAGCACAGCTCTCTAAGGACTAGTCAGCCAGGGATCTAACATAACAGATGCTCCCTTAATAAAAAATGATTTTCTAAAAAAGTCCATTTCTATTTCTGTCAAAAGATAATTTTGAAGGTTTTGAGAAAAATATTCTCAGGTGCAGTTTAATCGTCAGTTTTAATCAGAAGAGACACATAGTGCCATCTAATTTTCAAAATCATTTCTTGTATTCATTAGTACATCTTCCACATGGAGCAGGAAGGCTTGCTTAGTTCTCTGCTTGTGCTGTGAATTCTTCTTTTGAGTCTGAAAGAAATTTTGTCTCCTAACGATGGCTCACGTGCAAGGGTTTTGATTTACTTACAGGTGACACTCAAGGCCATATTTTAGTGCTATTAGCATCACGTTCTGTTGGTCCTAAAGTGCTTAATGGATGTTTGGCATTATTTTCTGTACTCTCATTCAGCCCTGGCACTGGGTTATTGCTGATCTCTGCAGCTTTAGGATTAATTGTTCGAATTCATTGAAGGGAAGCCACTACCGTGTGAAAGAAAAGACCATCATTCAGTGTATTCTCTCAGTGCCGAACACATGTCCAGTGACACTATATTATAGAGCCCAGGAGAAAAAGAAATTGCATGTCACCTGAGGCTTTTGTTCAAGCTGAGGTGGGAAGAGTGTTGGGGGACCTAATTCTGGACAAACGTTCAGTATCTGAAATGCTGGGAAGCTGCTGAAAACAACGTCTATATGCAGCTGTGTTCAGTTCTGTGTTGAGCCCTGGCACATGGAGACCATGGGGTTTGTTTGAAGATAAGGGTGGCATACTTTGGTAACCAAAGATGTGTTGTGATGAAAATGAGAGAAAGCAAATGGTGTGATTTAAAAGCAGTCTGGTCTGCTTGGTTCCTTTATTATGCATGCTTTAATGAGTTTGCTTAGACTTGGGCTTGCATTCCTTTATTTTTATATGAAAAACTCAAAAGTGCCTAACTGTGGCCTGAATGCTATTTAAATGAATCTGGAATCTTGAGAAAAACAGATGTCTACAAACCCAACATGCTTTTCGGTATTCTAGCTGTAAGAGAACAATAATGTGACACCAAGTGTATTTATGATAAGTTAATTAAATGATAGCATGCCAAGGCAATTCATTATGGGCATTAAATAAAGCCTAGGTTTGGGGGTTTTTTTGAGGGGAGGTTGGGTTTTGTTTTAACAACTGCATGATAAATTTAGAAAATCTAGCATTTGTTAGAGCTGAAAATTAACTTAGTTTTAAATTAACCAGCAACAGAGGACTGTATCTAAAATTAAACTTCTATTATTTTTACTACAGGAAATAAAATTTCAAGTGAGAGCTTTTTTTTAAAAAAAGAAAAAGGCCCCTTTAATTATAGGAGTTTAATGTTTTAATAATGGGTTCAAAACCACTGCACAAATGCATTCTCAGCAAGCCATGTTTGCCTTAAGGAGAAGTAGAACGTCAGATACCTCATCCTAAATTGTACGTTGTATTGTGTTTATTTTTGTTGTTGCCTTAACATTTTATTGTGATTTGACTGAAAGTTTACCGAGCAGATTGGTATTCTACTCCACCTTTCACACATACTTATTTGACAACACTAATGACATACAATAGATAGAATCATTGAATTTTACACAATCAATGACTTATTCATTGCAAATACGTTTTTTAAGAGACATACACGCAGGTTATACACATGGATTTCACTTGATGGTATACATAGGAATCAGATCGATTACATCTGCAGAAAAAAACCACTGGAGAAGTTCAATATCAGTGTGAAAACTAGGCCAGGAGCTGATTGTGGAACAGACCACCAACTACTCATATGGAAGTT
>NW_006399852.1:2907295-2942645 GCF_000299155.1 Elephantulus edwardii | reverse complement strand
AGGGTAGAGAGACAGCACAGGAGGGGAAGACCTTCTATAAGGTGGACTGATTCAGTGACTGGGATAATCGGGATGGGTGTGTCAGAGGCAATGCGATTGGCACAGGATAGGGCAGGGTTTAGGGCTGTTGTATGTAGGGTCGCTATGATTTGCAAATGACTCGACGGCACATAACAGCAACAACAATGACATACAATCCCTACTAACCATACCTCTTCCAACCTTTTGTCTGTGGTTCTTATTTCCATTGATCCTTCTGTCTTTTCATATTTTTCATTTCAGTATATAGGTATTATTTCTTCCTAATCAGAGTGTAGTTTTGCATAATTTTTAAAAAAATATTTGGTACAATGTATGTGACAGTGTTTTGCATCTCAGTCTGTTTCACATAAACAAGATGTTGACATTCTCTCTATCCATTAAGTATGGTCATTCCCACAGTCCCATTTTTCTGTCACCCTTTAGAGTTTCAAGGATTTTTAAATTGTTTTATTTTTTGCAACTGGGTTTTATGGTACAGTTACAAAATTATTTTCACAGTGGTACTTGCAAAAAGGTACCATTTCATAACTAAGTCTTTACAGGTCTTGGATTTTTATTTGTATTTTACATGCATATACATTGTGTTTTATACAGAATTTCAATTATATTGTATTTCATTCATGTATTTTGTGTTTCTTCTCCTTACATTCATCTTACTATTAACTCCATTTCTGTAAGCCAGCTAGCTACTTCATGCCTTATGCCTTGACACCCCCATTTTAGATAGCCAGTTTCAGATTTGCTCATTTTTGTCAAACCAGGACTCTGAGGGGTTCTTGGAGATTACAAAAAATCCTAACAATTACTTATATTCTGAAAGATGATTATTGCTCAAAATATCTTTCCCTATGTCCTGGAGAGGGTGAAGCCAGAATGTTCCCTGGAGTCAAGGATTCTGAAGCTTCATCTGACATACTTTGGCCATGTTGCAAGGAGGGACTGGTCCTTGGAGAGGGACATCATGTTTGGCAGAGTGGAGGGACGGTGCAGGAGAGGACGACCGTCGATGAGATGGATCGATTCTGTGAGTGGAGCGGTGGGAATGAGTGTGTTTGAGACAGCGAGGTTAGCACAGGATAGAACGGCATTTAGGGCTCTTGTACATAGGGTCGCTATGAGTCGCAAGTGACTCGATGGGAAATAACAACAACAACAAATAAAGTAAATGCACTAAACTGTAGCTACAAGTACTTTTATATTGATTGACTTATTTTACGAAAGCTAAAATTTATCGGAAAATTTCAGTGTTGTGTTTAGAGTCATAAATATTACCCACAGCATTTGCTCTGCAAAGATTCATTTATTCAGCACATAGACTGGTCCTGTAAATACAGCAACCAGCGACAGTAGAGATGATGCATGATGTATTTGGATCGTCGTCTTTAATGTCAGTGTTATAAATAGTAGCATCAATAAGTATCAATGATCTTTTTAAATATGGCCAATAAATAACAATGATGTCTTTCTGTTTGAAGACCCAGGAATGATTATGTGATCGTTTCTTAGTATTTACACATTGTATTATGAAACATATGTTTAATTTCTTCAATAAATTTTTGCTATTCCCATTTCCAATAATATGATTTTCTATCTGAGAAGAAGGTGATTAATCTGGGAGTGTTATCGTTAAGACTGAATTGATTATATGCAAATCGATGCAAGATACAAATAGCAGCGCTTTAAAATAATAGTGTAGGCTTGCATTTTAATTGAAAGAAGACCCACAGAGAACTGCTTCATACTCTGCATTCATTCGCTTGTGATGTTATCACTATGATGCATAAGAGAAGAGCGATACTCACAAAGAGCGATTTGTTACATTAAAAATGCCAATAAGGCGATAAAAAATGAACACGCCTTCCCCTGAAGCAATGCATTGCTTCTTCTGCGGTTCCTGCCCAATGCCCTTCCTCTGTTCATTTGTACTTAATTTCAGCCCAACCCTTAAATAGTTTGGTGGCAACATTTAAAAGCATAAGAGTTACGCACACATCGATTTTATTTCCTTTTTTTCATAATCTTTTTTCTTTTTAAATTTTCTACTAGTTTATTTACAAAATTCGAATACATTGTTTTCAAGAACAAATTCTTTCAATTTCTCTCATCCTGCCCAACCAACAAATGGTACAACCCCATGATTAATTCCCTTTCCCCCTGCACATCCTCATCCCTCTGCTTCCAACCTCTTCCACCACTCTTGTATATTTATACTTATTCTACAATAATGATTTTATACAATATTTATCCTGTGGGACTAAGTTCACTCAGCATAATGCTCTCCAGACCCTCGCAAGTAAGGTAATAATTCACAAAGTCATTGCTCCTGTGTGCTACATAGTATTATTCCATTGTGTGAATGTACCATACTTTCTCAATCCATTTGTTTTTGGTTGGGCATTTGGGATGTTTCCATGTTCTTGCGATGGTGAATAATGCTGCTATAAACAATGGGCAAAGGACATAGAACGAATTTTCACAGAGAAAGATACACAAATGGCAAACAGACACATGAAGAAATGCTCCAAATCACTGGTAATAAGAGAGATGCAAATCAAAACCACAGTGAGGTACCATCTCACTCCAGTAACTGTGGCAAAGTTTAACAGGGCAGCAAGTAATAAATGTTGGATAGGATGTGGCGAGAAAGGAACTCTTATGAATTTTTGGTGAGATTGTAAAATGGTACAATTCTGAAAGGCAATTTAGCACTTCCTCAAAAAGCTGAACATAGAAATTCCATATGACCCAGCTATTCCACTATTTGAAATATGTTATTGTGTTGTTGTTATGTGCTGTGCAGTCACCTGCCACTCATAGAGACCCTATGTACAACAGCTCTAAACCCTGCTCTATCTCTTGCCAAATGTATTGTCTCAGACACACCTATCCCCATTACCCCAGTGATCAAATACGTCCATCTCATTAAGGGTCTTCCACTCCTGCACTGTCCCTCCACCCTCCCAAGCATCATGTCCCTCTCCAAGGACTGGTCCCTCCTTGCAACATGTCCGAAGTATGTCAGACAGAGCTTCAGAATCCTTGCCTCCAAGGAGGAGCCTGGTCTCACCCTCTCCAGGATGAACTTGTTTGTGCTCCTAACAGTCCATGGTATATTCAGTACTCTTCTCCAGAACCACAGCTCAAAGGCATCAATTCTCCTTCCATCATCCTTAGTCATACCCTGAGAAAATGAGAACTGAGGCACAAATGGAGATTTGTACACCAATTTTATTTCTTATGGACCCTTCAGTGACTCATCCTCCCTCCTCTTTCTTGTCTATTCTATAAGGAAAGATGTAACTCACGTCTGTCTCACTAGCCGAGGATCAGAAAAGGAGAGAATGGAGCCTCTGTCTTTGAGGTTTGTCATATGGTACAGATTCTGATGTCTCCTTCATTTTAGTTCTAGAGAAAGGACAGATTTGAAACGATTCTATCTGACAGGTGAAATCTTTCAGTCCAACCAGATATCTCAATGCCCTGGTTCACTAAGTTTCTCTGCTGGCATCCTTCCTTGAATCTGGGTAATAAGACTGTCACTTGGGCACAAGCCATGGAGCTCTGAGAACAAAGTGCTTCACAGGGAAGCAGAGGGAAGGTTGTGTGAATGATGTGGGGTGATAACGCCTTCCCTGGCAGCCACTTCTGGCTCCTTTGAAAGTGATTTCCCAGAACGTGAGCTGTGTACCACAGCTGAAACATCAAGTAGCAATCTCAGAGCTCTTTTCTTTGGGCCAATCTTTGTACATCTCCAAATAAGTAAAACCTGGCTCGCAGGCCTGACCTGATGGGGCTTAAATGAGTGGTTAATATTACACCTTCCAAAGATTCTTAACATCATAGAAATAGCAAAGAACTGAAATATACCAGCTTCACCCTAACAGTCCTGGCTTTTCCTTTAAGACAGTTATCTTTTGAAGAGCAAAGAAATGTTTAATATATCAATGAATGGCTCTTTCTTTCTTTTTTTTTTTTTTTTCTTTTTTTTTTTATAATTATATTTTATTAATTTTCATGAACATTTACAGAGATTTTGGGCTTCCACTCATTCATTGTTGCACTATTCTCTCTACCCTCCTCCCAGTTTGTTCTTGTCCAAATGCCACAGTGCTTGTCAAAGCCAGTTCTGATTAATCTTCTTTGTCAGTGTATTCTTTGCCATTCCCTATCACTCCTCCCTGAGAGAGACTTCACCCTGAGTCATAAGGAAAAGGGGACGGCGTATTCTCTTAGCTACTTCCTGCTGAAAAGGGACGCTGTGGGTTTCAGGGTGAAGATCTTCTCTCACTACTCTAAAGGGCCCCTTTGGCAGTAGGAAACACATAGACTATTATGGAGATTGATTTTGGAATTCAGATGCACTCTTATTGATTGTGCTTGGCTGTACATGTACATATCCTTCAAGATGTATCATGGGGGTGTTGCAACCTAGAAGACACAAATTTGACTAACAAGTTATAAGTACATGAGTCCAAAAATTATGGAAAAGTAAAAGAAAAGATTCTTTCATTGTTTTACAAACACTCCCCCAGGTCCCCTCCACCATGCAGCCCTCGCTCTAGTTTCCTGTGATGACAGAAATACCCAGTTACATCTCTCTTTTAGACGGTTCTCTCCCTCCTCTGTTTCAGTGCAGTATACATTATTGAACCCATCTTACTCAGTCTCTCCCCAACCCCAAGGACAGTCCCATTCTACAACAGTGGCATCATGTAATATTTGTCCTTTTGTGACTAGGATATTTCACTCAGCATAATGTTCTCCAGAGTCAACCATTTTGAATAATATTACATGAGTTCCTTGTTTTTTAATGCAGCATAGTATTCCATTGTGCGAATATACCACAGCTTCTCTAGCCATTCGTTTGTTGATGGGCACTTAGGTTGTTTCCAACTCCTTGCTATTGTGAACAAAGCTGCAATAAACATGGGTGTGCATATATCTGCTTGGATGTCAGCTATGGTCTCTTCAGGGTATATTCCCAGGAGTGGAATTGCTGGGTCAAATGGTATCTCTATTTGCAACTTTTTGAGAAAGCGCCATACTGCTTTCCACAGGGGTTGTACCATTTTACACTCCCACCAACAGTGAATCAGGGTTCCAGTTTCTCCACAACCTCGCCAGCATTTGTTGCTTGCTGTTCTGTTAAATTTTGCTATTTTGACTGGGGTGAAATGATATCTCATAGTTGTTTTAATTTGCATCTCTCTTAGGGCTAGGGATTTTGAGCATTTCTTCATGTGTCTGTTAGCCATCTGAAATGGCTCTTTCTAAGAGCTTTATTACTTACTTTGTTAAAAGAAGTTAACTTTGCTTTCAAAGACCTTTATATGAATAACTCTGACTTTTTGTTAACACAGCATATTGATAAAATGCCTTATCATGATTAATGATATTCTCCATGTAATAGCCTTTACGTTGAATAAATAAGATTATCCTATTACCATTAATAGGCTTTGTTGTCACAAACATGGAGTGCAAGTGAATGCCAAAACTGTTAAAAATGTTAAGATAAATCCCATTATTGCATCTTATTTATCTAGTCTCAAATTTTCATTTGCATAGATTCATCAACCTAAGCATGTCTATGTTGAGTTGAGCATTGGTATTCTTATAAACCTCTATTGGTAATCCTAATGAATAACCAACATTGAAAACCACAGGGGAGGAAAGGAGAGTATTACTAGGAAGGTGACATTAGATCTAGAATCTCTCATGGTGGAGGGAACTGTGTGAGCAGAGATGAGGTGATATGAGATACCAGGCTATCAGAGAGATGCAAGCATCATCATCAGGCCAGAATATCTGCTTCTTAAAGGTGGTGGTGGTGGTTGTGTACCGTTGAGTCAGAACTGACTCATAGCTGACCCTCCAGCAGGTCTTCAGAGGCAATATAATCTCATGGGAGGAGCTTGCCCATCTTTCTCCCATGGAGCAGCTGGGTGGATTTGAACCATGTGCCTTCAAGTTGACAGCACAGCTCCTGACCACTAAGCCACGAGAGATGATCAGTTTCATCGGTATCACACTGAAAAGTGCATTTACATTCATACAATGGAACACTACACAGCACTCAGGAGCAGCGATTTTGAAAAAACTCAGTCTCAACTACTGCATAAAACCATTATTGTAAAAATAGAAGGACAACTAGAATAATACATATGGGAACCCAAAGGGAGAAAGGGTAGGAGAGGAGGATTGAGGATGGGTAGTGGCAAACCACAGGATTGCACCATTTGGTGGAGTGGATGGAGAGTGTAAGGAAATTGGGAGGATCCGGGTGAAAGGACAGGGTCATGATGGGCAAGTCTGGTGGTTAATTTTGTAAAACATGCATGGGAATAATTGTATAAAACACAACGTGAATGAAGAATAGGGAGAAATGCAATCAATGTATAAGAACTTTGTAAGAAAGCCAGTGCAAAATATTTTTACTTTTTAAAATTTTATTATTTATTATGTGTGTACCGTCAAATCAGATCTGACAGGTACAGGAGGAGATTGCCCTTCTTTTTCCAGCAGAGCATCTGATGGATTCAAGCTGCATACCTCTGGGATTGCAGTGTAGCTTCTTGCCACTAGGCCACCAGAGCTCCCTAGTACAAAATACTAAAAAAAAAAAAAAAGTCGTGCTGAGGAGCCAGGCTTTTCTTCTGCTGGTCATTTGCAATCATATGCCTTTACGCTTTTCTGTAGAGAGGAAGGTGTGAGATGACCTATGTGTGTTTATATGAGAAAAACCTTCAGTGTGGATGGAGTAGAGAGTGAGAACTTAGGAAACCGGAGATATTAGTATCATTCAGATGAGAAGTAAAGAGGGATGATTATTATCCCAAACTAAACTTTCCTTACACCTTGGATCACTAAATAAAATCTTAGCTTCCTGAACATGTTTTAAAATGTTGTTATAAATTATAGGTACCAATAGCTTGCCAGTTCTATGCTCATTAGGTAAAATTAGTATCCTTTCTTTGTAAGAATTATGTCAAAATCTTCAAAAGCATTGCCATTGAGTCAGTTCCGGCGTGTTGCTGACCTTTTCTTCTGTTTCTAAGGCTGTAACACTCACAGGAGAAAATGGTCCATCTTTTTCCCTCAGAGCCACTAATAGATTTGGACCAGTAGAGAAGCATGGTCTCTGGCTTAGCCATGAAACTCTTGACAAATTATTCTCCCAGAGCTCCTAATAACATCTATGTCCTTGGTACTAAAGAAGTAAGAATAATTAAAGCACATCTAAGAATTGATGCCTTTCAGCTGTGGTGCTGGAGAAGAGTATTGACTATACCACAAATTACTAGGAGAACAAACAAGTTCATCCCTGAGAGGGTGAAGCCAGGCTGCTCCTTGGAGGCAAGGATTCTGAAACTTCATCTGATTTGGACATGTTAGAAGGCAGGATCAGTCTTTAGAGAGGGACGTCATGCTTAGGAGGGTGGAGGGACAGCACAAGAGGAAGAACCTTGATGAGATTAATTGATTCAGTGACTGGAATAATGGGGGTAAGTGTGTTGGAGACAATAAGTTTGGCACAGGATAGAG
This sequence comes from Elephantulus edwardii, assembly GCF_000299155.1. Classification (NCBI taxonomy): domain Eukaryota; kingdom Metazoa; phylum Chordata; class Mammalia; order Macroscelidea; family Macroscelididae; genus Elephantulus; species Elephantulus edwardii. Next base: position 2,935,061 of record NW_006399852.1, on the reverse strand, counting down.
CAGGCTTTAGGGCTGTTGTATGTAGGGTCTCTATGAGTTGCAGTTGACTCAATAACACAAAACAAGAACAAGACACTATTCAGGATCAAGTTTGGAGTTTTTTCCTTAATTGAAGTTCAATATTTATTCAAAGATTTTACTCTATCAGCTCTTCAATAATCAACAATAGAGTAGCTGATCTATGATTAGGGTTATACCAGCATCCATGAATAATAGTGGTCTGGTGGTCTAATAGGTAAGGAATTGTGCTGCCAGGCAGTTAGAACCTTCCAGCTGTTTCAAGGAAGAAAGATGGATAATCTCCTCCCATGCAGTTTAAAGCCTCTGGAAACTCACTGTATGTTCAGCTCAAAGTTCTGATTCAATGGCACATAGAAACATGGTTGAGATAGAGTTAACATGCCAACAAGTTGGGAAAACAAAGTTAGCCCCACTTAAATAATATATAGTTTGGTTCTAATGGTAGGATATATGATTCCAACTACAAATGACATTCACAGAGGAGATTGAAAGACTTCAATAGCCAAAGAAGTCTTCAGGGAAGATAAGGAAAAAACACTTGCCTCATTCCTAGTGTACTCAATAAGCTTTTGGTTGATACTCATTATACTTTGTAAATGATTTGAATGTTTAATGGTGAGTGACGTTGTTGTTGTTGCTGTTGTTGTTATGTGCCATCGAGTCGCTTGCGACTCATAGCAACCCTATGTACAAGAGCCCTAAACGCCGTTCTATCCTGTGCCAACCTCGCTGTCTCAAACACATTTATTCCCACCACTCCACTAACAGAATAGATCCATCTCATCGAGGGTCTTCCTCTCCTGCACTGTCCCTCCACTCTCCCAGGCATGATGTCCCTCTCCAAGGAACAGTCCCTCCTTGCAACATGGCCAAAGTATGTCGGATGAAGCTTCAGAATCCTTCACTCCAGGGAACATTCTGGCTTCACCCTCTCCAGGACAAACCTGTTTGTTCTCCTAGCAGTCGATGGAATATTCATCACTCTTCTCCAGCACCACAACTCAAAGGCATCAATTCTCTTTCTATCATCCCTATTCACTGTCCAACTCTCCGATGCATAGCATGTAATTGCAAAGACTATAGCCTGGATCAGGCGCACCTTAGTCTCCAGCCTGACGTTGATAAATGCAATTTTATTATTCTTAAGCTTTGTTCTGCAGATGGGTAGATTTTTTTTTAAATTGGGTGATGATATAAAATCAAGTATTAATTAGAGAGAAATAAGTAGAAAAAAGAGAGAGATACAGTCTAGAAGCCTATGGAATTTGGATCTATAATAGACCAAGAAAATTAACTTTGATGATGTCAGAATTACTAGTGAAATGTATTCTTAGTAAAGACAAGAACTAAGAATATGTCCTCAGATATTTGAAAGTGGTTTCAATTAAAAGGCTCCCTTTCAGCCAAATTGAGGTAAAAAAAAAGGATAAACCAATTGAAAGAACATTTTCAAACAAGCTAGGGTGGTATTCCTTTTTACAGTGATTTTTCACTACATTGGATTTTTATTTTATTTTTTACAAGACATAGTTTTTTCTTTTATTCTTATATTAGTTTGCATGCAAAATTCTTATGTATTATGTTTCATTCATGGACACTGTGTTTCACACACTCCTCTATTCATATTGCATTTCATATGATCATTCCCATATATGGCTTTATAAAATTACACACCATTGTTCTATGCCCATGCCACTCTGTCATTTCAGGCCACCACTGAATATTTCCTAATTCCTTCACTGCCTCCCTCCACACATTAAACCCAGCATCTCCTGTGATTACCATCCCAACCCTAATCTCAAGCCCCCTGACCCCTTCTCTTCCCCTTTGGATTTTTGTTTACATCTTACTAGTTATCCTTCTGGTTGGTTTTTTTTTTTTTTTCAATAAAGATCTTATGAAGTACTTGTCCTTATGAGACTGGGTTAGTTTACTCAACATAATACTCTCTGGATTCTCCCATGTTATACAATAGTATTTTTTTAAAAAAACAAATAGAACTGAAACACAAATAGAGATATGCACTGTGATATTTGTAGCAGCATTATTCACATTAGCAAGAAACTGGAAACAGCCCAATTGTCCATTAACGAATGAACAGACTGAGAAATTGTGGTACATTCACACAATGGAATACTATGCAGCACTCAGAAACTATGATTTAATACAATATTGTATAAAATGAGAATTTTCTTTCTTAACTAGAGGATCATCAGAGATTATTCTAACTCAAAGTTTAATAGCAAACACTAGCATATATTTGAATTATGCGGCCTATTTTGAACCAAACAAAAGCAACAAAATCAAACTACTTCTGTCTGTCTGCTGTCAACTGCCTTCAAGTCAGTTCTTTCTCATAGGGGCCCTAAGTAAAACAGGATGAAAAGACATGCCATTGTCCTGTGTCATGTTCACCACTGTTGCTACGTTCAAAGCTATTGTTGCAGCCTTAGTGTCAATGCGTCTCTCTGCACTGTTCCTCTTTTTGCTGACGCTCTACCAAATACGCTGTTCTTCTTCTAAGACCATCCTTCCTGATAGCAAGGACAATGGACGTGAGATGAAATCTTGCTATTTTCACTTGAAGAAACAGTGACTCTACTTCTTCCAAGACAGATTTATCCATTCTTCTGTTAGTCCACTTTATATTCATATTCTCCTCCAACACTCCAGTTCAAATGTGTCAGTTTTTCAGTGTTTCTTTTATACCCACTTTTGATTACACATGAATTGACTACAAAACCCACAGTTTGTGTCAGGCACATCTTAGTCATCAAAGTGACCTAGCTACATTTTAGCACTTTCAAGAGATCCTACTTTTCAGATTTTCCCAATAAACTAAGTAATTTGAATTCATGACTTCTAATTTTGTAGGTTCTGTCCACAGATGTAATCGATCTGATTCCTATGCATACCGTCAGGTGAAATCCAAGTATATAACCTTCGTTTATGTCTCTTAAAAAATGTATTTGCTATAAATAAGTCATTGATTGTGCAAAATTCGATCATTCTCTCTCCAGCTCCATTTCTGTCACCGAGTCCATGTTTTCCAACTACTGAATCTTCTTCTCTGTTCCCAACTTTTACATTCCAGTCACCCATTATTATCAATGCATCTTGATTGCATGTTCAATCAATCTCCGATTGTAAAAGTTGGTAAAAATCTTTTATGTCCTCTTCCTTGGCTCTGGTTGTTGGTGCATATATCTGAATGATGGTGTTATTCACTGGACTTCCTTGTATGCATATAGATATTATCCTGTCACTGACAATATTGTACTTCAAGATGGATCTAGCAATGACTTTTTTAACTATGAAAGCAACTCCATTTTTCCTCACCTTTTCATCTCCAGAATAATATATGATATGATCATCTGACTCAAAATGCCCCATGCCAGTCCATCTCATCTCACCAATGCCTAGTATGTCAATATTTATGTGTTCTATTTCTTCCTTAATAATATCTAATTTTCCTACATCCATGGTTCTTACATTCCAAGTCCCAATCACTAGTCTCTGCTTACAACTGTTCTTCTTCCTTTGTATTTCCATACTTGAAAACTCAACCTCATTTGCCCTTTCTGTTATCTACATGTGTTCTGTTGTGAATACCATGCACTGCTAGGAAAACAAACAGATTCGTCCTGGAAAGGGTTAAACAGGGTGGCTCCTTGAAGGCAAGGATTCTGAGGCTCCATCTAACATACTTTGGACGTGTTGTGAGGTGAGACCGGTCCTTGGAGAAGGACATCATGCTTGGGAGGGTGGAGGGACAGCGCAGGAGGGGAAGGCCCTCTATGAGGTGGATTGATTCAGTGACTGGGATAATCGAGATGGGAGTGTCAGAGACAGTGCGATTGGCACAGGACGGAGCAGGGTTTCGGGCTGTTGTACATAGGGTCTCTGTGAGTCGCAAGCGACTCGATGACACATAACAACAACAACAACAATTTTGTAGGAAATTATTATGGATCCACTTAATCCCTCTTTCTGTCTGAATTTTGGAGAAGAGTTGGGATAAAAAAAAGGCAAAGGGAATGGATGTCAACCAATCAGGAGATTTTTTCCTTAGTAATTCACACAAGCCAGCATTGTCCCCAGTGATACTGAAGACACTGTAAACAGTAACTTCTGGAAGGTACCAAACTCTGTAGGGTAAAAGAGTTAGATCATGAAGCCAGAACCCTAGAGTTCCTACCCAACAATTGCTAACCTCAATCATTTTCTTTTCAAGAGAATGTAACTTTATATGTTTATAAGACACACACACACACACACACACACACACACACACACTCTCTCTCTCTCTCTCTCTCTCTCTCTCTCTCTTTAGGGAATTCTGGTGGCCCAGTGGTAAGGAGCCACACTGCAATCTCAAAGGCAGGCAGTTCAAATCTATCAGATGCACCACAAGAGAAGGATGGGCCATTTTCTCCTGTGCAATTAAAACTGCCTCTGAAAACCCACTGGAGAGTCAGCTGTGGGTCAGTGGCAACTCAACAGTCCACAACAACAACAGCAACAGCAACAACAACAGCATATAGACATTAAATTTATTGAATCTCATGCATGCCTTTAAGTAAATTTTACTGTACTTCTGCATAACTTGCATCATCTCTGTGCACATTTAAATGGGCTTTAAATTATATCCTAGAATTTTGTTAAAGCATATGAAGTGTCTATATTAACTATATACATTATAGAGAGAATTTCTTACGTTGCTCATATTTTTACAAAAGTTCAAGTACATATCAAGAACTAATGAACTAGTATTAGATATGGAAGAATTTTTCATTTTTCATCCTTTTAATTAGGGAACTTCAGTGCTGTACTAGATTGGTGGTTTGAAATAAAGAAATCTTTTAGTACTTTTGTCTTTGTAAGGCGGACAGTGAATAGGGATGATAGAAGGAGAATTGATGCCTTTGATCTGGAGAAGTGTTGTATATACCATGGACTGCTAGGAGAACAAACAGGTTTGTCCTGGAGAGGGTGAAGCCAGAATGCTCCTTGGAGTCAAGAATTCTGAAACTTCACCTGACATACTTTGGGCATGTTGCGAGGAGGGACTGGTCCTTGGAGAAGGACTTCATGTTTGAGAGAGTAGAGGGATGGTGCTGGAGATGAAGACCCTCGATAAGATGGATCAGTTCTGTGAGTGGAGCGGTGGCAGTGAGTTTGTTGGAGACAATGAGGTTGGCACGGGATAGAACAGTGTTTAGACCTCTTGTACGTGGGATCGCTACGAGTCGCAAGCGACTCGATGGCACATAACAACAACAATAACAACAATAAGGCAGACAAGCACAACATCTTACTTATATTTAATGTAGTTTTGAAACATAATAATCTCCTGGTCTCACCCAAACCCCTTCCTCAGATTCTCTCCCTGGCCTGATCAGAAGTTGCTTCAAGCCCCAACAGACTACCAGCCTGTCTCTTTGGATGTGAACCTCTCATGCAGAGTGTTCTTAACCTATTGGATAATAAAATAGTAATATATTTGATGGGGTTTGGAAATAGGCTTCCTTTTGTTTCTAATGCACCAGCTATAATCAAATGCCAATGGAGGAGGGGACTTACAGCCTGGCATCTGCCGTTCTCTAACCAAGGTAGTTCACCCTATTAATGTTTAATAAATAGACCTGATCAATGCTGTCTGGCCAAATTAACCTTGGTAAGTTAGCAAAACTTTAATAGACAAGATAAGGATTTTTAGCCCACTCTTTTCATGCTAAAATAACCCTTGGGGCTTCTTAAACATTTCTGTTGCTATGCTTGTCCAAGGCTGCTATATATGAAGCTTTTATAAGGACTGATTAATTTGGGTTTTATTATTCTATCATCTCCAAGCAATTTATTGTCTTATTTTGGGGGCAATTTATTGTCTTATTTTGGGGGCACTGGAAGTACCTAATTTACTTCTGGTTGATTTATGTAGCCCTTAGATATTGTTCACTGGTAAATGCTTTGAAAGTAATTAAGCAATCTGTGATGCTGGCAGTTGGAGATAATCCAGTTTCAAAAAATTATTAAGTGCTTATACATTGCGTAGTTGATCTTAGATGCTCAATTGGGTGGTCCAGAGAAACAATCATCTGTCATTGTAGGTCAACAACCTACTGAGTCCTGATTAAGTTCACTAGCGAAGCCTTAGAAATATAAAGCGCAGGTACGAATTTGGAGTCCCGAGATGGTTTGGAAGGTTAATGTTCTTGGCTGCAAACTGAATGAAACATTGGAGGTTCAAGTCCAGCTAGGGGCTCCTTGGGAGAAAGCTCTGGCATCTATTTGAAAGACAAATAATAAGAACACAACCACTGACAACTCTATGGAGTGCAGTTCGACTCTTGTATTGGTGGAGCTGCCAAAAGCTTGCATCAGTTTGATGTCAGCTGGTTGGTTGGAAGGAAAAGGTCACTTAGTCAGAACCTGTGGATAATGGAATCCACTGTGAGATTTTCAGTACAACCAAGAAAGAAAGCACAAGACTTTCCTTCTAGTTCATTCATTCAGTGACTGTTGGGTGCCAGCAAATGCCAGGCATTGTTCTTTGGGAAGGCATTCATAAACTCTGGACTCAAAAGTGTCTACGCATTGGGAGTCACGTGCTGTTGTTAGGTGCCTTCAGATCCACTCTGACTCATCTTACGGCCAGCAGATTGAAACCTTGGCCCGACTCAGTGCCAGTCTCACAATCCCCACTGTGCCCAAGCCTGTTCTTACAGTCACTGTACCAGTCTATCTCCCTGAGGGGCCTCCTCTCCGCCTCGGACCCTCCACGTATCCAAGCATAATGTCACCTCCAAGGGCTACTCCTCTCCTCTGATAAAATCTTAACTACCCTCTCTCGAAGGAACACCCTGGCTACTCTTTGTCTGAGACAGATCTGTTTGTTTCCATGGCAATCTGTAGTAGGTTCAATATTCTTTGCCACCATCACAATTCAAAGGCTTTCATTATTCTTTGGTCTTTCTTGTTAACCATACAGCCTTCATATTCTAATTTATTGTTCTAGTGGCCTTCTTGTTGTTTTTTTTTTTGTTGTTGTTGTTATTGTTGATTGCTTTTGAGTCAAACATGACTCATAGCAACCCCATGAACAAAAGACCTAAAGCCCCTCTACAACTATCAACATTTATTAAAGTTCTTAGAGTTTGTTCATAGAGGCATGTTGTTTAGGAAGTGGATGGCACTCCTGCTTCTAAACCTGTCATAGCATGTTATTGCTGTTATGTGCTATTGAGTCTCCTGTGATGTATAGTGACCCCTGTACAGCAGCTCTGAACCCTTCCCTGTCCTGAGCCAGTCTCACTGATTCTGACACACCAACCCCACTGTACCAATCCATCTCATCCGGGGTCTTCCTCTCGTGCACTGTTCACCACCCTTCTGGGCATAGTGTCCTTCTTCAAGGACAGATCTCTCCTGGTCACGTGCCCAAAGTGAGTCTAACGGCTTAGTGGTAAGGGATTGTACTACCAAGGCAAACAAAGGTGTTATTTGAAATAGTTCAAATCCACCAGCCGTTCTGTAGGAGAAAGATGAGAAATCTTGTACCACGCAATTTACAGCCTCTGAAAAACCACTGGTAGGTTGGTTATAGGGTGATTCTGACTCAATAGCACATGACAGCAGCATTCATAGTCCGGTAGAGAAAGAAAAAAAGAAATGAACAACATGAAAAACAAAAATATTTGGTATATAGATACAGTGGGTCCTCTTGACTTGTATTGTTTCATATTTACAAATTCATCTGCTTAGTGACCAAGTCATGAACCTAGAGCCTGCACTCCTCAGACTCAAATATCCACCCATTAACATGTGCAGAGCAGCAAAAAACATAATGTTGTGGGTCGTGAGTGCAACATCAATGAACTGACACTATCCAAGGTCTGGATGTGTCACTTAATATTCATAATGAATTTCTGAAGGAAGCCTACTTTATCTACTAGATTCAGGTGGTGAGCCTTGCCTGATGAGAGGCTGGTCCAGGGACACTGGCAGCTAGATTGGCACTTTGCACATATGTGGCCTCAGAACAAGGTATTTGAAGGGACCATATGTGCAGGTACCTGGAACACAGCTAGTGGTGGTAGCCCCAGATGTCCCCGAAGCCGCGCTTTTGGTGCATATGTTTCCCAATAATATGCAGCCACTGCCATCAATACTTCTTGGAACGAAAATCCTGGAGGCATGTGTGCTGAACTGGCATTGCTAGCATGTGTAGCAAGACCCAGAGAGCTACAGCGGGCACTGCCCTGTATTGATGGGTGAGTGAATGACACCAGGAGGAGTGAAAGGAGGAGACAGAAAATCCACTGCCAAAGACTCTTCCAAAATGCTAAAAAGCAAAGATGTCAGTTTAAAGGCTAATAAGGTGTGCCTGAACCAAACCGTGGTTTTTCTCAGTTGCTTCCTATGTGTTTGAAAGTCTCCTGCACACCTCTATTAAACCCTAAGTCATCTGATTCTGGGAAGGCTGCTTATAAGGAAAGATGACTTGAAGATGATAAAGCTTTTTGACTTCCCTTCCTATGTCCGGGCAAGACCTTGAAGGGTCCTTGATAAAACCTACGTAATTCTGAGTTCAATCTTACAGATACTAGTTTACCTTAAGCTTTTATTAATTACTGTCCAACGAGAGAGCAAATGTCAATCATTAATCAGTAACACAACACTCTTCAATGTATTTTTCTTCATCAGGGCTGCATCTCAACACCAGTGCATATCCTCACAGGTTTTTGCTACATGCTAGTTAGCTCTTATTCCCTCTGTTTTCAAAATCTTTTCACCAGATTTCTAAAAATGTTTCTCAGACATTCAATTATAGGAGTTTAAAGAATTGTTTGAACTGTGTAACTTTGGCTCTTCTTATTTAAATGAAGCAGATATCATTTACGTGAAGCTTTAAATGATAGCATAAGGTTCCTACAATGCAAATTAACTATCACATTTGTTTTAAATGTATAGACTGGTATCTTACAGGCTCAATATCAAGAAAACAAAGATTCTCACCACTGGGCCAATTGGCAACATCATGATAGATGGTAAAGAGACTGAGATTGTTAACAGCTTTAGTTTGGTTGGCTCCACAATCAATACTCTTGGCACCAGCAGTCAGGAAATTAAAAGATGTATTGTGGTGGGAAAATCTGCTATTAGAGACCTCCCCAAAGTACTGAAGAGCGATGGTGTCACTCTGGAGACTAATGTGCACCTGATAGAGGTCATGGTCTTTGTAATCACTTGCTATGCATCAGAGAGCTGGATGATGACTAGGGATGGTAGAAGGAGAATTGATGTCTTTGAGCTGTGGTGCTGGAGAAGAATATTGAATATACCATGGACTGCTAAGAAAATGAACAGGTTCATCCTAGAGAGGGTTAAACCAGGCTGCTTCTTGGAGGCAAGGATTCTGAAGATTTGTCTGACCTACTTTGGACATGTTGCAAGGAGGGACCGATCCTTGGAAAAGGATGTCATGTTTGGGAGGGTAGATGGACAGTGCAGGAAAGGAAGACCGTCTGTGAGGTGGATTGATTCAGTGACTGGAGTAAGGCAGGTAGGTGTGTCAGAGACAGTGAGATTGGCAGAGGGTAGAGCAGGGTTTAGGGTTGTTGTACACAGGGTCACTACGCGTTGCAGGCACTTCGACAGCACGCAACAACAACAATTATTGTACCTGTTCAAATAGGTCCAATATTTTAAAAACTTATTCAGATACCACCTGAGTTGACACAGTCACTGTGGCAATGGGCTTCAGTGTGTCAGACATTGAGAGGATGGCACAGGATAAGACAGTGTTCACATTGGTTGTTCACGGGGTTGTTACGAGTTTCTTAATGGCAATAATAACAAGAACATTCACATATATGCATAGAGATTATTCTTTGCTTTGGAGCTGGGAAGTTTAGAGCTTTGCTTTGCTGAATAGTTGATTTCTTGATTTGCCAGGAGTAAATGGGGATCCTTGATTATTCAGTCACAGGCCCCCACACCCACCATTCAGACCATCTGGAAAGAAGTCATCTAAACACTAAAGGTTTGGATCAATGTCCCTTCCTGTTAGGAACACAACATAGTAAGAGAACTAAGAGGTCTCTTATCCCTCCTGCATTTTATGAGGGCGCCCCAGTGGTGTTGTTGCTCATGGATGCTGTCTAGTTGGAACCAACTCATAGTTGACCCTCCAGTGGGTTTTCAGAGACAATAAATACGTCATGTAGGAGGAACGTACTGGTCCTCTGCCTGCCAAGCACCTGGTGAGTTTGAACCACATGCAATTAGGATTACAATGCAGCTTTCTACCGCTAGTCTACCAGAGCTCCCAGGTGGCATCTTGTTGTTGTTGTTAGGTGCCATCGAGTCAAGTACTACTCATAGCTACCTTATGATGGACCAATCTGAACATTGTCCTGTCCCGTGAAATCCTCACAATCTCTGGCACACTCAAGCCCATTGCCACAGTCACCGTGTCAGCCCACCTGGTACCTGCACACCTGTTTGTTATTTTAGCAGTTCAGGGGATGTTCAGTGCTCTTCTCCAACACTACAACTCAAAGGCATCAATTCTTCTGTCATCCTTATTCATTGTTCAGCTCTCAGACGCACAGCAAATCAGGGTGTGATGGTCTATAGGAAATTGTACCGCTGACCTAAAGGCCAAGCGTCTCTGCCTGTTCAGATCTACCAGCATCTCTGTAGGAGAAAGATGAGAAGTTTCCTCCTGTGCAATTTAAAGCTCCATACATCCAATGGACCATCAGCTATGATAGGATTCTAACTGAGTAGCAATGGGAGAGGAAGGGAGAGTTTGTTTTATTAGGCTGTGTTAGCAAAATCTTACACATGATTCCTTTATTATAAATCACTTCTATATGAACTTAAAGATAAAGAGAAAATGAATTATTTTAATAAACTGACTCATTTCCCCCCCTTTTCACACACACACACACACACACACACACACACACACACAGAGAGAGAGAGAGAGAGAGAGAGAGAGAGAGAGAGTAATTAAAAGATAATGGGAATGTATGGATACTAGTTTAATAAAGAAAATGTCTACTTGAGTTTCTGAAAATTAAAGTCCATTTTTCACTGTAGGATTAACAGTTAACAAAATGAAAACAAAAATTGGCCCTCTGACCTCTTTTGGTGTCAGTGTTAACCACATCTCCAGCCGTTTTTCTTCCAACTTAGTAGCTGGTAGTAGATACAGAAAGATTGTTTCGTGGTTATCTACTAACCATGATTATTTCCAGAAGTTCCTAGACTAGCCAGGGCCCCATCTTTCCCAAGTCTCAGATGTCTGTAAACTCTTCCAGTCTTACATTTCTATCTAGAAAAGGCAAACATCTCTCCATTAGCTATGCCTTTGAATTTCATGCTCATGGTTCACGCACATTTTTAAAATATATTCTCTAAAGAAATTTTCTTCTTGGTTTTCTACAAATTAAGATTCATTTTTCACTGCTGGGATTAACAGTTATAAAATGAAATAAAAAATTGGCCCACTGATCTTTTTTTAGGTCAGTATTATCACAGTTCTAGTCTTAGTCATTTCATGTCCCTGGTAGAAGTTAGTTGTAGATACAGAAAGATTGTTTCATGATTATACTCTAACTGTGATTATTTCCAGAAGTTTCTTGACCACCCAGGATCCCGTCTTTGCCATGCATCACAGCCTAAGATATCTGTGTACACTTCCAGTCTTAAACTTCTATCTAGAAAAGGCAAATATGTTTTTCTTTTGCTGTCCCTTTGAACTTCATACTCAAGAGTTCATGCACATTTGTTTCTATCGCCAGATTTCTTGAAAACAATCGGTAGTAAATGTGGCTTTTTGTAGAATTTCCTGTAGGAATGCACTTTCAGGGTTTCAGCCTCTGTTTTATGGGAGTTTTCCCTTCTATCAGCCCTACTTCTATCTATTTCTACAGACTGAACCTATACTCTCCAAATCAAAGGGGAAATATTATGGAAGAACTCCTGGGAAGTATAACCTCTGAGAGAATCCCCCTTGCATTAACCCAGGGCAGATTTTCCTCTCTGGCTCTGTGACAGCAGCTGCTACTTGGGGACACAGAGCTGAAAGTAATCCAGCTAGGCCAATGGCCTCGCACAGAAATAGCTACATTTCCATGCTTTGTGCTGGTGGTGACAGTTCAGAAAGGAAAAGGTCCAGTAAGGTCAGAAAGATTCCTCGTTAAGAATTCCCTGAGGATTCTGATGCCTTTCTGAATTTTACTTTCCTTTATATAAATTTTGCAGAAAAGTTATCTCAAAGCCACCTTAGAGGGCTGACAAATCAGAGATAAAATTTCTCTGTGTGTGTGTGTGTGTGTGTTTTCTTATGGTTCGGCTATGACTGTCCAAATGCTTGGAGAATCAGGTTGATTGTTAGGCAATTTTCTTTTTTTTGTTTAAACTTGTTTTCTAATTAAAAGTGTTTTCCAATTAAAAGTGTCCATGAAAATGTAGACATTGTGCCGTTTGCATTGAGCAAGTCCACTGTCAAAGCCTTCTGTAGAATGCCAATGAGCAATGATGCCAGTTTAAAGACTAAGGTGTGCCTACTTCTGGCAATGGTCCTCTCAAGCACTACGTATGGATCAGAGATCTAGACAATGAATAAGGATGACAGAAGAAGAACTGACGCCTTAGAGTTGTGATGTTGGAGAAGAATACTGGACTGCCAGAATGCCGTGGACTGCCAAAAGAATAAACATGCATGTCTTGGAAAGAGTACAGGAAGAGTGCCCCTTGGAGGAAAAGATAGTGAAGTTTTGTCTTTCATACTTTGAACATGTAGTTAGGAGAGGCTATTCTTGGAAAGAGACAGCATACTTGGACATATGGAGGGTCAGTGAAGGAGAGGAAGACCTCCAATAAGATAGATTGACATGGTGACCTCAGCAATGGGTTTTAGTGTGTCAGAGATGATGCGAATGGCTCAGGATTGGGCAGGACAGGTCAGCTGTTAATAGGGTCATTAAGAGTCACACTTGGCTTGATGGCACATAACAACAGCAACAACATTGTTGGGAAACCTATTCTTCGATGACCTCTTAATTCTCTTTTTGAATCAGCTCTCTTAATTAAGGCTGATTCATTTTCTTATGCTGTGTTTGTTTGGATTTCTAGGAAAAGGGAATAAACCATTCTCATCTCTTTGGTTAACTTCTATTTTAAATTCTGATCATCCAGAAATGGAACTTGCAATCTGGGTGTTGGGATAGATTTTGGCAAAAATTACAGTCATGGGAAAAAAAACCTTTGCTAATACTTTTATGATTTATTTACTGGTATCCAATTGTATCTGCCTTAGTCATTGAGTGCTACGATAGCAGCAATATAGTAAAATAACTCTAGCAAACAAAGGTATTCTTTCACAATCTAGGAGACTAGGAGTTCAAAGTCAAGTTGGCCACACTAAGGAAAGGCTTTCTTTTCTGACCCTTGCTGACTTTTGCATGCCTCTTTTCAACATCTATGGATGCAAGTTCCATGGAGATCTTCAAGTGTCTTTGTGTCTGTCTTCTCCCAGGTCTAAGAGAGTTGCAGTGCAGGAAACCAGCTACAAAAGATGCTCTCCAGTCCTGACTCTTCTTTCCTGGTGGTAGTTGGGTCCCTGCTTCTCTGCTAACTCCGCTTTCTTTTTATCTTACTTGTAAGAGCAAAAATGATACAGAATACTTCCCCTTGCACTGGGTCATGGTTATGTTCTTAATAAGACTGGTGTATCATACCATCTTCTTATTACAACAGATGGCTGAGCACTTCGTGTTACATCATGGAGGGTCATTGCATCATTACATAATTGCCAAACCACTGAGAATTAGGGTCCAACCAAGTTTATACATTTTTGATGGGATATAATTCAGTCTGTGACAACATCAAAAGATGTTGATTTTGTGATATGCCATCAGGTTGCTTGCAGCCTAAACCAGTCTCATTAACTCTGACACACCTAATCCCACTGCCCCAGTTACCATGTCAATCCATTTCATTCAGGGTCTTCCTCTCCTGCACTGCCCCTTCACCCTTCTAAACATGATGTTCTTCTCCAAGGATTGGTCCCTCCTGGCCATGTGCCCAAAATATGTGAGACAGAGCTTCAAAATCCTTTCCTACAAGGAGAAACTTCATTTCACCCCTTCCGAGACCTGTTTGTTCTCCTGGCAATCCATGTTATGTATGTTCAATACTCTTCTCTAGCACCACAACTCAAAGGCATCAATTTTTATTCTGTTAATTCTTAGTCATTGTCCACCTCTCTGGTTCATAACAAGTAATTGTGAAATATCAAAGCATGTTTCACAAAATAAATGTAGCATTTTAATGTTAACAGATGGAGTTCACATGTGAAAGTACCTTAATATAAAGAAGAATTTCAACTGATCAAAATTCATAAGTGGTTTTCTTTTCTTTTTTCTGACTCCTTTAGAAATATTGTCTTTGAAGTTTTAGAGATGAAGTTACGTTTTGTGAAATTTACTGTCTCGTTTTATATTTTTATAAGGTATATATTCTCTAGAAAAGATATTTTTGTGGTCAATTTTTAGTTTGATTTAAAGTAAAGCTACAAATGTAGAAATTGTTCATTGAAATAAATGTATTTTTCATGATTAGTCTTTGAGAGCATTTCTGAAGGTGCAATAAATGTAGATTTAGGTACAACAGCATAAGAATGAGGAGATAAGAGACCATTGCAGACTACAGCATAACTTAAAAAAATTTCCCTTTATAAATTGATCCTATTGACACGGGTTTGGAAGAGGAAATAAATTGCTTACCAGGATAATTGTTGCATATATGCTTTTGGAAGTATTATTTCTTTTAGAAAAGCACACACAACAAAAACTAGGCAATCCAACATTCAGAAAAGAGCATCTTTGGGATTTGACTATATTCTCCCATTCATGTTGGGAACATAAAGGCTGGCATTTACCCAGGCCCTCAGGAATACTCTTTTAGAATTGATTCATATTGATAAAGAAGGACTGATGGGGCAGAACACTGCCTAAAATGAAAACTCCTTTCGGGTCCTTTATAACTGTGTCTGGATTTATCAGACTGATAACTCTTCACCAACTACACATCATAACAGAAGTTACCAAACACAGAATATCCATTTGGGAAGCACATTATAATGTATCAGATTATGATGTAAATTTGAACAATTTTGTTACCTGCTATAAAACTACTGAAGCAAAATCTTCAATAGAAGGTTATTTATCAGGTAGTAGTAAAATGAGTTTAAGGAATAAGCTTCCATCATTTTTTTCTCCCCCTTGTGTTTGTGTTGATTTTATTCTCCCTCTGTGGCATTTCTCCCATGTAGACTTGTAAGGTAACATATGTATTTCATCATCTGAAATAGCCGCATGATCTGACCTTTTACCGTTAACCTGTCCTTGCTCGCAGTATCTTAAAGGCCACTTGCATGCCCCTAAACTCATTCATTTGCTCTTGTGTCTAGCATAATGCTCTTCTGTCTGCAAAGTGGGAAGATAGTTGCTTCCTTGTTTCTTTTCCATGATCACTTGATTTCTCTCCCTTTTAAAGCCATTACACATGTATTGATCACCCACAGCACACACATCATCTCTACCTCTTTTGAGTAACTGGAACTCCATTGCTCTAGGGAATGTTCTTCTGTGTTTCACTGAAGGGGGGCTTAAGTACAAATGCCAGTGTCACCATTTGAGAAATGCTAAAGAAAACAACCTAGGAGTACTTTAAGGAGAAGTCATGTGATTCCTTTATTTATTTTCTTGGTTGAAAGTACACTGAAAATACTAATATTATTTGGACAGTAAATAAATGCAATAGAAATTATGATGTACAGATAGTGGTTCATTCAGTAATCCGCAGAGAGGTGCTAGATATGCAAGGTTTTACTTTACCTAGTGTTGTGTCAGGATTGGTGGAAGATCTATTAACAGTCTGCATTATGCAGATGACACAACCCTGCTTGCTGAAACTGAGGAGGACCTGAAGCGCTTGCTGTAGAAGGTCAAGGACTGCAGCCTTCAGTATGGACTGAGGCTCATGTCAAGAAGACAAAGATTCTCGCCACTGGACCAATTGGCAGCATCAGGGTGGATGGCGAAGAGATTGAGATTGTTCACAGTTTCAGTTTGCTCGGCTCCACGGCCAACACTCTTGGCACCAGCAGCCAGGAAATAAAAAAACGTATTGCGATGGGAAAGTCTGCGGTTAGGGACCTCTCTAAAGTACTCAAGAGCAATGGTGTGTCTCTGGAGACTAAGATGTGTCTGATACAGGCCATGGTCTTTGCAATCACTTGTTATGCATCAGAGAGTTGGACAATGACTAGGGAGGATAGAAGGAGAATTGATGCCTTTGAGCTGTGGTGCTGGGGAAGAGTATTGAACTACCAAGAAAACAAACAGATTCATCCTAGAGAGGGTTAATCCGGGCTACTCCTTGGAGGCAAGGATTCTGGGGCTTCATCTAACATACTTTGGACATGTTGTAAGGAGGGACAGGTCCTTGGAGAGGGACATGATTCTTGGGAGGGTGGGAGGACAGAGCAGGAGGGGAAGGCCCTCTATGAGGTGGATTGATTCAGTGACTGGGGTGATTGGGATGGGTGTGTCGGAGGCAGTGCAATTGGCACAGGATAGAGCAGGGTTTAGGGCTGTTGTACATAGGGTCACTATGAGTCGCAAGCGACAAGCGACTCGACAACACATAACAACAACAACAGTGTTTTGAGAATGGCACAGAATGTCATGTCTTCATATACCCCAGGAAGATAAGAAGTACCAAAACTACACTATCAAAGCACTTGTTGTTATTGTTATGTCGCTTGGCTTGAGTATCACCCATAGTGACCCTATGAATAACAGATCTGAACCCTGGCCTGTCCTGTGCCAACCTCATACTTCCTGAAACACTAAAGCTTATTTCTCAGAGCACTACTAAGGAAAAATCCAATTTTGGGGATTATATGAAGAAGAATGCTGTAGCAGGATTGGAAGAAGGCTCATTAATAGTTTATATTAGGCAGATGACACAACCTTTCCTGCTGAAAGTGAAGATGATTTAACCTACTTGTTGTTGTTATTGTTATGTGCCGTCGAGTCGTTTGCAACTCATAGCGACCCTATGTACAACAGCCCTAAACCCTGCTCTATCCTGTGCCAATCTCATTGCCTCTGACACACCCATCCCAATTACCCCAGTCACTGAATCAATCCACCTCATAGAGGGCCTTCCCCTCCTGCGCTGTCCCTCCATCCTCCCAAGCATGATGTCCCTCTCTAAAGACCTGTCTCTCCTTACAACATGTCCAAAGTATGTCAGGCGAAGCCTCAGAATCCTTGCCTCTAAGCAGCAGTCTGGTTTAACCCTCTCTACAATGAATCTGTTTGTTTTCTTGACAGTCCATGGTACATTCAATACTCTTCTCCAGCACCACAGCTCAAAGGTGTCAATTCTCCTTCTATCTTCCCTAGTCGTTGTCCAACTCTCTGATGTATAACAAGTGATTGCAAAAACCATGGCCTGTATCAGGCACACCTTAGTCTCCAGAGAGACACCGCTGCTCTTGAGTACTTACTGATGAAAATAAAAGACTACAGCCTTCAGTATGGCCTTATTTCACCACTAAGAAAACAAAGAATCCTCAACCCTGGGTCAGTGAGCAACTGGTAAAGAGAAAAAATATTGAAGTTGTCAAGGATTTCAATTTACTTGGATCAACAATCAATGTCTACAGAAGCCAAAGTCAAGAATCTAATGACATATTCCGTTGGATGAATCAAATCTTGAGGACTTGACTTAGGCTCTGATATATTCAGTTGCTGCTTAGGCATGTCAAAATTGGACAAAGAATAAGAAAAGTGAATAATTAATACCTTTGAATAATAATGTTGGCAAAGATTATTTGATATGTCATGGACTATAGAAATAAAATAAAAAAACACACAATCATTTTATTTGGAAGAAGGGTAGCAAAGATTGCTTCTTAGAAAAGTAGGTGTTGAGACTTCTAGTGTACTTTGGACATGATACTAGATACTAGACCAGTCCCTGGCAAAGGTCGTATGCTTGGTATACTAGAAGGCCATTTAAAAAAAAACCAAAAAAAACACACAAAAATACCCACAAAAAACACAACCCTCAATGAGATGGATTGACAGATGTTTTCAACTAAAGCAAACAATGTTTATGAAGATGACACAGGACCAGATGGTCTGTGTACCAAGGTTCACTGTGAGCCAAAACTGACTTAATGACACCCAAGAACACAGAGAACATATTTCACCACAGGCAATCCTATAGTTAACTTGACTTAATATTTTTTTACGTCTTATTTTTAATTGATTTGCTTACAAAGTTTATGTACATTGTTTCATACTATTCCTCATTCATATTGTGTTCCATACAATCATTCTCATGCATTATGTTTTATAAAAATAATCACCATTGGACTTTGCCCAGATTAGTACACCATTTTTATAGCAGTGTTATCCACCATTGCAAGAACATGGAAACAACACAACTGTCCAACCACAGCTGAATCAATTAAGAAATTGTGGTTCATTCACACAATGGAATACTATGCAGCACTCAGGAGCAATGATTTTGAAAAATACTACATAAGTTAGGAGAGCATTATGCTGAGTAAACTAAGACTCATAAAGTCTCCTTTTTTTATTACTATTACTCTATGGCCTTTGTTATGAATCTAAGAGCTGGGCAATGAATAAGGATGACGGAAAAAGAATTGACACCTTTGAGCTGTGGTGATAGAGAAGAGCATAGAACATGCCATGGATGGTCAAAAGAACAAACAGATATTTCTTGGAGAGGGTGCATCCAGAGTACTCTTTGGAGGCAAGAATGGTGAAGTTTTGCCTCAAATACTTTGGGCATGTTGCTAGGAGGGCGATTATGATGGTGCTGAGTATGTGGGAGTTGTGTTGTGTTGTGGCAGTCTCTGGAGAAAGGCGACTCTGCCTCCAGGAGCCAGGGAAACCATGCTTGGCCTTGCATTGAAGGCAACAGCGTTGAGGTATAGACATAGACTGTTTTTATGTCTCTGAGTATATGTGTTTGTGTGTGGATGATGGAAGACACAGAGTTTGGTTACTAATTGTTTGAATCCAGAATCTCCTAACATTGATGCTGCACAGATGTAATACCTGCGTGGAGTTTTTGCACACATATGGATGCAAAAGATTCTACTAATATTGTAATATCAATATCACATGTAGCTGCTTCCCATTCTTGACTCTGACATTTAGTAATTGTTGGGTGAATTAAATGCATGAATGTATGCCCCAAAGGTTCTAATTTTAGTGCAGCTTTCCTGATTTCTTCTGAAATGGTTTCAAATGAGAATTTGTCTTTGGAGCTTATGGATGTCAGTTGAGGACATTCATGAATATTTGCAAATTGAGCCTCAGGGGCCGCCTCAGGGGGTCTTCTAAAAATAATCATTGTCTTTGAGTCAGAACTGACTTGTAGCTGACCTTCCATTGGGTTTAGGAGGCTCCTTTCTCCTACAGAGCCACTGGTGGGTTCAGACCACCAGAGAGACAATGTTGGGTTATCAGTGTAACATCCTGTGGTCGCTGCTGCCAAAGCTCTCTGTTAAGCCAAAAGCATAGAAAAGGTCTCTTTCATGTTTAGCCAAAAACTGTTGTCTAAGTGGCAAAACCAATTTTCCGTAGAGAAGTAAATATTTTGCCTGTTGTTGCTGTTGTTATGTGCCATCAAGTTGACTATGACTCATAGAGACCCTATACACAATACCTGTGAACCCTGCTCTCTCCTGGGTCAATATCACTGTCTCTGACACACCTATAGCCCCAGTTATTGTGTCAATCCATATCATCTGTGGTCTTCCTCTCCTGTTCTGTCTCCTGCTTTCCAAGCATGAATACTTCTCCAAAGATTGGTCTATCCTGGCTACAAGCCCTAAGTAAGTGAGACAGAGTCTCAAATCCTTGTCTCTGGGAAATAGGTTGGCTTCATCCTCTTCAAGAGAGACCTGTTTGTTCTGTGCTGGTAGGCTCAATACTCTTCACCAACACCACAACTAAAAGACATCAATTCTTCTTCTGTCATCCTTTGTCATTGTCCAGCTCTCTGATGCATAGCAAGTAATTGTGAAGACCATGGTCTGGATCAGACAAACCTTAGTCTCTAGACAGACATCCTTGCTCTTTAGCACTCTGGAGAGGTCCCTGACAACAGATTTTCCTAATGTAATTCATCTTTCCTGACTGCTGGTGCCAAGAGTGTGGAACCAAGCAAGCAGAAATTGTTGACAATCTCAATCTCTTCTCCGTCTATCATGATGCTGCCAATGGGCCTAATTTTGCCTATGACAAGTGTTAAATTAGTTTATGCTTGTTGATAGTTGATTAGATTAATAAGGAAAAGGAGTATACTACAAACCAGAATTGCATAATGGGCATATCCTAATAATGTATTATAAAGCTTTTCCCCCAATTGTTTTCTGCTTCTATTTTTTTTTCATTAAAATATTTAATGAAAGTTTTATCTTTTAGTGAAAAGCATCAAGTCTTTACACAATTGTTTTTAACATTTCTTTTAAAATTCTTATTCTATTTTAGTGGAAATGCCTTTCTGAGGAGTTACACAGACACATTTCCTATGTTATACATGAACTACGTGTCTGGTTATGTTGGGCAGAAATCATTCCCTCAAGAGAAGATATTATTCCCTCAAGGAGGGTGAATAAGAAGCTAACACCACTGGAACATGTTCACAATGTAATGAAAAGCAGAACAAAAAGATACCAATCCTGTGAGATCCATCCTATTACATGATAGGTGCACTGAAAAAAAAAAATAAAAGGACAGATCTTAAAATATGGGTAAGATTATTATTGATTGATAGGACTAGGGACAATTTTTATTATTTTTATTTCTAGGATACTGGTGCTTTTGTTATTGAGTAGATTCTGACTGATGATGAATCCACGTGAGTAAAACAGAACAGAGTGTTACCTGGCCCTGAGCCATCTGCATGAGCACTGAGTTCACTGTGGTCATGATGCCAATCCTTCTCACTGAGTTGTTCTTGTGTGCCATCGAATTGGGACCAACCCATAGCTTACTCTCCAGGGGGTTGTCATAGGCAGTAAATTCCACTGGAGGAGATTCCACATCCTTCTCAATGAAAGCTCTCCCTCCCCTCATTTTGCTGACCCTCTGCGTTAGCAAACCTATTATCCCAGTGATTGTTCTTTTCTGATGCTGTGTCCAAATTAAACAGCTAAAATCTTACCATCCCTGTTGGTTATAGTTCTTCTAAGACTGATTTCTTTGTTATTCTGATAGTTCACCACCACCACACAGTCAAGACTTCTCTCCAGCATCACGATTTAAATGCATCACTCTTTCTCCATCTTGCTTTTTTATTTTCTTGTTCAGCTTTTGTATCATGCATATGTTATTATTTTTGTTAAGTGGCATCAAGTCAAGTATAACCCATAGCAACCTTATGAACAACAGATCCAAACCTTGTCCTATCCTGTGCCATCATCACCCTTCCTGACACACTCAACCCCATTACAACAGTCACTGTGGCAATCCATCTGGTTGATAATCTTCCCTGCTTCCATCTTCCAAGCATGATGTCCTTTTCCAAGGGATAGCCTCTCTTAGCAACATGCCTGAAATACGTGAGATGACGCTTTATCATCTCTGCCTCCAAGGAGCACTCTGACTGTACATCCTCTAACACATATTTGTTTGTTCTTTTGGCCGTCCATTCAGTACTCTTCTCCAACATCACAGCTCAAAGGCATTAATTCTTTGTCCGTCGTCATTAATCACTGTCCAGCTCTCAGATGCATAGCGAGTGATTGGAAAGACCATGGAGATGACTGAAAAAGTACAACTTAGTCATCAAATGACATCTTTACTTTTCACAACTTTAAAGAGGTTTTGTGAAGCATGTTTTCCCAAAACAATGTATAGATTGGTTTCTTGTTTGATGCATCCAAGGAAGAATGTTTTCCTAGTTTCATCTTCATTTCTGATGATGCTGTTTATCGGTCCACTCTGAAGACTTATTTTCTTCACCTACAGAATGATTGTGTTTTTTTGGTGTTTTTTTTTCTTTTCCAAATATCTTCAATTAAGTATTATTGAATATATTTTGAAAATAAGGAAAATATTACTTTTAAAATAAAACAAGTGTTGTGATAAATACTCAACTCCTCCTTTCCTTCACTCATATTTACTATGGTTTCCTTCAACCTGGCTAAGAAACTCAGACACAGCCAGCCCACTCATATGTAACTGGAAGTGTTTCTGGATTGTTTTACGAGACAGTCTCTGGCTAAAATTATGTTACAAAGAACACCAAATCCTCTGTAACTGCAAAATGAGACGTGATGAGCTCTGCAGTAATATTGCATCAATTTGACCTCATGGGCATATTTTCTATAAAAGCATATAACCTCGTTTATATAAAAAAGTATATAGTGCATGAAAGCTATGAAGAAGAAATTGCTTTTTCTCCATCAGAAACATAAGATTGTGGTGCTAAATAACAATGATTGTGTGAATAGTAAGATCTAAGATAGGAAGGGGAAATTTACCCCTGAATATTTATCAGCCTGTTCTGCTGATTCTTGAAAATGGAGAATGATATTTTATAAGCAAACTATTTGAGATTTTATGAAAGGAAACCAATTTGCCAAATATTATATTTGTGTGTGTGTGTGTGTGTGTGTCATGAAAGAAGGAGAAAAGATAGAAGTTGTTAATTATTTCATCTTGTTCAGGTCCATAATAAACACTCTTGTCAACAGCACTCAGCAAATCAAAAGACAAAGCAGCATTGGAAAACTTGTGGCCAAGGGCCTGTCAAAGACCTAAAGTGCAGTGATGTCAGTCTAAAAGACTGAAGTGCACCGTCTAAACCATGGTCTTCTCAGTTGCTTGCTGTGTATCTGACAGCTGGACAATGAATAAGGATGACAGAAGCAGAATCAATGCCTTTGAGTTGTTTGTTCCTCTGGAGAAGAGTATTGAGCATACCATGGAGTGCCAGGAAAACTAATGGGTCTATCTGGGAGAGGGTGAAACTGGGTAGTTCTTGGAAATAAAGATGTTTAAACTGTCACACATGCTATGGGCATGCTGTCAGGAGGGACCAGTCTTTGGAGGAAGACATAATGCTTGGAAGGGTAGAAGGTCAATGCTAGAGACAAAGATCTGGATGAGATGGATTGAGACAGTGACTCTGGCAATAGGGTGATGTGTGTAAAAAATGGTGAGGTTGGCTCAGGATAGGGCAAGGTTCAAAGTCATTGTTCATAGGGTCACGCTGAGTCATAGTTGAGCACATAAGAACAACAAAAATACATACACTAATGTACACCCATGGCGGCCAGTGTTTGGTGGAGCTCCCTGATTAAAATGAGCTTGGAAGCAGGAGTGGCATCCACTTCTGAAATAGCTTGTCTCTGGAAACTCTATGAACTTTGAGAAATGATGAAAGTTATACAAGTGTTCAGGTCTTTTGTTCATAGGGTCGCTATGAGTCATCTACAACTTGATGGCACTAACAAACAACAACAATGTATACCTAATCATACATGTTGTATTTTCTTACAATTGTGGTCAATCACCCATATTCTCATAAAAAAAACTAATTCTAATGATATTTTTGCATTTTGCCCTCTAAAATATGTCAATGAATAGGCATAGAGAAAATAATATTTTGAGCTTTACTAAAAAATCTGATAATTTCCACTGAAACCTAAAAGGGAATTTTTTTTTCTCAAATATTGAGGAATAATAGGTAAAGTGCCTTTTAAAGAAGTTCATCATAAGGACAGTGCTTTTGTGAGGAGAGGAAATGGAAAGAGGGAAAAAATAGTAAGCTTTTCCCTCCCTGACCCTGCTTCACACCTCTCCAAACCACTTTATGTCATGAGATATGCTCAATAGAGCCACAGGCCACTTGGCACTGTCCATCACATACATAGCACATCATCGATTGTTTTAGTAGTGTCATAGAAATTACAACTATAATAAGCACATTGTTGTTATTAGATGACATCCAGTCAGCTATAATCCTATGAACCATAAATCTGAATCTTGTCATATCCTACACCATCTTCATAATCTCTGCCTTAGTCAAGCCCACTGTTAAGGTCATTGTCAACCCCTCTTTTTTGAGAGTTTTCCTCTCTTTCTCGGACCCTCTGCCTTTCACAGTCACTTCCCAACGAACTGCCCCTCCTGACAACATTTCTAAACTATGTAAGGTGCACTTTCTGCAAGACATAATTGTTTGTTCTTTTGGCAATCTATGGGATGTTCAGTATTTTCCTGCACCACCATTCAAAGGCACGTTAGATTTCTTCATTTCAGATTAAGATTCATCCCTCTACTTACATTTTCATTTAGACTAGATGACTTTGGTCAAGTACTCTCACAGGATCCCAAGTGATTCAACCCTCGAAGGTAATACCCAATATTCAGCTCAAGAAAATGTTGACTAAATATTGACTAAATGTTAACTCATTGCTTGGGGAGATCTGGTGAATTATTGGTAAGGAGCTGCACTGGCAACCCAAAAGGTACTTGGTTCAAATCCACCAGCTGCTCTGCACGAGAAAAATGAGCAGTCTCCTGTGCAATTAACTGCCTCGGAAAACCCGCTAGAGGCTTAGCTATGGGTCAGATCTGACTTGACGGTACATAAAAACAATAATTTATTGTTTAAAATAAGTCTTTTACCTCCTGGGTAATTGCATCTTAAAAACACAAGTCTAGATAAAAATAGGGAAAAATCCCTCTGTGATTACCAATTTGCTTAGAATTATAAATTTACTTACCTTTGTTTTTTAATGCAAAGTCTATATACCAGGTTTAACAGGACTGGTAGGAATGTGAATGACATATTTTATTTTTTCCATGATGTTGGCTAAAGTTAAAAATGTCATTAGAAAACTTGTTTTGGAACAGATTGCTTTTCATTTACAACTATAAAAAGATGGAAGAATATTGAGCAAATGAATGTAAATTTGCAAAATTCTTTCTACTGAAGCATGCTGGCAAGTTCTTTCAGATGACTTCTTGGGTTATACAAATTTAGTTTGAGGTCATTATATGGATAATTTGTTACTAAGTAAAGTAGTTTGTCAGGTTACGAGACATTAATCTTCCAATAGGTCTTTAATTAGGACAGATGCACTAAATAATTCATAGCAAGACTTGGTCTGGAAACATTTATAATACTCAATTATACCATTTTACAGGCAATGGCAAATTGTTTTTGTGTAGTCTGGAAATTGTGGGGCTTAATTAATTACCTTCAATGTTTTAGACATCTGCTCTGCATTCTTTAAAAGCATTAAATTGGCAACTCATGAAATGGCTAAAAATAGAGTTCAAATTCCCCAGATGGTAAAGGGTGAAGATCAACTCGGAGAGAAAAAAAAAGCCACTCTGTGGTGTGCAGGAAATATGAAACCACAGTGCACATCCAGCACCATTTGGTCTAGAATACTCCCAAGTGTGTGGCAATTATTTTTAAAAGAATGAGAAATTTTCACGGTTTTTAAAAAGCATTTAACTTGCTGTTAAATCCATTTCCTTCCTGCTTTGCTAAGATAGGCCACAGTAAACAGCTTGGAAAACCAGGCAGAGCACGGATAGGAAGCACGTATCAATCTCTGTCATGTAAACACCTCTGAGTGAAAATTTATTTCTACACAAACAAATAACTTTGCCCCTGTAAGTTGTATCAAAGGCGTGGAAAAAGAAGAAGGAACCTGAAAGTATTTGGTAGAGGCATTTTAATGCCATAGATCTTAAACTGATGAAAAGGGGAATTAGGAACTTATTCCATTTGTAATTAGATCACAGAAAACAGATGGTGATGGCTTTGCACTGGCTAGGAGGATGTGATCATTTAAGTAAACAATGGAAAAGAGAATGTTCATGTCGCTTGTCATTCTGGAAAGTTCACCAAGAAATATATATTGTAAGGGCTCTATAAATAATATGAGTCAATAATAAAGAAATAAGTACATTCTCAGAGTGCTAGGTGGGGGACCCGTGTCAGCAAAATTGGCTTGAGCATTCAGTAGTTCCCCTTGGGCCTCCTTCTCTGAGGATATTTCTTTAAAAACTGGAGTCTCTCCAGGGCTTATGCAAGGGGATTTTGTCCACATGGGTACAGACTTCCCCTCTGCCTCAAAAGCATCATGCTGGGTCTAAAGGTGAGATTCTGATGAAGATAGAAGAACTTCCTACTTAAATAACTCCTGAACAGGATGGGAAGAGATGGACTTGACTGCCAACTATGGTTAATGAGTAGACGGAGCTTTATGTCTTAGTCACCTAGATAGAGACCTTCAATGAATCTTAACCAGGAAAGATGCAATGCAAGTCACATTTGTCATTGTAAGGAAAACTAAAAAGGTAAACTTATTTTATTAATGCATACAGGACAGAGCAGAGTATAGGGCTATTGTACATAGGGTCGCTATGAGTCACAAGCGACTCAACGGCACATAACAACAACAACAACAACATTGGCACAATATGTACAGATTATTATAATCTCAAAACTTGTCATTGTTAGGTATCAGCAAGTCAAGTGCAACACATAGCAACCCTATAAAATACAAGTATTTCTATACTTGAATAATACAAAGGCCTAGTGGTAAGAATCTGTGCTGCAATTCTGAAGGCAAGCAATTCAAAGCTGGAGAAGGATGGGCAGTCTCCTCCAGTGTGATTTACTGCGTCTGCAAACCCTCTGGAGGGTCAGCTACGAGTCGGTACCAACTTGATGTCACACAACAACAACAAATAATAGAAAATATGTAATACATCATTTCACCATTTTATATGAAGTCTTAGAAAGCCAACATACATTTTACAGTATGTCTTAGCTTGGACAAGGCCACTTTGAAGCACTCAGGGATGCAACGTGGCTAGTGGCTATACTGTTACAGCTCTCAAGTGTGAGCAGAGAGTAAAAACCACATTCCCAGCTGCAGTAGGGACTGTCTCCTTAATCTGGTAGCACAGAGCCTGAAGGGAAGAAAGGAAATACTTAGAGATGCCAGATACAATCCTGCTGACACTGAACTAGTCTTCGTGGTTTGGTGATAAGGAATTGAGCTGTCAACCCAAAGGTATGTGATTCAAATCCACCAACTGCTCCAGAGGACAAAGGTGGGTGGTCTTCTCCTGGGAGATTAAAGTGCCTCTGAAAACTCACTGGAGAGTCGCCTATGAAACAGTCTTGGGGAGCTGTGGTGGCCTAGAGAGAAGAAGCTGTGCTGGAATCCCAGACCCAGTGGTAGAGAACACCAGCAGTCATGGGGAAGATTGAGAAGAATTAGAACACTCCGAGAAAAAGTCTATTTTCTTTCTCCACCAAGCTCCTGCTTATGCCAGAAAAGCAGTATTTTCCTACCCACTTTTGGCTGTCATAATTTGTTTTGTACAAAATTTTTTATAGCAAACTCTGATTCTAGAGTTAATGTCCTTCATGTCAATTTCTTAGCACCCAAGGGATGTTGAATAAATATTGGCATCAATAAAGAAATGCAAACTGTGATTCAGATTATGGAAAGCAAGCTCATAAGGAACATTAGGGGAGAAGTAAGAGAGTGCAAAGGAGACTGGGGATTGAGAAAGGGACACACACATACACACACACACACACACACACACACACACACACACACACA
>NW_006399852.1:2902600-2907195 GCF_000299155.1 Elephantulus edwardii | reverse complement strand
CCACAAGTGCGAATGTCAAAACTAAAGACAAAGCCCACCTTTAAAATATAGAGTTGGAATGGTTTGGGAATAGGGGTGACAGTGGGAATATTTGTATAAGAGAAACTCCTAAAGAGAACTCTGGATTCTCTCTTGTTTTTGTTAATTAGTTGCTTTATTGGGAAACAGAACAATAAAAACTCACACAGAATGTGCAATGTTTCCCCAACACCAAGTTACTGATAATAGAAACCTAATCTAAACATTCGGAGAGTTCATTTAAGATAATGTCATTAGAATTGCATTGCTTAACAGATTCCATAGGTGTTTTGGTTGTTTATGTTAAATAAAGAGAAAGCTTGTAATATTTTGGAATTATGTGTCACTTTAAAAGCAAGATTATATTTTTAGAATTGGTAATTCCAGAGTAGTGCGCTTTGGTGGCACCATCAGAGAGTTACAGGGCCTAGCTCTGGTGGCCTAGTGGCAAGAAGCTGTACTGCAATCCTGAAGGTGAGCTGTTTCAGGCCACCAGCTGTTCTGCAGGAGAGAAATGGGCAATGTTCTTCTGTGCGATTTACTGCCTCTGAAAACTCACCGGAGGGTCAGCTATGGGTCGGTTCTGACTCGATGGTACACAACAACAATAATAACAACAACAACAAGCCAAAGGCAATGCCTCTCTGTTGCTTCAAATCCACCACATGCTTCTCAGGAGAAAGATGGGCTCACTCCGCCTGTGAGATTTACAGCTTCTGAAACCCTGCTAGAGGTTCATTTATGAAACA
This sequence comes from Elephantulus edwardii, assembly GCF_000299155.1. Classification (NCBI taxonomy): domain Eukaryota; kingdom Metazoa; phylum Chordata; class Mammalia; order Macroscelidea; family Macroscelididae; genus Elephantulus; species Elephantulus edwardii. Next base: position 2,906,428 of record NW_006399852.1, on the reverse strand, counting down.
GTTCTGACTCAACGATAATGAGTTTGAGTTGAGTTCAAATTGCAGGAAGAAGCTATTTTGGTTTAGAACGTAGTTGTAAAAGCTAGTCCGCTGCACAGGGTTGGTCTTGGCATATTGGATATAAAAAGATATGCCAAGGTGGTCAAGAATCAAGGAATTTCATTGCTTCTCTTATCCGGTTTACCAAAGCAGGAGAATTAACAGTCTGATACCAGCTTTCCCCTTGAGCACAAAACAGCGATCTATTTTTTTATGTCTGGTTCCGCTGCCTTGTCACTAAAAATAGCACACATGCTTTCGTACACTAATTCTAAAGGAACATTAATGCACCTTCTCTCCTCTGCACTTTGCCATAGGAGTGATTTAGGGTCTATGTTATTCCTCCGTGTCCTGATAAACAGACCTGGGGTGGCAGCAGTGTTTCAACAAGGCAGCTTGAGTCAATGAACAGTTGTGCTGCTAACACAAAGCCTATGTATTGCTGATGCTTCAAATCTACCAGTGTCATCAGGGAAGAAAGGTGGGCAGTCCCCACTTATTTTGATTTACATACTCAGAAATCTGGTGAAGGGTCACTCCCAGTTAGAACTAACTCAATGACATTGAATATGAGTTTTGACTTAATTACATCACTTGAACTTGCTGGTTTGTTTTGCTTTTCGCCTAGACTTCCCCCCCCCCACCCCGGCCCCACCTTTCTGTCAAACTCCAATCTTAGTAGTTGTTGTCAATTCAACAATATAAAATTTTGGCTAATTTCTTTTAATATAGCTAGAGAAAGAAAAAGGAAATCTTTAAACATTTTCAAGAAGGTTTTTTTTTTCAAGAAGTTATTTTTAAACTCTAATTGTTGTTATTGTTAGGTGCCATCAAGTCAAGTACCACTCATAGTGGCCCTATGAACAAAAGATCTGAACCCTATTCCATCCTGTGCCATCCTCACACTTCCTGACACACAAGAGTCCATTGCAGCAGCCACCGCATCAGCCCACCTGGTTGAGGGTCTTCCTCTCCTTCGTTGACCCTCCACCTTTCCCGACATCATATCGTTCTCCAAGGAATAGCACCTCCTAGTAATATGTCCAAAGTATGTGAGGAAAAGCCTCATCATTCTTGCCTTCAAAGAGCACTCTGACTGTGCTGTCTCTAAGACATACCTATTTGTTCTCTTGGCCGTCCATGGGGTATTCCGTGCTCTTTTCCAACACCACAGCTCAAAGGCATCAATTCTTCTTCTTGTCATCCTTATTCACTGTCCAGCTCTCATATACACAGCAAATGATCATAAAGATTGACCTGAATCACACACACCTTATAAACTAGTGAGTGCATCCAAGGCTGTATCTGTTAATTCAAACAAGTCACTTGGTGCCCCATTGATTCCCGGGGACTAATTTTTTGCCAATGCCTTCAGTGCAGCTTCCACTTCCTCCTTAATTACCATTGGCACCTTTTCATTTGCTACACCCTGAAATTTTTTAGTGTCAATTAATTATTTCTGGTACAGTAATTCTGTGTATTTCCCCATCTTACTTTGGTGTTTTCTGGGTCATTCAACATATTGCCCATAGCATCTTCCAATGTAATAACTCAAGGCTTACATTTGTTTTTCAGTTCTCTCAGCTCGAGAAATGCAAAGCTAGTTTTTCCCTTTTCATTCTCCAATTCCAGCTCTCTGCACATTTCATGATAGTACTTTGCTTTGTCCTCCCTAGCTACCCTTTGAAATCACTCAGCCCTTTACTTTGACATGTTTTCCTTTTGTTTTTGGCTTCTTGACACTCCAGTGCCATTTTTAGAGTCTCTTCTGACATCCATTTCAATTTCTTCTTTATCCTCTGTTTTTTAATGACCTTTTGCTCCCTTCACAGCTGATATCCTTGATATCATCCCAGTTTATCTGGCCTTCAATCATTGGTATTCAATGCCTCAAACCTATTCCTAAGATGATCTTAAAATTCAGATAGAATTGATTAAAGATCATATCTTGGTACCTATGGACTTATTTTCTTCAGCCTCAATTTAAGCTTACATATGAATAATTGATGGTCTAACCCACAGTCTGCCCCTGGCCTAGTTTTGACTGACAATATTGAGCTGCTCCCATCATTTCTTCCACAAATGTAGTCAATCTTATTCTTATGCAGCCAATCAGGTGAGATTCATGTATAAAGTCATTGTGTCTTTTAAAAAATGTATTTGCAATGAATAAATCACGGTAAATATGATATTGAATCATTCTACTTCTAGCCTCATTTTCGTCACTAAGCCCTTATTTTCCAACCACTATCCCTTCTTCACTGTTTCCCGCTCTGCATTCCAGTCACCAGTTATTAATATATCTTTATTATTATTACTATTATTATTATTATTTTTGTGTGAGTGTACCATCAAATCAGATCTGACTGGTACAGGAGGAGATTGTCCCTCCTTCCCCGGCAGGGCATCTGGTGGATTCGAACCATGCACCTCTGGGATTGTAGTTGCAGTTCCTTGCCACTTATTAATATATCTTGATTGCATGTTCATTCATTTTTGGACAGCAGGATTGCAAGATTTGGTAAAACTTCTAAATTTTTTCATCTTTGGCTCCAGATGTAGGAGTGTATATTTAAATAGTAGTCATGTTAACAGGTCTTTCTTGCATGCGTATGGATATCCTACCACTCACAACACGGTTGTGATAGAACTTGAAATTGACTTTTTTTACTATGAATGCAACACTATTCTTCTTTTTACATTAACTCAAATAGATTTATAATTATGAATATACCCAATAAATGGGTAAGCTGGGTGAAGGGGAAAATAAGGGGCTCAATAGACATTGTAATCAATTAATTATAGTAATCAGTGGCAATTAATGTTAAAAAACAAAATGTGTATGGAATGATTGCGAAATCATTATGATTTGTAAACCTTCATTCAAATAAAAATAAAACAAGAACAGTGATTAGTGGTCTATTAACAGTGGAGAAGGGACAGCTGAGAATAAGAGGGAAAGACAGATTCTACAGCTCAGGGAATATAATCACGGTCAGTGCATCAGACATGAATTAAGATATGCCTGGCTGTGTGAATTCTCAGTAACAATAAATTGGTTTAAATAAGAATATTATTATTGTTGTTATATGCCATCAAATTGACTACAACTCACAGGAACCCTATGCACAATAGCTCTGAACCTTGTCCTATCCTAAGCCCATCTCACTGTCTCCAACACACCTGCCCCTTTACCCCAGTTACTGTATCAGTCCATCTTACCTGTGGTGTTCCTTTCCTGTGCTGTCCCTTCACTCTTCCAAGCATGATGACCTTCTCCAAGGACTGGTTCCTCCTGACCACATGCCCAAAGTACGTGAGATAGACCTTCAAAATCGTCACCTCTAAGACACTTAGTTTCATCCTCTCTCGGGCAGACCTGTTTGTTCTCTTGGCAGTCCATGTGATGTTCTGTGCTCTTCTCCAGCATCAGGACTCGACAACATCAATTATTCTTCTGTCATCTTTAGTCATTGTACAGCTCTCTGGTACAGAGCAAAAAAATTGCGAAGACCATGGCCTGGATCTGGCACACCTTCTTCTTTAGACTGACTGACATAATTGCTCTTCAGCACTCTGGAGAGATCTTTGAAAGGAGAATAAAGAAGAATAGAGGGAGACTTTTTTTTAAGGGAGACTATTATTATCTACACAGTCAAATGCCTTTGCATAGTCAATGAAACACAGATAGACATTCCTCTGATATTCCCTGCTTTCAGCCAAGATCCATCTAACATCAGCTACAATATCTCTAGTACCACGACCCCTTCTGAAATCAGCCTGGACTTC
>NW_006399852.1:2874709-2901470 GCF_000299155.1 Elephantulus edwardii | reverse complement strand
AGGGTGGAGGGACGGCGCAGGAGAGGAAGGCCCTCTATGAGGTGGATTGTTTCAGTGACTGGGATAATTGGGATGGGAGTGTCAGAGACAGTGCAACTGGCACAGGACAGAGCGGAGTTTAGGGCTGTTGTACATAGGGTCGCTCTGAGTCGCAGGCGACTCGATGGCACATAACAACAATAACAACAACATTCTATTATCATTAAAAAACATCAAAAATAATAGTAAGAATAGTCTCCCTTAAAAAAAAAACAACAAAGGAAAAAAAAACACTCTAAAACTGTTAACTATCTCAATCTCTCCACCATCCATACTGATGAGATGCTGCTGGTTGGCCCAGTGATGAGAACCTTTGTTTTCTTGATGTTGAACCTCAATCCATATTGAAGGCTGCAGTCCTTGACCTTCTGCAGCAAACACTTCAGATCCTCCTCAGTTTCAGCAAGCAGGGTTGTGTCATATGCATCATACAGGTTGTTGATAAATCTTCCTCCAGTCCTGATGCCATATTCCTCCTCATACAGCCCAATCTCCTGGTTGATCTGTTCTGCATACAGATTGAAAAGGAATTGAGATAGACTACCTCCCTGGTGGACACTCTTCCCGATTTTGAACCACGCAGTGTCTCCTTGCTCTGTTCTGATGACTACCTCTTGGTTCAAGTATAGGTTTCACGGAAGCACAATCAAATGTTCTGGGATTCCCATTCTTCTCAGAGTCAAACACAGTTTGTTGTGATCCACACAGTCAAAAGCCTTTGCATAATGAGTGAAACAAAGACATTCCTCTGGTGCTCTCTGCTTTCTACCAAGATCCATCTAACAATAATATCCCTAGTACCACAGCCTCTTCTAAACCCAGCCTGCACATCTGGCAGTTCTCTGTTGACATGTTGCTCCAGTCATTTTTTATCATTTTCAGCAGAGTCTTCCTTGCATGTGATATTAATTATATTGTTCAATAATTTCTGAAATTGTCTGAATTAGGCCACTAGAGCTCCCAAATTATAATTAACTTGATGAGCAGATATAATAATTCAATAACTCAAGACATGAAAATAAAATTCTTTTAAAATATCCACAGATTTTTACTGGATCTGTGATGGTAATGGTGTTGGAATCAAGCCATAACTGACCCTCCAGTGGGTTTTCAGAGGCTGTAAATTGGTTCATCTTCCTCTACTGGAGCAGCTGGTGGTCTTGAACTGCCTGTCTTTGGTTTGGCAGTGCAGCTCCTTACCACTAAGTTATCACAGTTCGCTAGTGGTGATAACAGTGCTTAGTAAGTATTATAATGGAGTGTTCATAAAAAGTACAGATTTTCTACAAAATGGTTATCATTTCAGAACTAGAGAAAACTTAATAGTACCCTTATTAAAATATTCTAATGACTTGCTTCTTAGTTTGGCTTCCTTTCCCAGTAATTACAAATCCAATGCTTGCTTTTTTCAGACGTGTCTTTAGTTCTCTATTAATTCCGTTTTCATGTCTAGATTATTTTAATGTCCCATATACCTTCTGGAAAGTTAGAAAGTAGTTTATGATGTGTTGCCAATGATATTTCAGAAAACCAAGATTAGTGGTAGTCTCCCATATAGGGAAGTTCGAATGGAGTCAGTGGATTGTTTTAGATTGCAGGTCGCTTGGAGATACGCTGTTAAAAGATACAAGATTAAAAAAAAAAAATCTTGTGCCGCAAGATAATGGAAATCTGTCCTCCCCTGTCTGTTGTCAGGGCAGTCTGATGGGTTTGTCTTAAAGAATTGCGCCGCCAACTCAAAGGCTTTAGCAGGAGAAAGATGAGCGGTCTCCTTCTGAGCGATTTACTGGCTCGGAAAACTTGCTGGAGGGTCAGCCATGAGGTTGATTACAACTTCACAGTACATGACGACAACCTGCTTGCTGTTAGTGAATATGGTATTATAATTATGTAAGTGCTGAAAAAACCTTTGGGTCGTGCGAAGGAGAACTAGCCTTTCCTAGAATTGGGGGGCGGGGGGAGTGTTCTTTGGTTTGCTTTCCTTCTCCTGATCATGTCTACACAGTTGAGCCATTCCCCAAATATTGTATATCTGACTCTCAAGTCTTTATCTATTTCTTATTAGATCTTAGATTCCTTCATCCCAGTATTGATCCGAAATGTCTCCAGCTCTCCCGAGTCAAAGAAGAACACATCCAAGTGTTGCATCAGATAATTCCTGTTATTGCAAATCCGTGTTCAATCTACAATGACCTTTTCTTGTCTTTATTGTCAGACTAGCTTTACAGCCCGCATTAAATTGGAGCTTTTGTGTGGGGACTGAGAAGCGTGGTGTTGTGTGGAGAATGGCGCTCTTGACAGTGTTTGCTCAGCACACCCGTCACCCAGGCAGCTGGCGACAGACTCTGGGGCGTTTGGCTGTGTATTCTCTGCTGCTTGTTGTAAAGTCAGCAGCCAAGGAAAGGCATTGTGTCTTCATTTGGACCATAATGAAATCGGGACAAGTGATTATGCAAAGAATGAGCTCATCTCTGACGAGTGGCCGTACAGCTTTCCCAGTCAGAACGCACAACAAGAGGACTTTGAAGGTGCTGAACACGACCATTTCTGAAGGGGAGTCTGCATTAATACTTGGCCTTTTCATGGAAATAAATTTTCCAAAATATCCAGATTTAGTATTACTGTAATTCCAGTGCTCTTTTATGAGTACATGTTTATGGCAGATTCAAACCATGGGATTCAGGCAAAGCTTGGAAAAAGGACTGATTAGTATGCTAAGCTGCATTGAGGGGTTCCTGGGGGGCCCCTGCCACTTCATTCTGAGAAAATGTCCAAATGGTAAGAGATTAACACTTTCAGATGTGTCCTATTTCCCACATGCTACACTTTAAAAAAAAACCCAAAAAACAAAAAAACAACCTCACAAGCCAGCTATTTATTGTTCACTAATTTAACATTTCAAGCTTATGTTTATACTTATAAGTTGAATAAAAAGCCTCTTTATTTAAATGATAGATAATAAATAATAAAAAAATTGTTTATGGTTATAAAAGGAATTTCTCAATTTTACTGTGAAAATTATGCTTGTCAGAGCTATTTTAGCTTAGAGTTATTTGTACCCTTCTGGTTTTTTCTTGAATATCATAACACCTCTTTTAAGAAGAGTGAATTTTGCGATTAGAATGCCAAGTTTTACTAAGGAGAATTCCAAGGAACCCTGTTGGCACAATTGTTGTGTGGTTTGGCTGTTAATTGAAAGGTCGGTGTGTTCAAACCTACCCATTCACTCCATGTGAGAAAAGACATGGTGATTTGCTCCCATATATAGATCTAGAACTTAGGAAACTCTCTGAGATGGTTTTACTCCAGCCTGTGAGGTTGCTTTTGGCATGGCACACCACCAAAAAGACTCAACCAACAAACAAAGAAACCCCACAGCAGAATTCTTATTTCTACAAGGAGTATATGTGAAAGTGTGGAAAACTCTCAGCTAGGTGGAATGACACAGTAACTGCAGCAATGGGCTTAAGCATGCCAGAGATTCTAAGGATCACACAGGATGGGACGAACTCTAGATCTGTTTGTAGGATTGCTACAATGTGTGCTTGACTGGATGGCACCAGGACCTGTGCCAGTCAGAGTAATGCTCAGGTACTGGCCACACTTAATTCTTTCAGTGTTTGGGACTTAAGATCTTTTTCCCCCTCCAAAGGTCTGATGTGTACAATACATTTCTGCCTTCTTGAGTTTTTCCTGCTGAGGTCTTCTTTTCTTTTCCCTTTACTTCCTGTTTATTAGATTGTCTTCTAGCTTCTAGATGCTAGAGATGGGCACGGGAACCTTCATACATGTTGTTGTTCTTGTGTTGTCAAGTGCCGTCGAGTTGTAGACAACTCATAGCAACCCTATGAACAAAAGACCTGGACACTTGTATAACTTTCATCGTTTCTCCAAGTTCATAGAGTTTCCAGAGGCAAGCTATTTTAGAAGTGGATGCCACTCCTGTTTCCAAGCTTGTTTGAATCAGGGAGCTCCACCAAACACTGTCATGTATCACCTACAAAATTTTGCAGCTCCCACACTCAGAAAGGTTCCATACTTGTTTGGCTGACTTGCTGTTGCCGTCTTAAAATACTTAATTTTTGAGCAAGAGAGTCTCTGTTTTTGTTTTGTACTGTTGCTTTGTTGGTAGGTACTGTGGAATCAGTTTGGACACCTGTTGTAACTCATGCTACACACAACAGAACAAAACGCTGTGGTACAGCCACGATGTCGAGCTATCTCATTGTGAACCTTCCTCTTTTTTACTAGTTTTGAGCTTTGCTAAGCATGAAGTCCTTGTCCAGGGGCTGATCCATTTTCCAGATTTTGCGTGTATATGATTCCAAAAGCCCAACACGCTGCCATTGTGTGGTCTTCTGACTCATAGCAAATCTCCATCATGCTTCTCTAGTGTCCCTTTCCATGTTGTTAGGTGCTGTCGAGTCATAGACAACTCATAGTGACCCTATGAATGAAAGGCCTGAGCACTGTTCATAGAGTTTCTGGAGGCAAGCCATTTCAGAAGTGGATGCCACTCCCGCTTCCAGGCTTGTTTTAGTCGGGAAGCTCCACCAAACACTGTCCACCATAGATAAACCATTATTACATTTGACACATCAGTGTGACAGTGTTTAGCATCACAGCAACCACGAGTTACCTCTGTACTGCAATGCACAGACCAATGCTAGACCACCTAGAAGAATGTTTGACAGAGAAACAATCTGAACCAGGCCTGAGGGCTGCAGATTAAAATCACCCACCTTGGGCTTGGTAGCATCACTTTCTGTCCATTAGCCCAATGTAGCTCTCTCTATATCCCTTTCCACAGATGTAGTTAATTTGGTGTATTCCATTTTGAGAGGTCTACACATATACTTACGATTTGTGTTGTTCTGAAAAGGTATTGGCAATGATTAAGTCTTGCAACGTTTTTCATATGATCTTATGAAAGTCTATCATGTGATCTGTGACTTTATTTCTATCACAATGTCATATTTTTCACTGCTGATTCTGCCCCCCCCCACCAACTTTCACATTCTAATCACTAGTAGATTTTTATGTAAATGCTGCACACATTTTATGGTTTTTGTGAACCTCTGCATCACACCTTGCACTGATTTCCTATGTTTGATATGCTTTTTATGTGTTATATGTGTGTGTGCATTATTTATGTGGGCATTTTATTTGTGAAAAAGGCAATCATTATTCATTTATTTTTATTGTATATTTGAGTAATTTGAGGCTACAGAGAGAAATAAAAACATTCCATTTCCTCATCTTTGGCAATAGTGGTTGGTGCTTAAGTTTGAATAATAGTTGTATCAAGTGGTGTTCCATGTAGGTGTATGAATATTAACTATCCTTTTACTGACAGGGTTGTACATTAGGATAGACGTTGAAATATGGGTTTTGGCAATGATTGTGATGCTGTTTCTCTTCAATTTGTCATTCCTAACAATACAACATACATTTGGACAATCAAATGGCCAATACCATCTATTTCAGGCCAGGATTATCTTTATGCATTCCAGTTCATATTTGATGACTTCCACTTTTCCCTTGAGTCCTATTTCATACATTCCACATTGCACTTATTAGGGGAGGTTTGCAGCTGTTTCTTTTTAGTTTGAGTCATGCCTCATCAGCAAATGAAAATTGCAAAATTTTACCCGATTGATATTATTAAGATCCACTTCAAGGATCAGTTCTTTCCTAGATATATTTTGTGTGACCTCTGACGTGAGAGTGCCATCTTTCCAGCAGTTAGTGAGAGAGTCTTCTCTGGCTTTTTATAAGATTTTCACCAGCCAGGGTTTTCGAAAGTCAATAACTAGGTCTTCTTTCCTACACTTCTTCATCTGGAAGGTTTGATGAAATCTGTTCACCATGGGTGACCTTGCTGGGACTTGCAATACATAACTTCTAGCATCATGGCAATGACCAGCTACCATAGTACAACTGTGAGTCCTTCTTCCTCGTTCTTTCTCTTGACCCAGCTCCCAGAAATAGTTCAATTTTGTTGTAGTTGGTCACTAACCACTAAGGCACTGTTTCCAAAACAATGTCAGTGGCCCACTGGTGTGAGAAGGACTTCCTTAAAAAAACAGAACTTAAATCAGAATTTTTCAGAAGGAGGCCCAGGAACTGGTGTTTTTTTGTTGTCTTTCTCTGGTCCCATAGGGCTGAGAAGCTTTGATTAGTAAATAACATCAGTAGTTGAAACTTCTTTGAAACCACAGTGACTGGTTCAAGAATGAAGGTGAGGAAATAAAAGAAAACCAAGTCTGTGTCCTCCAGCATGATGGCATGTTGTCAGAGCACAGAACTACTGGTTTTGACTCCAGAAAAAGTCCTTGTTTGATTTGACCGAGGGTGATGATGTTTTATTTAGTGTCAGGCTATGTTAAACCACTTTTTTTTGGAGCATTCTCCTTTTCTTTTCTTTCTGCTTCCTCTGGTAGAACATGGAATGCTTGGAATAAGCAATTATGGGTGATCAGGCAGCTGTTTGAGCCAATCACTGCCCCTGTCTAGACTTTGCACAGATCAGCTTCAGTGATAAGGATTATTGTTTTAAAGTCAACTGACCTGGCCATCAATCTTTGTTTAGAGTAGCATTTTGGCAGACAATGGAGTTTAGTGGTTAAGAGCCTACATTTTGGAGCCAGAGAGGCTGGAGTTAAATTCAGACCTGTCCCTTAATGAAGGGACCTTGGGAAATGCCTGTTATCTATCTTCCAAATCTTCCCTCCCCATCCCTTAATAAAGATATTAAAGAATCCGGGATATAATTGTGAGAATTAAAAAAGATAACTCAAGCCTGGTGCTTAGTGTGAACTCAATATTTTCTTAGAATAATCAAGAAAAACTAAGGATCTATGAAAATATAAAAATTGAAGCTTAGCTTAAGTAGTGAAATCAAACAAAGTTTAGGTGTAATATTGTCTCCAAAACTCAAAATTATTTGCATATTTTACCATAATTGTGTGGATGATGAACAACTCATTGATTCAACCTTACAATAGGGAGTAAATTTCAAATTAACAGATAACCCAGGATGCAGAGACAACTTATCATAGGTAAAGAGATCGCTATCTATCTATATAAATTGGGAACCTTGTTAAAATCTATTTGGCTTCTGTTTTGAAAAGTGTAATTAGTCTTAATTTTTCATTATCATAGTGGGTGAGGTCCTAATACGTCCCTGAGCATTTAGCTCACAAAAACAAATATTTGGAGTTGGAATTGTTGTAAGCACTTTAGTATTGAATCCTGGCTGTGCCCTCAGACACAGCAATTGCTTTTGGTCAGTATTAAAGTTGCAGATCAATAAACACCATGAACCGCGATTGTGGTGGTGATGGTGTTAAGTGCTGTCGTAGGCGGCTCATAGCAATTCTATGAAGGAGAGTCCTCAACAGTTGGGTGTCTTTCATCCTCTCTCTAGTTCATGGAGTTTCCGGAGGCAAGTTATTACAGAAGTGGATGCCACTCCTCCTTCCAAGCTAGTTTTAATCGGGGAGCTCCACCCCACTCTCTGTCCGCATTGAGTAACCAGCCATTAATGCATTTGACCCATCAGTGTCACAGTGTTCAGCCTCACGGCAACCACAAGTGACCGCTGTACGGCAACTTGTACATCAGGGCTATACGACCTAGAAGAATGTTAAAAGTCACCCACCTTTGGCTTGGTAGCATCGCTTTCTGTCCACTAGGCCAGCTGATCTCTCTCTCTCTATGTTGATGTTATTGTTGTTAAGTGCCATCGAGTCACAGGTGACTCATAGAACAGCAATTAGCTATGTTGAAATCAGGGCTCGATCACTCACTGTTTACTGCTTGTTGGTTTTTGCCACTGAGTGGAGTCCAATGCATGGTGGCCTCATATATACAGATAGAACTGCTCAATAGGATTTCCAAGACAGTGACCTTTCAGAAGCAGGCAGGTCTCCATCCCTATCTCCCAAGCCATCGCTAAGTTGGCTTGAAGTACCAACCTTTCAGATAACATGCAAGTGTCTAACCTTACATACTGAATTCTATGCTTAGTTCCTATTCATCCCTCTGCTCTCCACACTGTACTTAACTAGCTACAGGTTTCTGAACAGCTGCTAGTCAAAATATTAATAAAGAATTTCACCTTTCCATGAAATGACTGAGCTAGGGTAATTATTTACCTGAACAGGATCGTGCCTTAAACCTGGTGCCTCTGGATTCCTGCGAGGCCAGGGATGGGTATGACTGACAGCAAGCTGAAACCCTGTCACCTGGGGAGAGCCTGGCTGGGAAGGCAGCGTGCATTCTCAGACTTCACCTTTCTGGACCTGCCAGGCTGCGCTTGGCTGGCAGCACCTCTGAAAGCGTTCCGTGGGAAATCTTGCTCAGAGGTGCCAATTATGGCACAGACGTAGTTCACCTTGAGAATTTCAATCGGCAGAGATAATATCATGGGCTGCCCTGAGAATTTTGATGGGAGGTTCATTTGTACTGTGGGATCTGATCGAAATGCAGTTATTAACAGGGGCTTCTGAAATCAGAGCATGAAAAGCAATAGGGAATTTAGAAAAAAATAAATAAAAAAGCAAATCCTAAAGGACCATTTACTGGCAAGTTCTCAGCAAATGTTTAAAGAATAAGGGTGTGCAAATAAGCATGTTCTCCTAGAAACCAACTGGGGTTTGACTCCCTGATGCAACACGATGTGTAAATAGCAATTAGCTCATGTTACCTTGTGGGTTTGGACATCTAGAGGTGCTTTGCACACCCCAGGAACTTACAGCCAGGAAAAGGAAGTTTCTCTCATCTCAGCCCTAGGTAGGTAGCCTTAGCATCTTACTCCTTCTGTTTCCTCTAAGGACAGATTTTAGGGAAAATGATGGAGTAGGAAAGCAGCATAATGAAATGAATGCTTATGGAATGTCTGCAATGGGTCAGTTGTTTTGAAATTCCTAAAAAAGTGTAACAGAAGAAGAATCGATGCCTTAGAACTGGGAAGGCGCTCTTGGCAAGGAGTACTGAATATCCCATGGACTGCCTAAAGAACAAATGGATATGTCTTGGAAAAGGTACAAGCAGAGAGCTCCTTGGAGGCAAAGATGATAAAGCTTTGTCTCACTTTGGGCAAGTTGCTAGGAGAGGCTGTTCTTTAGAGAGTGAGCGCATGCTTGAGAAGGTGAGGGGGCAACAAAAGACAGGAAGACCCTCAAACCAGCTGGACTGACACAGCAACTGCCATGAAGAGCTCTCTAGAGGGTCAAAAAGTGTGGAAATGTCACAGGATAGGACTGGACTCAGATCCATTGTTCATAAGGTGAACATTATGTTCATTATGTATATCATGAGCTGCACTTGACTCAATGGCACTGACAACAACATCCTAAAAATTCTGTAAAATATGGCTAGCATTATTATTTCTATTTTCTCTCTGGAAAAAAAAACCCCAAAACACTGAGATTTTTATAAGATATGAAATAACAAGCTCACGATCATCCAGACAGGTGAAGTTCATTCTGATTTAAAAGCAGAAGTGTGAGTCAGGCTGTATCTTTTCAGATGCTTGTTCCATGTGTAAACTGGACTGTTGTTGTTAGATGCCATCAAGTCAAATGTAATGGATAGTGACCCCCAACAGATCTTCATTTGGCCTTATCTTGTACCATCCCCACAGTCTCTGGCATGCTTGAGCCCATTTTACAGTGACTGTATCCTCTTCTCTTTCTCTGATTATCCACCTTACACTGCATGTCCTTTTCTAAAGTCTGGTACTCATGACAACATGTCCTAAGTTTGTGAAACAAAGTTTCATCAAGCTTGACTGTAAGGACAACCTCGGTTAAACTTCCTGCAGTACAGACTTTGTTTTTTAAGCAACCCATGGGATAGTAAGTATTTATCTGCAACATTAGAATTCAAAGTCATCATCAATTCTTCTGTTTTCATAATTTATTGTTCAACTGTGAGAGGCACAGAAAGTAATGGAAAATGTCATGGTTTGGAGCAAGAATCCCTTAGTCTTCCAATTTACTCTTCAGCAAATCAAGGTCCTTGACAGCAGATTTTCCAAATATAACACATCTTTTGATTTCTTTTTTTTATTAAATTTTATTAGTTTTAATGAACATTTACAGAGATTTTGGGTTTTCATTCATTCATTGTTGCACTGTTTTCTCCACCCTCATCCCCAGTTCGTTCTAGTTCGTTCTTCTTCCCCCCCCCATGTCTGTTTTAATTGTCCAATTGCCACAGTGCTTGTCAAAGCCAGTTCTGATTAAACTCCTTTGTCAGTGTGTCCCTTGCCATTCCCTATCACTCCTCCCTGAGAGAGACTTCACCCTGATTCATAAGGAAAAGGGGATGGCGTATTCTCTTAGCTACTTCCTGCTGAAAAGGGACACTGTGGGTTTCAGGGTGAATGTCTTCTCTCTTTTGATTTCTTGACTCTCATGGACGTGAAGAACATGTCTTGGAGGGTTAAAGGAAGACTAATTTACAACCTGCTAGATGCAGTCAATGCAACCTTGCTTGCTGAGAGGGAAAAGGAAATGAAACCCCTTTGGATGAAGATTCAAGACTCTACCCTTCCATGTGGATTACACCGAATGCAAATTAGAAAAATCTGCACAACAGAACCAATAGGCAACATCGTTATCAAAGGAGAAATGATTGATGTTGCCAAGGTTTCCAGTTACCTTGGATCCACAATCAACACCCATGGGAACAGCAGCCAGAAATCAAACAAATCTGCTGCGAATAACTTCCTTAACATGCTAAGAAGCAAAAATATCAGCTCCAACTTATGGGATTTTCAGTTGCCTCATTTACATTTGAAAGCTGGATAATGAATAAGGAAGACCAGAGAAAAGTTTGTACTTTTGAATAATTGTTGTTGTTATGTGCTATCGAGTTGCCTGCGACTCATAGTGACCCCTATGTACAACAGTCCTAAATCCTGCTCTATATCCTGTGCCACTCTTATAAATTAGGTTGGAGAAAAATATTGAATAGACTGTGGGCTTCCAGACTATAAACAAGCCAGATGAATTACAACTAAAATATTCCTCAGCAGAGATGCCGAGGCTTTTTTTTTTTACTTACTTTGTACATATTGTTTAGAAGGACTGGTCTCTGGAGAAAGGATATCATGCTTGGTAATGCTGAAGGTCAGTGAAGCAGAGGAAAACTCCGGATGAGTTGGACTGGCACAGTTGCTGTGACAAGGGACGCAAACATAGTAATGTTTATGAGGATGGTACAGAACCAGGCAGTATTTTGCTTTCTTGTACATTGGATCTCTATGAACAGGAAGCAATCCAGTAGCATTGAACTCTTTTTAAAAGTTCCAACAACTTTTTCACTTTGCATTTAGGCATGTATTTCTTTTTCTCTCTTTGTAAGTTTTTGCATGAGTCCCCAGGTCCTACAAATGGTTAACTTGTTTGGCAACATTGATTAAGATGGTGGTTCAAGTTCATCTAGAGATGTCTCAGTAGGCAATCCTGGTAATTTACATCTGAAAAATTGGCCTTTGGATAGTCTGGTCCACAGCTGTTCCTTGATATGAGCAGTCATCATTAATCAGAGTTGACTTGAAAGCAACTGGTTAAATTTCTGTTTTCCATCCATCCATTCCTCCCTCACTTCTGTCTGTCTCTCTCTTTTTCTCTCTCTCTCTCATACACACACACACACACACACCCCGCCTCTTCCTATAATTTCAGACTCCAGTTGTGTACTAAGTGAAAATAGCTGATAAATTCATACACACTCAATCGGTGGAGACTTAATATACTGTACCTCCCCTGAGCATTTTAATATAAAAGGTCAGAGAGAAGGTGAAGCTTAGTAGAAAAATTGCATTGCAAATGGATTTTCATAATCTGTGGAGTCTGTAGCTTTGGGCTGGAGAATTCCTTGGAACCCCTTAGATAATCCCATTTAGGGACCCTGCTCCCCTCCTGGCACCTAAATGGTCTTTAAATCGAAGTTTCCCCTCCAGCTGTCCCCTGCCACCTTAAACTCCCCAGAACTGCTCAACTAGAATGTATTAAGTCCTTTCCATCATCTACCAGTTAAACAGACAGTTGTGTGAATTCTTTTCTTCCCTGGGCAGAGCAGACAGTGAAGAGTTTGGCTGCTAGCTGAAAGCTTGGCAGTTCAAACCACCCACAGACACCTCTGAGGGAAGGTCTGGAGATCCGCGTCTGAAAGGTCATAGCTACAAGCCCCCTGTGGAGCCATGAAGCACAGATTGTCATGAGGTAGACTTGACTCAAAGACCATGGAGTTATGTGGAGTTGTTTTGCTGTTTTATTTTGTTGTTTGGGGTATGTGGATTCTAGGATAGACATTCTGGCATCAAAACGTTGAATTCTTTGCATAATTGCATTTTAACGCTGAGGAAACATTTCTGATTTTTAAAATAAGTCTTCACTAAGTGGCACCAAAGGGTAAGTCCTCGACTAGGAGGACAAAAGTTAACAATTATAACCCATCAAGAAGCACCTTGGTACCTCGTGGTAGACTTCTAAATGATCACAGCCTTAAAAAATCTACAGAGAGGCTCTGTGCTGCACATACAGATTTACTCTAAGTCAGAATCAAATGACAAATTCTCTTAAGAGCCTTCACATTGCAGAAAGATTAGTTGGTTCTTTTTTAAGGCCGTTAATCTTCAGGCCTCAGTATTCTACACATTGGGCTGGTTTCTTGTCTTCTGATAATCTTTATTTGAGCAGTTTGGCACAAGTCTTAGACACTCAATGAGACACACACTCCCCTACCTTAGCAAATAAGGTGACCGCGTCCTCTTCCCTATGGATGACCTGAGTCTACCATCACCACCCAGGGCTGACTTTGCAAGCAGCAAAAACCATTGGTTAGTTGTTTTCAAAAATGACAGCTCAGTAGTAATTATGGAAAAGGCAAGATCATTGTTTTTGGCAGGAACATTCAGAGGGAAAGCTGTCAAACAGGGCAAGGTGTTTCATTATCTCAGGGTAAGTTCTAACAGATTCATTGAGATGTGGCTCCACTCAAAATGAATCATTCTCCAAGGCCCACAAGAAGGCTCCTTGGGGCAGAGGGAAATAAGTGGTATATCACAGTCTCAGATTCTTCTGTGGCCTTGTCACATTTTCCCTGGAGACAGGATACAGTACCTCAAGCGTCAGAAATCCAAGTCACTGCCTTACCTGTCACCTCACAGCACATCTCCGCACCCAGTGAAGTCCCTCTAGCTCTTGATTTTCCTCACAAAGCGTCAGCCTTCACTTCCGCTTTTCAGGGACTTAAAGCACCTGAACTCTCCCTCTCAGCCACGCACCGGAGCTGGTTGCCATGTTTCACATCTGAATTCTGAACCGTCTGTTCCCATCAGATACCGTCTGAGAGCAACAGCCCAAAGGACCTGCCAAAACATCAGTTCCTTGAGAATTTCTGCTGCATCGAGTCTGACTACCAGAGAGCTACCTATGTGGAATGCTTTCACTCAGCTCCCTCCAGCCATGTCTTCCTAGAGCTATGGATTTAGCATGATACCTTTGACTTTGAACTTGGAAGGATAGAACAAATATCATGTGAAGAACACCTGTACATTTGGTGGAGCTACCCTGGAAAGGTCAAACTGTTATGCTGGTCAGTACACAAATAAACCAACCCATTGCCATCAGCAGCTCTTTGAGAGAAAATTGGTCAGTCTCCTCACATATGATTTACACCCTCTGAAATCTTCATCGAGAGCCAGCTATAGATTGGGTCCAACTCAACAGCAATGAGTTTGAGTTGAGTGACCTTATAGGAGGACACAATAGCCCTTCCCCATAGGCTGTAGTCTGTAAGGTGCACAGTTCAAGTCCGCCAGCTGCTCCAAGAAAGAAGGATCTCCTTGTGATCTCCCTTGTGATTGACTCCCTCTGAAAACTCGCTGGAGGGTCATCTATGAGTCATTTCCAACTCGACAATCTATAAGGAAGTACACTGCTTCCACTGTTTCCCAAGGAGCAATTGGTGGATCTGAACTGCCTACCTTTTGGCTACCAACCAAACACTTGACTATTTCACACCAATCTAAATACATGAGAAAGTCTGTTAAAGAATTCAACGGAGAAGGTGCATCTTCTGAGAAAAGGATGTACATCTGCTTATAAAATAACTAGAGCTTTTATTTATTTCTTTATTTTCCATACCCAAAGCACTTTATTTCAGATCTGGGAAAGCAGTGAGATTCATCTCACAAACTGCCTCCCTTTCTGGGAGTGGTCATTAGGTCTTTATATGTGGATTAGACTTTTGTTGGTTAAGGTTACAGGATTTCTGCATTTAAAAAGAACAGTTTACATATAGTAAACAGACAACTTATGTAATAGTTTCCGTATGACTGAGAAAAACATCTTTGAAAAAGGAAAGGCTAATCCAGGAAAGATGCATTTCCCTTTGAGGTAAATAGGCAGCTTAAGGTACAGTTTACATATACTGAAAGCTTTTTTTTTTTTAGTATGACACAATATTTATAAATTTCAGAAACAAGTTATACCAGTTCACATTTTGTTAGAGATATATGACTTGAGGGTGTAATTCTTCTAAAAAAAGAAAGTGGACAATAAAACACACATCCGTCAAGTAGTTGCTTTTAGGGACTATGAAGGTGAGTTCAAAAGGAGGCTACAAGTAACTTCACTGAAGTTGTTGCTTTGTGTGTGTGTTTCTAAACATTATTTTTTTTTAGTTTTAATGAACATTTACAGAGATTTTGGATTTCCATTCATTCATCGTTGCACTTTTCTCCCTGCCCCCCCTCACCCTCAGTTCCCTCTTCTCCTTGTATTATTGTTATGACCAGAGTCCAGAATGAAGGCTGCATAGTGGAGAATACCTGGGAGGAGGAGGGTGGTGGGAATTGTATACCAAGAAAAGCTTTTTGACTCATTCTATTTCCTTCCTGTGTGAACTGCCAGTAGCCCATGGTGAAATGTTTTGGTTTCTAGCGACCTTCTTTGACATAGATGTAGGGTGTAATTATCCCCATTTTTCATCTATTTCATTACTTGGCATCTTCCTAGCCACTAAGGTGGACTTTATCTTGTTTACTCTCACATCTGTACCTCATGATTATGGTTTATAGATAAGGAAAATGAGGCAAGGGAAATGCGGTGCTTTGCCCACATGGACCAGCTTATGGCCCCTTTGGGAACTTTGGTATTTATGAACAGTATACAAGGGAACGGGAAAATTGTAGCATGTCCTCACAGAACATGCCCTAGGTCTAAAGAAAATGTTCTGGTGGTTGTCTTTATTGTTGTATAACATTGACAAAACCGGCCATTGTGTTGAAATGATGCTTACTCAGCAAGTCAGGTCCTCTAATGTCAAATAAGCCATTAGAGTGGACATAGAACTGTGAAGGCCAAGAAAAAAAAATGTTCAAAAGAAAAACTACCACAGCAATTAAATGTCCACATTAAAAGATGTACATCTTATAGACACACACATGCATGTTTAGGTAGTTTTAACACAATGTTAGGAAGCAAAATGTAGAAGACAAGTAATTATAATTTAAGTAATTTGCTTAATACAGTACCTAAAATTACTGTCAGATAAACATTTCTTGAGAAGATCAAAATATATGGTTATTTTATACTTTCCCATTTGGATCTATTTCAATTTCTGCAGTTTATTAGCTTGGTTCAGTGTCTTTGAGCATTAGTCAACATTTAAAATGTGGGTTTTTATGATTCTGGGGGAAAGCAATTGCTTCCAAGGGAGAAAAACATTCTGTAAATTACATGTAAATGTTTTTACTTGGCTGAGTTCGTTTGCATCTGTGCAGAGGATCATTTTAATTTACACAGGAATGAAGGTTTCCCCGTGATTGAATGTCGTATGCGCGCTTGTGTATCTAATTTCCACTTCATTTATACCAGAGTCTAGCAGACACAAGGGGCATTTTGTTGTAATGTAAGTGCTACTTAAAAATAAAATAAAATTATAATAAAAAGCTAAGGATCGGTGTGCCATTTCTAGTTTTATTTCTGAGCTGCCCCTTAGAGTGGGTTGAACCAGATATTGAGTCGTTGGTATTATGATGCTTTAAAGATACAGGCTGTAAAGACTTCATCCCAGGAACAAAACCAATGAGATGCTCCGGAATGTGATTGACTAAAACCATCAAGCCGTCTTCTCTTTTCCTCGCAGCCCTGCGTTCCAGTGCAGAGTGGATTCTTCTGATGTGGACGTTGTTCCACAAATCAGTTCCATTCTGTGTCTCTTCATTTCTGACACTATGTGGCCTATAAAAAAAAAATTAGTATTTACAAATGCAGGTGATTAAGAAGGTATCAATTAACTTAGTTTCTTTTCTTTACATCACGGGAATTTTTCCAAGAAACCAGCAGCTTCTGGCTTGTGTGTGTTGACAGTGAAAAGGATATGACATTTTGACATTCATCAGTTGTGGGGTAAAGACAGAGGTACAGGTTTTGATGCTCTAATTTTATCACTCTATCACTGAGTACCTGGTAATAAAGGCTACTGGAATGTGAAATGTGGAAGTGGGTGTGGATAACTGCCTCCACCTTACGCAGAACCCCTAAGATTTCTCTCCTTCTTACCTTATTAAATCTGCTTATTAAGTGCTCTCAATTAACTCAGGACTGTTGTTTAAGAGATCGAATGTATATAAGTTAAATGATTCTAAGTTTTCTGTCTTGGCATTGCTGCATCTTCTCTGTGGCCCCATTGTTAGACAGAATCAAATTTTCACTGTTTTGTTTCTACCCTTTTCTCTCTCCGAGTCGCTCTTTCCCTGGCCATCCTGGGGAATAAAGTGGTGATTTTTTTTTTTCCTTCTCTGATTTGAAGCAGGGAGCATTGAGTCTGGAAGAATATGGGGAAGTTTGCCAAGATTTGCGTTGGCAAAGAGAGCTGATAATGTCCATTCTCCGGGGCCAGAGTATTTTAACAGGTGTGGTCCAAACTGGGTGAAGACCAATGAACACGCTTCCTTTTCATCTCCCAAGATGCTTCTTTCTTCTTGGCTCTGCAAGGGGACGTGTAGGAGACAAAGGCCGACTCTGAACGCACGAGGACTTCCAAGGCTGCAGGGTGTGCTGTTGCCTAACGCCAGTCCTCTAAGACAGAGTAAAAATTCCTCGTAAGATTACTTTGCCTTTAATCTTTAAGAAAGGAGTTCTGATGGCATAATGATTAAGAACGAAACTGCTAACTAAAATCTCAGCCATTCCTACCGGCCAACCTCCCCACAGGAGAAAGATTTGAACATCTAATTCTGTAGGTTTCAAAACTTTAAAATGCAGGTTGCTTTCAAAGGCGCTGCAATTGCTGCAGTTGCAAATTTAAAAAACCTGGTAGTGTAGTGATGAAAGACTCCCCTACTAACCGGAAGTTTGGAGGTTGAAGCCATCATTCCAGGCTGTGACTTGCCCTCTGAACCACACTGTCGCCTTGTTGTGTGGCATCCAGCAGAAACCGACTCATAGCTGACTCCAGTGGGTTTGCAGAGCTGTAGGTCACAAGAGAGGCGACCGCCCATCTATCTCCTGTGGAGCAGCTGGTAAATGGAAACCAATTGCTTCTGAGTTGACTGCACAGCTCCTTACCACTAGGCCACCAGAGTCCCCGTCCTAAAAAATGATGTAATCTGTTTTATCATACAGGAATTTTTAATTCATTTCCAACTCCCCCAAATTCAGGTGATGGTTGAATGTGAAAATCGGCTGGTGCCATTAAATCATACACTTCAGAACCGAACAAAAGTGTACCAAATAAATCAAAATCCTTTACCCATATGCTTGTTGACTTCATAGCATAAATGGCTTGTAATTGGCCCATCTTACTTCCATCTAATTGTTTTATATTAAATGTGTTAATTATTCAAATCCTAATTATCTGAATCCACTTAATTTTGTAGTATTCCGGGTTATATGAGAGACAAATATTGAGTGGAATGACAACACCAACATATGACTGCATGACTTAGCTGTCTGTCACAATATTTGCCTCATTACAGAGTTGTCATCTTGGGAAGGAGTAGAAACCTTAAATGATTTCTTCATCACCGTTTTGTTTAATGAAAAGGATAGGAGCGATTTCTGTCTTGACAATGCTACTACTCATCTTGCTTTAAAACCAATATCCAAACCTTAAGGCTTAGAAAATTTTGAACAACCTTTAAAATAGTTTCATAAAAGTGCATTGTGCTGATTAATTTTCAAATTCGAACCAAACTAACAAAACAAAACAAAGCCAAACTCACTGAGTCTAGCGGATGCTTGGATGCCACCCTGCGTCTGTCTTGTAGGAGAACACTGCTAAGCCAGGTCCTGAGTCCTGACCCAAAACTGTGAGAAAAATCAATAGGTAGTTTTAGAATTCTAGTCACAACGTCCCCCTGAGAAAGAGAGGAAAAGAGAGAGAAAACAGCTCAGATGCATTGTCATCAGGTCAATTCTGATGAGAACAGCCCTAGAAGCCAGAGTAGAAGTGCCCCATAGGGTTTCCAATACTATAATCTTCACAGCACCAGATGTCTTTCTCTTGCAAGCCTTTCAATTCTCAGCCAACACTGTGTCGCCACTGTGTCTTCCCAGTACCAGTTTTACTAAAAGTCTACGTTATCCTAGTGTCTCACATACCATCTAAGGTACTTATGTCGTGATGGTTGTTAGATGCTGTCGAGTCAAGTGTAACCCGTAGAAACCCTGTGCACAACATGTTGAACGCTGTCTGATCCTGTGCCATCCTCATACTTCCTAACATACGAGGCCCATTGTAGCAATGACTGTGTCAAACCATCTGGTTGAGAGTCTTCCTGTCTTTTGTCAACCCTCCACCTTTCCAAGCATGACATCCTTCTCCAAGGAATAGTCTCTCCTAGCAACATGCCTGAAGTATGTGAGATGAAATGGTATCATCTTGGCCTTCAGGAGCACTCTGGCTGCACTTTCTCTAAGACATATCTGTTCTGTTGGCAGTCCATGGGATATTCAGTACTCTTCCAACACCACAGCTCAAAGACATCAATTCTTCTTATGTACTCTTTAATTACTGTCCAGCTCTCAGATGCATAGCAATGGTTCAGGACTGGATCAGACACACTTTAGTCCTCAAACTGATATCATTACTCCTCCATAATTTGAAGAGGTCCCTGACTGAATAGGGTCACTATGAGTCACCTATGACTCGACAGCACTTATGAACAACACCAACATAGAGATCAGTTGGCCTAGTGGAGAGAAAGTGATGCTACCAAGCCAAATGTGGATGACTTCTAGTCCGCGGTCTTCAGGCCTGTTTTTCATTGTGTTGTTTGTTGTTTTTTTTTTTTTTTCAAACATTCTTCTAGGTCATATAACCCTGGGATGTCCAGTTGCCATACAGAGGTAACTTGTGGTTGCTGTGAAGCTGAACACTGTGACACTGCTGTGTCAAATGTGTTAATGGTTACCCATGGCGGACAGTGTTTGATGGAGCTCCCTGATTAAAACAAGCTTGGAAGTGGCATCCACTTCCATAATAGCTGGCTTCCAGAAACCCTATGAACCTGGAGAAAGGATGAAAGTCACACGAGTGTTGAGGACTTTCATTCACAGGGTCGCTATGGGTTGCCTACGACTCGATAGCACTTAACAACAGCAACCCTGACTGGAGACTTTTCCAGTGCCGTATAGCCCCTGATTTCCTGACTGCTACCACCACAGATACTTGCATGGTGGTCTGTACCAAAACTCAAGACCAAATCAATCAACTCTGCCTCATACTTGGTAAAAGAAAGGCTCAGAGAAAAAGAAGACCTTCAAAGAGATGGATTGTCACGGGGGCTGTGACAGTGGTTATAAATATGGCAACAACTTGGAAAATGGTGCAGGATAAGGCAGGATTTTGTTTTCTATACATGGGGTCTCGATGGGTTGGAACCAGCTCAAGGGCACCTAACAACAGTCAGAACAGGGCAAAGTACAGTAAGATGAAAACAAAACTACAGTCCAAATTTATTTAAGATCATAATTATGATAAAAATAAAAGGGGGGAAATATGGGAAGCCAATACTAAATGTTTGTAATAAACTGAATGCTATTTTAAAGATAATTAAAAAGAAAAATATCTGAGTGTCTTAAATGGCAGGCTTGCAAATCAATTCCAGCAATGTATCAAAGAGAGTATTTTGCCCGGAATGCGGTGACTCATCATTGATTATTCACTCTTTTATAATGTATTGGAAATTAATATCATTGCATGAACAGATTTTTCATTCAATCCATATGTTCATCTCCTTGGATGCCAGAATTGCATATGGTATAGGTAAATATGAAATTCTGACTAAAGCAAAATCAACAATACAAAACATCTCCCAAAGCAAAAGGGATGAGAAGAGCGCAATCGGGCTAATGTTTTGGTCCCATGCTTTGTCTTCCACATGAGAGAAACCAGCCAGGCCATGCCCAGAGTCTGCCCCATAGAAACTGAGAAAAATCTATGTGCATCCCACTTCCTAAACAATATGCCTCTGGAACCTCTATGAACTTTGAAATATTATGATAGCTATAGAAAGGCTTCAGGTCTTTTGTTCATAGGGTTGCTATGATTTGTACTCGACTCGACAGCAATCAACACAACAACAACAGCATTGCTTTTAACTAGTAAGTTTATAGTTTTGTTTAGTTTTGGTGTTTTGTTTTTGTTCAGTTGGTTTTTTATTTCTTTCGTGTTTTGTTTTTGTCTTTTGGTGTTTTGGTTTTGTATTTTTGGTGTGCTTTATTTGCAGTGATCGATAATGTTGTCTGTTTGACATGAGTATATTTTAAAGCTTAAGAAGTTTGCTTTTATGTTATGATGGAAGATTGATTTATTTCCATACAATAAGACATGAAAAGGTGTCATTTGATAAATTATATACTGGGGGTAGCTGTCTGTTCCCCTAAAGACTACAGCCTTGGAAACTCCATCAGACAGTTCTGCCCTGTCTTTCGTCTCTGTGAATGAAAATCAACTCAAAGTCCACAGGTTTGGTTTTGTGGATAATGACAGGATAGAGCAGTGGTAAGTCAGTGGTAGAAATCCTGATTTACAGACAAGAAATCTGGGTTCAAGTTCCTGTCAGTGACCTTATTTGCAGCCACCACTTTTCTCTCAGAAACCCTTAAATGCTGCCGAGATGCTGAACATATTACAGAGAAGTTCCAGACTAAGACAGAGGAGGATGAAAGGCTCAGAGTTCTTCTGAAAACTATCCCATTAGCTCCAGTGGTCTGATCTGTAACTAATCATGGAGTTGGCTCGGGACCATGTAGACTTGGGTTCCCTAGTCACGTGGTCGCCATGATGCCATGCGTCAATACCAACTCAATGATGGGTAACAACAGAACAGGACAGAATTGTGTTTAGATAAAGTGTCTCCTCTATAAACATGCACAATGGACACTGTCTGATGTGACAATATTCTTGCCCCAAACCCCCGATTTATTAATAGCCTCTCTACCAAAAAAGATCATACTGTATTATCTTCTTGTTCTTTAAATTATTCCTAATAGGTTGCAGTCCACTTTTTGCCTTTTTTTGTTTCTTATCTAAGAAAGTTTTAACCTCTAAGATCCATTTTGCATTATCAGATGTTAGTCTCAAGGAGCCCTCGTGGCATAGTAGTCAATGTACATTACTAGTAACTGTAAGGTCCATGGTTCAAACTTACCACCTGCTCCAAGGGAGATACCAAAGTTGGCTTGCTATAAGATGATAGCCTTTGAGGTGATGAAAACCTTTTGAGACCATTTTATCTTGTCTTACAGCATCACTGGAAGTTAGAATGGAATTGACAGTCTCAGATATTCTTGTTTCATTCATTATGTGTAAGTTCTGTAGTTTATGTTCAGAGATTTGGGGAGACCTTACATGTCACCATATTGTCCATAGTGGATGATACAGTCATGTTGTTTTATGTAGGTAACATAACATAACATAACATAAAATAGTGGGCTTGTTGAGTATAATAAAGATTTTCCTCAGTAAGTTAACCTAATTGACTCAAGGGAAAAGGTCAAATTTGGTCCTATCACAGTACATAATCTAAGTACACTTAAGAATCCTTGATTATTGAGATGTTTTATTAATAAGTTATTAATATGTTTTATTTATATGTTTTAATTTGTTGGGTGGCATTTTTTTATTTCCACATGGAAGCATCTTTCATGAAGAAATGAGATTTGGAAATGCTATATTATACAATTAATCAGAATTGTTTTGTTATTTATATTAATGAAAGTTGAAAGAGACTTTGGGTTTCCATTCATTCATTGTTGCACTTTCCTCCCTGCCCCCCCCCAGTTAGTTTTTTTCTTTGAAAAGTAAAAAAAAAAACCCACCAACTTCTTTCATTGTTATACCATCCTCCCCCACCCCCTCAGTCCACTCTACTATTCAGCTTACATTCTGGACTCTTGTCATGACAGCAATACCTAATCATATATTCCTCCTAAGCAGTTCTCTCCCTCACATGTTTCAATGCAGTTTACATTATTTATCTGCTCTTAGGTTCCCCCCAACTCCAATGTCAGTCCCACTTTACAACTGTGGCACTATACAATATTAATCCTTTTGTGACTGAGATATTTCACTCAACATAATGTCCTCCAGGGCCATCCATTTTGCAAAATATTTCATGAGTGCCTTGTTTTTCAATGCAGCATAGTTTCCCATTGTGTGAATATACCAGAGCTTCTCTATCCATTCATTTTTTGATGGGAAGTTGGGTTGTTTCTTTGCTATTGTGAACAAAGCCACAATAAACATGGGTGAGCTTATATGAGTGGCAGTTCTGGTTTCTTTAGAGTATATTTCCAGTAGTGGAATTTCTGGGTCAAATGGTATTTCTATTTCTAACTTTTTGACAAAGCACCATACTGCCTTCCATAGTAGTTGCACTGTTTTACACTCCCACCAACAGTGATTAAGTGTTCCAGTTTCTTCACAACCTCACCAGCATTTGTTGTTTGTTTTTTCTGTTAAATTTTGCTATTCTTACTGGGATGAGAGGATATCTCATGTAATCAGAATTTCTTAACTATAAAATACTTTCGATTTCTTACTACACTTATGTATGATTCCTATTTTTTAAAAAAGAATGTTATTTTATCTAGGTTTATAAGTAAAAATTGTGTTCTTTTTGTTTAGTTTATATACATTGTGCTTCAGACATTCCTCTATTACACCTATTCATAGCAACATTATTCACAATAGCAATAAAATGAAAACAGCACAAATGTCCATCAACAAACAAATAGATCAAGAAATTGTGGTACACTCACACAATGAAATGCTATACATAACTCATGAGCAAAGAGCAATGCTTTTGATAAGTACTATGTAACTTGGGAGAAGCTGGAGAACATTACGTTAAGTGAACTAACTCAGTCTCATACAGACAAAGACTATATAAGACCATTAATATAAAAATAGAAGGATTACTAATAAGATGTGTTAATATCCTTTTTGAGATTAATTTATTTAAGACTTATAAAGATTTGTGGGATTTTTTTAATATTTCCAATGAGCCAATGTTAAAAAAAAGAAATCAAAGAAGATGGCCTATTTTCTCCTTCTGTTGAAACAAATAGAGGATCTGTAAAGGTATTATCTATATTCATTTTTGTATGACAGTAAAAGCATATTTAGAGAAAATCTTCGTGCCTCACTAAGCCCCTATCCTCTGCATTCTCTCTTACCTTAATCAGTCTTCCTCCACTCATTTACTTTTTGAAGAAATGGCATTTAATACTTGTGATATCAGTGTGTGGAATTATTCCATAGTTTTGAGAAATGTTGTGCTTTCAAACTCTTTTCTATTTACTCCATGATGGTTGAAATAGTATATAAAGACTAAGAATATTTACCCAAAGGTGTTATTGTTGTTGTTATGTGCTGCTGAATCACCTGTGACCCATAGCGGCTGTATGTACAGCAGCTCTGAACCTTTCCCTGTCCTGAGCCAGTCTCATTAATTTTCACACACCAATACCCATTGCCCCAGTTACTCTATCAAGCCATCTCATCCTGGGTCTTCCTCTCATGCTCTGTCCCTCCACCCTTCTGAGCATGATGTCCTTCTCCATGGGCCAGACATCAACTTTCAATCTAGTTTGAATATCAATATGAAGAAAACAAAGATACTAACCTCCAGGCCAATAGACAGTATCATGGTAGATGGAAAAAGGATTGAGGTTTTAATCGTTTCATCATGCTTAGATCCACAATCAATATTCTTGGCACCAGCAGTCAGAAAATCAAAAGACAAATTGCATTGGGGAAATCTGCTGTCAAAAATCTCAAGAGAGAGTGATAAAAAGCAGTGATGTCAGTTTAGAAGTTCAGGTACACCTGATCCAGGCCATGGTCTTTTCAGTTACATGCTATGCTTTCTGAGAACTGGATGATGACTAAGGATGACAAAAGAAGAACTGATACCTTTGAGTTATGGTGCTGGAGAAGAGTACTGAACGTACCACGGACTGCCAAGAGAACAAAATAGGTCTGTCTTGGAGAGGGTGAAACCAGGATGTTTATTGGAAGCAAGGATTTTGGCACTCCATCTCACATACTTCAAGCACATCTCCAGGAAGGATCAGTCCTTAGAGAAGGACATCATGTTTGGAAAGGTAGAGGGTCAGCATAGAAGAGGAAGGCCCTGGATGAGATGGATTGACACAATGACCGTGGCAATGAGGTCAAGTGCATCAGAGATGGTGAGGTTGGCTTAGGATAGGACAAGATTCAGAGCCATTGTTCATAGAGTCGCTATGAGTTGTATTCAACTTAATGGCATATAACAACATATCTAGAACTTAAGCCATAAATGGTCGGATAAATGTCTGATACTTTATAGTTTATCCATTCACTCACTCCTATGTGTGGAGCTTTGGTGGCATAGTAGGCAAGGAGTTGTGCTGCCATCCAGAAGACATGCAGTTCAAATTCACCAATTGCTACGCTGGAGAAAGGAGCAATCTTTCTGTATTTACTGCCTCTGAAAACCCACTGGAGATCAGCTATTAGTTCCAACTCAAAACAAACACATGATTCAAAAACACAATATGAATGCAGCTAGAGTGCTCCTTAGAAGCAAAAGTTGTGAGGCTTAGTCTGACATACTCTCGGGATACAAGTAGGAGGGGCCAATTCTTGGAAAAGAACATCATGCTTAGAAAGGTAAAGGATCAGAGAAAGAGAGGAATATCTTCAATAGGATGAAATGACATAGTGTCTGTGACAAGAGACTTAAGTGCAGAGCAGATTGTGAGGTTCATGATCAAGCAAAGTTTCAATCCAGGGTACACAGGGTCACTCATCTCAGAGATGGCTCAGTGTCACCACCAGCAGCAGCATGTGTTCATATAGAAATTCGACAGTAAATTGAAACAGAACGCTCTGCAGAGCATATTTATCTTGGTTATATATGGGAAACAATTGCTATACCAATAAGAGTTCATGGGGTGCCTTTCTCAAAAAGCACAAAATGAAATTTATGTGGTTAACATAAGAACAGATGTTGTCTTCACCTTTGCTTATGTTCAGAGTCCCATCCCTGTAAATGTTAGGTGATGAGAAGCATTGTCACAGGAGTTTGTTTCTATGCTGGATTAAAGAAATGTTGTGCAGATGATTTTACTTTCTGGTGTGACAATTTCTGTTAACTCAGCGTAGAGAAACAAAGGTATGATTATTAGCAGCGGAAGAAGAATAGAAGCAGAAACTCAACCATGTGAAGGGGATATTTGATGTCATTATTCAGTGGTTTAGCCTTCATTCTGTAGACAGCATCAAGAAGTGTTGCTCAAAAAGTACTTTTTGTAAACAATTCTTCATATCCACTTACCAATTTTTATTTCATTAAACTTTCTTGGCAATTTTCTACCAGTGTCCCTTTCTTATCTCCTCAATTCCTCTATCAGTTACTTGCTGTGCATCTCAGAGCTGGACAGAGACTAAGGATGACAGAAGAATTGATGCCTTTGAGTTGTGGTGCTGGATAAGAGTCTTTTATAAGTTCATTTGTAAATTTCCAAAAGATCATTCCCACTCTGTATGATACTTGATAACCACCTTCTTGTCCAGATTTCCTATATTAGTCCAGCATCTTCTTTCTCTCTTGCCTCAGGTGTTACTTCTAGTTCAGAAATCAGTAGTCACTTCTTAGTAGTATCTTTTGTCTTAGGGCAGGCCTGAATATTTTCTAGCCTTATGTTGCTTTCATAATCGTCACTTTCCAATCTAACGCTCAAAATACTAAAGATCAAGGATGTTAGCTGAAAGTTCAAGGTGTGCCTGGCCTGCACCAAGGTAATTTCAATGCTTCATATGTATGTGAAAGTTAGACAGTGACTTCCTATAATCAAAGAAGAACTAGTACCTTTCAATTGTCATGTTGTAGAATACTTCATGGGCTGATAAAAACCCAAATAAGTCTGACGTGAAGGAAGTACAAACAAGAAAGAATGGGGAATCTTTGTCTCACAGACTTCGGACGTGTTGTCAGGAGATACTAGTCCTTGAAAAAGACGTCGTGTAAGAAGCTGTTCTGTAATCTCAAAGACACAAGACTTGAATCCACCAGATGCGGCACTGGAGAAGGAGAGGCATTCTCCTCCTGTACCAGTCAGATCTGATTCAAGGGCACACAACAAGAAGAAAAAAGGAAGGAAGGAAGGAAGGAAGGAAGGAAGGAAGGAAGGAAGGAAGG
>NW_006399852.1:2855217-2874602 GCF_000299155.1 Elephantulus edwardii | reverse complement strand
AGGCAAGAAGGAAGGAGGGAGGGAGGGTAGGAAGGAGGGAACAAGAGAAGGAAGGCAGGCAGGCAGGCATCATGTTTGGAATAGCTGAGAGTCACTGAAGGAGAGGAAGACACTGTGAGGTAGATTGATATAATGACTGCGTCAGTGGATGTAAGCGTGGCAGGGATGGTGCGGATGGGGCAAGGCAGAGTAAGGTTTCTGTCTGCCGCTCACAGGGTTGCTGAGTGATAGCCTGGCAGCATCTGAAAACAATGTAAGCCAAAACTGAGTAGAAGTCAAGAGAGAAAAAAATAGCTGTTCTCAGTCCACATAGGAGTACCTGAATGATATAATCTCTCTAATATTGAAAGCTTAGGAAAAAGTAGCCAGTTCAAACCCACTCAGAAGAAAAGCTTGGTAGATCTGCCTCTGATAGCACAGCACTTTAAAAGCCCTGTGGAACGTTTTGACTCTGTACACAGTGCCGGGTCATGAATTATGAAAGACTGGACATCAACTAATAATAACAATTGCTCCAAATGGCCCTGTTAGTCTCACAAAGATGACCTGTTCGTATGACACATGTCATGTGTGTTGCACATAAAAGATACTGAAATATCAAGTCATTGTTATAAAATACAGCTGAAGTTTAGCCCGTTCTTAAGATGGTTGTAGCCTTGCTTTTAAGATGTTAAAAAAAAAAGTAAAGGGAATTAGCATATGCTGAGAAAATGTGGGGCTTGATTTAGGTTTAGAAAATCCTTTCTTCTGCAACCTTCTTTCAGAGAGAGATAGAGCTTATTTGCATATCCTTATGCTCTGTCTAGCACACACTAATGAAATAGGTTTAACCTCACTCAACCTAATATTTTTCTAACTTATTTTTTGACCACAGAAGTCCTGTTTTTCTTATAACCCACATTAACCTGTCACCAAATTAACGATCTGCAAATACATTGGGAAACCGATGTTAGGGCTGAGAAGCTGGCTGCTTCCTCATAGCTGGAACCTCTGATCAGTGCTAATGAAGAAGCTAATTTTTCTCTTAATATGATAGAAATTATGGCAAAGATTATACTCTTTTGGGCTTCTTATTCACAATCTTGAGCTAATCCACTTCATTTCCAACCATTCTTCAAAGCATGGCTTCAACTTTAGATTCCCCCTGAAATTTCTTCTGACCCTCTTCTTGTAGACTCTTGTTACATAATCTCTGCCCTGTCCTTGAATCTTGACTTAACTCATAATTATGTCTACACATGCCTGCTAGTGGAAATCAAAAACACCGCAAAGTTCATTTTAAGAGTTCCTATCAACTTAGTTTGTAATAGATACTTAATAAATAGTTTTGCTCAAATTATGAGGCATCAGTTTTTATAAACTACCCAAGCATTTCTTGGTCAGAGATGATCCTTTAAAGCCATGCCGTGTTTGTCATATCTGATGTCAAAAGATAAAGAGCAGTGCTCATTCTTCCCTCACTGGGGTCAGATCTTTAAAAAGGGTAGTCCATCCTTGAGCATACAGTAATAGGGAGTCATTGTTCTATGGCCATTTCATTTCTAATTTGACTAACAACATTCATATAAACCTTTATGTTGATTTTGTAAAATGCACTACAAGCCAGGTCAATATCCTGGCCCTCATTATTTGGGTGAGCAGAGAAGACATAAAAAGTTGATCTGATTGATTACCTCAAGGTTGTTTCACGGCAGTGATAGAGCAGAGGGAAACTCATTCTAGTCCTCTTCTAAATACACTCAACAGAACTTTTAGCTGGGTCACTGGGGAATAAGGAAATGCATGCTTTTGATGAATATGCATCTTATTTGGTACAGATTTGGAAACTGTGCCCAGCCAAGGATGTTTGTAAGCAGCAATCGTTTCAAGATGGTGAGCTGGCCCACAGATGGAATTGGATTTGCATCCAGATACGTATAGGAAGCGCTAGGAAACCAAGGCAGACTTGCTATAAATATTAGATTCCATTTTTACAAAAATTGTAAGCTAATTCAATGTGCTAATTAATGTTCCTGTTATATGTCCTTGAGTCCATTCTGAATCATAGCAACACTATCTGAAAACATGGAATTTCTTATGTGGTTTCCTGTCTTTATTGAAGCAGATGTATCACCAGGTCATTTCTTCTTCTGAGCTATTGGATAAGGTTGAATCATTGACCTGTCAGGTAGCAGCCAAGCACTTAAACATCAAAGCCCTGAAATACAACCAGACTTACTGCCCTTGAGTAGGTGATGCCTCGTCTTCATCCTCTGTTGGTTTTCTGAGGTTTCTGTCCATAGCCTCCCATGGAGGTTTTGAACTGTCGACCTTTGAAACCCCAGTGTGTTATGCACTATGTCTCCAGGGTTCCTTTGTACTACCAGGACTCCCCAGTAAGCCTTGTGCATTTTCCAGCTTGTGCCACAGCAGGGAGTGTTTCCAGAGTTCTCTGTCTCGGAAGAACTGTGAAGGAAATACCTCTGTCCCTGCTCCAGCATGCACTTTGACTCTGTGCTCACAGGGGAAGCCCTTTAACCAACATCTACTGTCTCGTTCCTGTGACTGATCCGTTCTATAGCAGAACCTGCTTGCCTGTCACCAGAACTGGTCCTTCCTGTCTTCCTCAGCCATTCTCTCCCACACTTCTAGAAGGAATCTCCCCTGCCTCCTCACATCATGACACACTCTTAACAGTCTGCTGTGTGTCCATAATGCCCCAGGGGTGCTCCTCCAAGCTCTTCCCACTCCCCATAGTTGGAACTGACCCTCAACAACAATTCTATATAGTACACAGTCAGCTGTGGGGATTCCAGTGGGGATTCCAAACTGGCCAAGTTCTTTCTATATCTCTGAGTTATTAGGGGGGCAGGTTGGGCACTCCCTCTGCCATTTTCAAGACCAAATCTTTGAAGTGACTCTTCACATTGGATAAACAAAAATTAGGAGGGTGTGAAACACATCTTATCCTACCATGTAGAGCTAGTAAGTGCTCCCATCAGGTCGACTCCACCTCCGGGCAGGCCCTTGTGTGCTGGGTTCCCAGCACTGTCTATAGCTGGTTTTTCAGAAGTAGATTGCCAGGACTTTCTTCCAAGACATCTCAGGGTAGGTGCAAACAGTCAAGGTTTTAGTTAGCAGCCAACCCCATTAACCCCTTGTGCCACACAGGTACTTCTTCCAAAATAGTTAAAAACAAGCCCACTGTCATCAGGTTGATGTTGATCCATGGTGACCCTCCATTGGACCTCCAGGCCATAAATCTTAATGAAAGCATATTCCCCTCTTTCTTCCTTCGAGTGACTGCTGGATTTGAGCTTCCTAACTTTCAGTAAGCAGACCAACACAGAATCCGCTGTGCCACCAGTGCTCTGTAAGGACTCCCGTTGTTGTGAAGTGCCATCGAGTTGGAGACGACTCATCGCCACCCTATGAGTGAAAGACCTGAGCACTTGGCATAATTTTCATCCTTTCTCCAGGTTCATAGAGTTTCCGGAGGCAAGCTATTTCGGAAGTGGATGCCAAGCTTGTCTTCATCGGGACTCCTAGTCATCAATAAAACATGAAGACAAAGATAAGCTTTGGCTTCCTTAAAGTCACAAGCCTCTAGCTTTCAAATGAATAAAAATATATCAGGGAGTACGGGAGAGGAATTTACTACAAAGAAGGAGAAATAGCAGCTTTTACATGAGTTTCAAAAATCAATGGACCCACAATGACTCAAATCAGTGCATTGCCATTGAGTTGGAAGTGACTCAAAGCTGATCCTCCAGCAAGTTTTCAGAGGTTGTAAATCAAGTGGATGAAGATTGCCCATCTTCCTCCTGAGAAGCAGCAGGTGAAACTCACTAGGCCACCCAAATTCCCTATGGGACCATAAGATCTTTTTTAAAACCAGTTTTACTAGGGCAGATAGACTTTCCTTTCTCTTTCCTGAGGCTTAGCGCTCTAAGCAGCAAGGCATGAATGCTATGGGGTTACGTCCTTATGTCTAGCTCTTTTGCAGAGACCAATGCTGGATTTCCACTAGACAAAGAGTGATTTTCCAATCTGTGCTCTGTTCAATTGCCTCATATGCATGCGGAAGCAGGATAGTGCAACAGGGAGGAAGAATAGTAATGAATGCACTTGAATTATGGTGTCTGCAAAGAATATTCATTACACCATGGACTGCCAGAAGCATGACAAAATCAGTCCTTGAAGAAATACGGCCACAGTGTTCTTTCAAAGTGAGAAAGTGGCTTACATACTATAAAGGCATCATTAGGAAAGGCCAAATGCCAGTGAAGGGCATCATGGTTGGCAGAACAGAGGCCGACAAAGGGCCAGGGGTCCTATGTATGGGATGAATTCATGCAATAGCCGCACGATGACCTCAAACTGTGAAGATGACATGCGACTGGGCACTGATCTGTTCTACATAGGGTCCCCATAAATTACAACTAAGCAAACATGAGCAATTTCAGTTCTGTGCCAGGTTTTTTCTCATTTTGCATTTCAGTACTTGACACACTGCAAGATCTCAGGAAATGCCTTTGGACTTTGTGGAAATAAAGCTAATTTCGTTTGGCCCCGCTAGCCTGTGTATTCTCATTCCTCCTATATTTACTAGAAGAGCATGTAACTTTTGCACCGCCCTTTACCA
This sequence comes from Elephantulus edwardii, assembly GCF_000299155.1. NCBI lineage: Eukaryota > Metazoa > Chordata > Mammalia > Macroscelidea > Macroscelididae > Elephantulus > Elephantulus edwardii. The sequence continues at coordinate 2,869,978 of NW_006399852.1, read as the reverse complement.
AGTGGCCTGAGAATAGGAAATGGTTTCAGTAAAGAAGGAGCTCTGGTGGTCCAGTGGGTAAGGAGTTGTGCTGCTAATCCAAAGGAGAGTGGTTCAAATCCACCAGCTGTTCTGAGGGGGAAAATAAAAAAGCAGCATCTCTTTCCATGGAATATACAGCCTCTGAAAACTAGCTAGAGAGTCAGCTATGAAAGAGTTCTGACTCCTCGGTGCTGAGTTTCGTGAAGTACAGACCTTGCAGAGTTTTCTCACCATCATTGTACCTGTTTCTCTGCTGATATTCTCTTTGTTTGGATTGTATTGAACTTGTTTTCTGTGTATTGAGAACTCTGGCAGGGCCTGAAGCGGAGGCTCTACCACAGACAGAAAGTTAGTGTTTAAATTGATTTTTTGCTGGCTTTTGTGAGAATGTACCTAACTCCCTCTCTGCCCCTGGGCCTTCCATCCTTCAAGTGGGGAAATAAGAGGGCCAGACCCAATGACCCCTTCCGTGCCTTCCCTCTGGCTTCTCCAGATCCTCTCCCTGACCAGCAGAACATCTCTTAGCCATGCTCAGGAAAGGGGACAGGAGCTAGAAAACGGATGTGTCTGGCCAGCACCATTGACAAGTGCCTAGAGCAGAGAATCATTCTTCATGACCATCGTTTCTCTGTTGGTGCTTCCTCAGCAGAAAATGTGCCTGGAAAATGCGCTTGGAGAATAATTTGTAAGTCCTTTTTGATAGTATAATGGCAATTAGTCCCTTAATCAGAAGGGGGAAAAAAATCCTATATACTTACATGAGATCTTCAAATTGTGTTTAAAAAAATGCAATTAAATTAATTCTAACTCGTGTGTGACAGTGTGAAAGGGCTGCATAGGGCATCCGAGGCTGTAATTGTCACAGAAATAATTGCCAGGCCTTTTATTTGTGGCACTGCTGAGTGGATTCAGACTGTTACTTAGGTTGATGTTGTTATTGTGGACCATCAAGCCTGAATAGACTCATAGCTGTTCCTCTGGCAGGTTTTCAGAGACAATACATTGCATAGGAGAAAACTGCCTATCTTTCTTCCATAGAGAAGCTAGTGGGTTTGAACCTTATGCCTTTGAGTTGGCGGTGCAACTCTTACTACTACCCCACCAGAGTTCTCTGCCTAAGTTGATGCTGTTGTTGGGTATTATAGAGTCAGAATGGACCCATAACTGACCCTCCAGCAGATTTTCAGGGGAGGTAAAAAGACAAATTGCATTAGGAAAAATCTGCTGTCAGGGACCTTTCCAGAGTGCTGAAAAGCAAGGATGTCAGTCTAGATACTAAGGTGTGCCTAATCCAGGCCATGATCTTTGCAATTACTTGCTATGTATCAGAGGCTGGACAATAACCAATGACTAAAACCCTATGTACAATATAGCACACCTAGACTATCATTTGGACTAACAGACATGGCAATTAAAACTGAGATCTTAGAAATGGAAACACGGAGAAAGAGAAATAGTTGTAAGGAGACACTTGTGATTGGAACGTGGAATGTGAGAAGCATGAATGCAGGGAAATTGGACATTGTTAAGAAAGAAATGGAACGCATAAATATAGTCGTACTAGGTATTGATGAAATGAGATGGCTTGACATGGGACAATTTGAATCAGATGATCATATGGTTTACTATGCCGGGGATGAAAAGGTGAGAAAAATTGGGTTGGTTTCATAATTAAAAAAGTCATTTCTAGATCCATCCTGAAATACAATGTGGTGAGCAAAAGGATAATATCCATATGCATACAAGGAAGTCCAGTGAATACCACTATCATTCAAATATATGCACCAACAACTAGAGCCAAGGGGGAGGAAATACAAGATTTCTACCAAATTTTGCAGTTAGAAATTGGTCAAACATGCAATCAAGATGCATTAATAATAATGGGTGACTAGAATGCAAAAGCTGGGAACAGGGAAGAAGGATCAGTAGCTAGAAAACATGGGGTCAGTGAGAGAAATGGGGCTGGAGACAGAATGGATAGAGTTCTGCACATTCAATGATTTATTCATTGCAAATACCTTTTATAAGAAACATAAATGCCGGCTATACACATGGATCTCACATGATGGTATGCATAGAAATAAAATCTATTACATTTGTGGAAAGATTCGCTGGAGAAGTTCATTATCAGCAGTGAAAACCAGGCCAGGTGCTGATTGTGAGACAGACCACCAACTACTCATGCAAATTCAAGCTGAGGTTGAGGAAAATTAAATCAAGACCACGGGAACCAAGATTTGACCTTAAGTCTGTCCCACTCGAATTTCAAAACCATCTCAGGAACAGGTTTGAGGCCTTGAGCAGCAATGAGCGTAGTAGACCAAATGAGCTCTGGGAGGATATCAAGAAAATCATCTGTGAAGAATGCAAAAGATCATTACAAATACTGAAGAAGAAGAAAATACCAAGATGGATGTTAGATGAGACTCTGAGTATTGCATTAGAGCACCAAGAAGCCAAAGCTAAAGGAAGAAACCAAGAAATCAACGAGCTGAACAGAAAACTCAAAAGGCAGCTTGGACGACAAAGCAAGATACTATATATAATGGAATGTGCAGAGACCTGGAGTCAGAAAATCAAAAGGACTGGACTCTCTCAGCGTTTCTTAAGCTGAAGGAGTTGAAAAACAAATTCAAGCCATGGTGGCAATACTTAAAGATCGTTTGGGTAGAATGTTAAATTATCCAAGAAGTATCAAAAGAAGATGAAAGGAGTACACAGAGTCACTGTATCAGAAGGAATTGGCTGACACAGAGGAATTTCATGAAATAACATATGAGCAATAACCTATGGTGATGAAGGAGGAAGTTCAAGTTGCTATGAAGGAATTGGCAAAAAACAAGGCTCCAGGAGTTGACATCATACCAATTGATTTATTTCAACAAACAGATGCTGCCCTGGATGTGCTCACTAAGTTGTGCCAGGAAATCTGGAGGACAGCCAGCTGGCCAACTAACTGGAAAAGATCGATATTTGTTCCCATTCCAAAGAAGGGTGACCCAACAGAGTGTGGAAATTATCGAACAGTGTCATTAATATCACATGCAAGCAAGATTCTGCTGAAAATTATCCAAAAACGTTCAGAACAATATGTTAGCAGAGAACTGCCAGATGTGCAGGCTAGATTTAGAAGAGGTCGCGGTACTAGGGATATTATAGCTAATGTTAGATGGATCTTGGCAGAAAGCAGAGAATACCAAAGAATGCCTATCTGTGCTTCATTGACTATGCAAAGGCTTTTGACTGTGTGGATCATAACAAGCTATGGCTGACTCTGAGAAGAATGGGAATCCCAGAATATTTAATTGTGCTTATGTGAAACCTATACTTGGACCAAGAGGCAGTCATCAGAACAGAGCAGAGAGACACTGGATGGTTCAAAATCAAGGAAGGGGTCTGTCAGGGATGTATTTTGTCTCCATACCTTTTCAATCTGTGTGCAGAACATATCATCCAAGATTCTGGGCTGCACGAAGAGGAATGTGGCATCAGGATTGGTGGAAGAGTCATCAATAACCTTCGTTATGCAGATGATACAACCCTGCTTGCTGAAACTGAGGAGGACCTGAAGTGCTTGCTGCAGAAAGTCAAGGACTGCAGCCTCCTATATTGATTGAAGCTCAACATCAAGAAAACAAAGATTCTCACCACTGGGTCAATTGGGAGCATCAGTATGGATGGTGAAGAGACTGAGATAGTTAACAGTTTTAGTTTACTTGGTTCCACAGTAAACACTCTTGGTAACAGCAGCCAGAAAATCAGGAGATGAATTGCATTGGAAAAGTTGGCTGTGAGGGACCTCTCAGGAGTACTGAAGAGCAACGATGTCAGACTGGAGACTAAGGTGCGCCTTATCCAGGCTATAGTCTGCAATTACGTGCTATACATCGGAGAGTTGGACAGTGAATAGGGATGATAGAAAAAGAATTGATGCCTTTGAGCTGTGGTGCTGGAGAAGAGTATTGAATAGGAGAACAAACAGGTCTGTCCTGGAGAGGGTGAAACCAATGTGTTCCTTGGATCCAAGGATCCTGAAGCTTTGTCTGACATACTTTGGGCATGTTGCAAGAAGGGACTGTTCCTTGGAGAGGGACATCATGTTTGGAAGAGTGTGGGGGTAGTTCAGGAGAGGAAGACCCTCGATGAAATGGATCGATTCTGTGAGTAGAGTGGTGGGAATGAGTGTGTTTGAGATGGTGAGGTTTGCATAGGATAGAACTGCATTTAGGGTCACTGTGAGTTGCAAGTGACTCAATGGCACATAACAACAAAAACAACAGAGATAATAGAAGAATTGATGCCTTTGACTTGTGGTGCTGGAGAAGAGCATGAAACATACCATGGACTGCCAAGAGAAGAGGTCTGTCCTAGAGAGAGTGAAACCAAGCTGCTCCTCAGAGGTAAGGATTTTGACACTCCACCTTACATACTTTGGGAATGTTGCCAATAGAGACCAGTCTTTGGAGAATGATATCATGCTTAGAAGGGTCAAGGAACAGTGCAAGAGAGGACAACCCTGGATGAGATGCATTGACACAAAAAACAGTGGTGATGAGGGTAGGTGTTCCACAGACAGTGAGATTGGCTCAGGATAGAGCAGGGGTCTGAGCTATTATTTATAGTGTCCTATGTGTTGCAGTCCACTCAATGGCACTTAACAACAACAACAAAGCACACAGAAGTAGATTTTCAATTTTTCTTCTGTGAAACAGCTAGTGGATTTAAAGCTTTGTGTTGGCAGCACAGCTCCTTACCATTAAACCGCTAAGCCACTATCTCAGTCAAGTGCCTTAAGAGTTGATAAAGTAACATGCAATGCAGACTTCTAGAAAAATATTGCTCAAGATAGCATCCTAAGTCTTTACCTCTAAACTTGATGTAACAGCTTTCTTTTCACTTTCCTTAAGAAAGTAGCTAAAAATAGCTATGAGCTCAACTAGAATAATTGCAAAATGCTTAATACTTTGTCAGCTTCAGCTGAAGAATATAAGAGGTTTTGTCCAGAGAAACAGCTCTTTAAAAGTTTTCTGAGTGCTAAAACATGGTAAGAAGCTGTGTTGCAATCCCAAAGGCACACAGTTCGAGGTCACCAGCTGCTCCACAGGAGAAAGATGGGCACTCTCCTGTGCAATTAACTGCCTCTGAAAACCCACTGGAGGGTCAGCTATGGGTCGGTTCCAACTCTACAGTGAACCGCAACAACAACAAAGCTTGGTAGCAGTTTCCTGAACTGGAGACCACATTTTGATGCTTGAGCTATGAGCATGCCGTATTTCCTATACCCTTCACCCAAAAGCTGGGCACTGATGTGACAGCAATCAGAAATTGGACCTGGACCACCTCCCAGAGCCCACCCAGATCTGGCCATGGTCACTTTCAGTCTGGATAAACCCGCCAATGGGGTCAGCCTCTTCTCTTACAATAAGGTAGGTTCCATATTTATGATCCCGGATCCAACCAAATGCCTCTGTCCACTTGGGGTCCCTGGAAACCCGGGAGCATCATGCAGTCCATCTGCTCGGCCCCTCCACCAGGGCAACTGTTGTTTTAGTTTTGCATTAAAGTGTATCTGGAATGTTGCTGACAATTACAGAATTGTTAGTCACCAAACAATCCGCTCACTTCATGGTGGCCCAATATGTGCAGAGTGAAATAGCTCCACTGAGTTGGGAAGGCTGTGACCTTTTGGAAACAGATCACCAGACCCTCCAAGGTGCCTCATGGTAGTTCAAACCACCAACCTTTCACCTAGCATTTAAGTGATAAATGCTTGACCATTTGTGCCACCCACAATAGAAAACTGGAGATTGTTTATGATTTTAAAAGGTTTGAAAAAGTCTACTTGGATATCTTCAAACATTTTTCAGCCTCCTCATTAGTTCAGCTTCTTATTAGGTGATGTATCCTGGCCTGCTGCTGCAGGCTCAGGAGAAAACTGAGTTTATGACCAGATGGAAAAATTGGAAAAGCATGACCAAACTACAGTAAGCTAGCTGGAAATGGTACTCAGAATTGGAGAAATGTCTAGTCATTTTACCTACAAGACTCTGTACAGTTTGGCTCGGATCAGGCCAGTGGAGGGTCATCACCTACAGCATCTGGTAAACTCTCCCATCTGCATCTCCAAGAATACTTCACCTTGGTTCCTGCTCCCATAACCCCCTCCACTGCTCAGTGTTGTCCTAGTTGCCTGTGTAACACTTCTATGTTTCTCTCCCCCACCCCACCACCGACCAATCTGGCTGCCCTCGTTCACCCTTCTGCAGCAAGAGGGAAACATCATCATGGTATAGTTGTTTGGGCAATAATCTGATCAATGAATATTTCCTCCTTGGAACTGCCAATGATTTCATCTTGCTGGAATCAACAATCGGCACTCTTGATACCACTGGTAAAGAAATCAGGAGACATACTGCATTGGGCAAGTCTGCTGTCAGGGACCTCTCCAGAATGCTGAAGAGCAGTGGCGTCAGTTTGAAGACAAAGGTACTCCTGATTTAGGCTATAGTCTTCTCATTTACCTACTACTACTCATCAGAGAGCTGGACAATGAATAAGAATTACAGAAGAATTGATGCCTTTGAGTTACAGTGTTGGAGAAGAGTGCAGAATATTCCATAGACAGACAAAACAACAGATGTATCTGGGGGGAAATGCAGCCAAAATGCCCCATGGAGGCAAAGATGGTGAAGCTTTGTCTTTCATACTTTGGATATGCAGCTAGGTGAGGCTGTTTCTTGCAAAGGGGCATCATGGAGAATCAGCAAAAGAGAGAAAGATCCCCAAAACATGGGTTGACGTCAGCAATGGTCTCTAGTATATCAGAGATATGAGCATGGCGCAGGTTAGGGCAGGGTTCATTCAGATCAGCTGTTCATCGGGTCATTATTAGTTGTACTCGACCTGACAGCACCTAACAACAGCAACATTTGCCTTTCCAGTCACCAAAATGCCATCCATTAGAGCTACTCTTATTAAGACCAAATATATTTCCTGCCATCAGGTTGCTTCCAATTTGTGATGACCTCATGTGCATGGAAATAAATTCTGCCTGGTCCTGCATCTTCTCTACAGGTTAGACTGTAGTTTTCAGGTCTGTTTTGGGCATCACCAAATTGCATTGCAAATCTAAATAGATTCCAGGATTTTCTCTCCACTGACAGTAGAAATTGAATGTGATATCGAGACATCATTTAAAACTATCTCTACTCAGTCAGTGTCTATTCCTTGGAGAGGGACATGATGCTGGGAAGGGTGGAGAGTCGGGAGAAGAGAAGAAGACCCTCGACCAGGTGGGGTGATATGGTGACTGTCACAATGAGCTCTAGTATGACAGGAAGTGTGAAGACGGCACAGCACAGGAAAGGGTACAGATCTGTTGTTCATAGGGTCAATATGGGTTGTACTTGACAGCACCTAACAACAACTCACTTATGGCTCCAGGTCATGTCACTGTGGCTCCCTGGGCAACTTCCCAAGTCTGTGAGCCTCACAGCTTCCTTCTCTGTGAAATCAGGTAGTCATGCTCACCTGACAAGTGAAACCACATAGGCAGAGCTCATTGAATATCCCCTCCTCTCTTCCTCACTTTCTCTGACTGGGCAACGACCAGCCAGGGCAAAGGAGCACCATCCACACAGGTTGTCAGGAGCCTTGGTCAGGCATCACAGCCTAATTCGAAGATTGGTAGCTTGAACCCGACAGTCACTCTGTGGGGGAGAGATGGGCAGTTTTCCTCCATTAAGGTCTACAGTCTCAGGACCCTAATGGAGCGTTGCTATTAGTATTACTTGTGAGAGAGACTCACAAGTGGGTTTAGTAGGTTACACACGGTTTATAGGACATGGAAAAAAAAGTGTCCCCATCGATCCTGTCAGCTTCTGTGTGTTTACCTGGATATTTTTCTTGATTGGCAATTTGAATGTTCAACTCATACTTCTGGGTGGATAGTATAAGGAGAATGGACTCTCAAAGGCCAGCAGACCACTGACCAGTCTAAGACTGAGACTGCAGTAAAGGGAGATGCTAGGAGGCAACCTTTGTACTCCTCTGATACTTCAGAATGTAGTTAGATAGTTACTTCTTTGACTGAATATCTTTGTTCCTATAAAAATGCAGATGTTCCCAGGAGGGCAGTACCTGGGATCTTCTCATCCATGTGCACAATTTTGCTTTCGTTTTGTTTTGTTGTTGTTGTTTTTATTTACAAACTTCAAATACATTGTTTTTCAGACCAGCTTCTTCAAATTTCCCTCACCTCCTCTACTCATTGAATTGTATTTAAGACTATTTAAGTTTAATTTAAATTGTATTTAATTTACTTAAATTGTATTTAATCCCCACACAGCCTCATCCCCCTGCTTCCACCCTCCACCCCCACCTTGGATCTTTATACTCATTCTGTAACAATGTTCTTATACAATATTTTTCCTTGTGGGACTGAGTTAGTTCACTCAGCGTAATGCTTTCCAGTCCCTCTCAAGTTAGGTAATAATTAACAAAATCATTGCTCCTGCATGCTGCGTAGTATTCCATTGTATGAATGTACCATAATTTCTCAATCCATTCTATTGTGGTTGGACATCTAGGCTGTTTCCATGTTGCAATAGTGAGTAATGTAGCTATGAACATTAGTGTACAAGTCTCCATTTGTGCCTCAGTTCTCATTTTCTGAGTATATTCCAAGTAGTGTAATATTGATGTTGTTGTTGTTGTTGTTGTTGTTGTTGTTGAGTGCCGTCAAGTCCAGCATGACTCATAGTGACCTTACGAGCAAAAGGCCAGAAGCCTTTCTATACCTATTGGCATTTATCAAAGCTCATAGAGTTTCCAGAGGCATGTTGTTTAGGAAGTGGATGCCCCTTCTGCTTCAAATAGCTAGGTCATGTAGAATTTCTATGTTCAGCTTTTTCAGAAAACACCAAACTGCCTTCCATACAGGTATCCATTTTACAATCCCACCAACAATGTATAAGAGTTATTATCTCACCACATCCTCTCCAACATTTATTTCTTGCTGTTCTGTTAAACTTAGTCACTGTTACTGGAGTGAAATGGTATCTCATTGTGGACCAGTGATTTGCAACATTTCTTTGTGTGTCTGTTGGCCATTCACATATCTTCCTCTGTGAAAATTCTTCCAATATTTTTTGCCCATTTTGTAATTGAGTTATCAGTCTTTTTCTTGTAGAGGCCCAGGAGTATTCTGTAAACTTTCATTATGAAATTCTTTTCTGAGATGGTATTACCAAATATTTGTTCCCATTGGTAATTTCTCTTTTCACCCTGTTGGAAAAAGTTTTGAATGCACACAGGGATTTAATATTTATAAAGATGCATTCATTAATTTTATCCTCTTTAGATTGTACATTTCTGGCTGTACTTGCCAGTCTTTTTATATCACAGATTAGGTCTTCTAAGCTTGATCCTGGTTTGTCTCTTATGAGCTTTATGTTTGGGGCTTTACTCCCAGGTCTCTGATCCACCTTGTGTTGAGTTTTGTGTATGGTGTTGGATTTGGATCCTGTTTCTGCTTTCTGCAGGTGGAAGTCCAGGTTTGCCATCACCATTTGTTGAAGAGGTTGTCATTTCCCCATTTGATAGTTTTGATTTTCTTGTTGAATATCAGTTGACTGTAGATAGCTGGGTCTATTTCTGGGTTCTCAATTCTTTTCCGCTGGTTTATGTGCCTATCATTGTACCAATACCATGCTGTTTTGGTTACTACTGCTGTGTAGTAGGTTTTGAGGTCACCAAGTAGTATGCCTCTCACCTCATTTTTGTTTCTCAGAGCTGTTTTGCTTATTCAGGATCTCTTGCTTCTCTAAATAAATTTGACATTTTCCCATTCAATCTCCTTGAAAAATGAATGTTATCCGGATTGTGATTGTGTTGAACATGTAGATTGCTTTTGGTAAGCTTGTCATTTTCACCACATTGAGTCTTCCTATCCATGAACAGGGCACATTTTCCCCCCATTTATTTAGGTCTTTTATTGTATCTTGAAGGAATGCTCTATGGTTTTCTTTGTACAGGGCTTTTGTATTTCTAGTTAGATTCACTCCCAGGTATCTCAATTTGTGGTTGGCTATCGTAAATGGTATTGCTTTCTTGATTTCCTTCTCTGAGTTCACTTTGTTACTGTAGAAGAATCCTTCTGATTTTTGGATATTGATCTAATATCCTGCCACTCTAGTAAATTGGCCTACTAATTCTAAGAGTTGTGATTTTGTTGTTGTTGTTGAGTCTTTGGGGTATTCTGTGTACACTATCATATCATCTGCATATAGCGACAGTTAACGATCTCTTTGCCAATCTGGCCTTTTATTTCCTTCTCTTGTCATATTGTCCTAGCAAGTACTTACAATACACTATTGACTAGAAGTGGTGACAGTGGAATCCTTGTCTGGTTCCTGTTCACAAGGAAAATACTTTTTGTCTTTCTTCAGTGAGAATGATGCTGGCTTTTTATTTTGCATATATACTTTTCACTATGTTCGTGAAATTCCCTTCTATTCCAATTTTGCTGAGTGTTTTTATCAGGAAGGGGTGTTGTATTTTTTCAAATGCCTTTCCTGTATCAATTGCTAAGATCATATTGTTCTCATTATTTATTTTGCTAGTATAATGAATTATGTAAAAAGTTTTTCTTATGTTAAACCATCCTTGCATACCTGTTAAGAATCCCACTTGGTCCTAGTGAATTATATTTTTTTATGTGCTTTTGGATTCTATTAGCTAGGATTTTGATAAGCATTTTTGCATCTATATTCATGAGAGATATTGGTCTGTAGTTTTATTTCTTGGTAATATTTTTTCCTGGTTTTGGTATTAGGGTTATTATGCTTGCTTCATAGAATGACTCTGAAAGTGTTCCTTCTTCTCCAATTTTTTTAAATAATTTAAGGAGAATTGTTGCTCAGTACTGTTGAGTTGAAATGAACCCATAGCTGACCTTCCAACTGGTTTTCAGAGACTATTAATTGCATGAGAGGAGATTGTTCATCCTACAGCAGAGCTGATGGATTCAAACTGCATGTCTTTGGGATTGCAGCACAGCTTCTTACCACTTTCACCTGTAGGAAATATCACATGCTCAGAACCAAACTGCACATTCTTGGTGTGTTTTTCTCTTATGCAGTAATTTCAAAGGTGTAGCTGAGCTTAGCAGTAAATTGCTGGGTAGAGCTCTTCATGGCAGGCACCATTTGATCATTGACAACTCTGTTTTCTTCATTGTTTCCTGACTTAAATCTCCACAGCCTCTATAAATATGTAAATTACCAAAATCACTAGTTTTCCATTATTTCTGCCCCTAAGCTGTTAAAATGTTTCCATATTCCCACATTTGCAGTGCAAAACAGAGCAGCGGGTGACAGCCGAGTTTGATTCTATTATGGAACCTCTATTTAGCAGCTAGTTGTTTCAAAGTTTCTAATAATACATTTATTTCCAGGGTGGGCTTTGCATTCTGGGCTGATGCTGGCGAAGGACAGGCTCCCGCAGTGATGGAGGAAGAATGAGTCTCTCTCTCTCTCTCTCTCTCTCTCTGCATACATGAGCTTAGGGACTGTGAACATTTCATGCAACATGTAATATTGGACAGGAATACAAAACTTGATGTGTTTGTGTGTATATATGTACATGCACATGCAAGATTTGTGCTCACCATCATTCAATGCTGTGGTTTATGACAGAGGAGGCAAACGAAGGTCTTTCCATTGCCTTCCCTTCCATCAGCTATATACATGCAGTGGCCCCAATGTGCTGTCCACATGTGGCCCCATTACAGTCCTTGATTCACTGTCCATTATGTTTATATGTCCTGTCTCTTTGTGGGCTTTTAGCACTTTGTGACAAGGAAAGAAAAGTGGGGGTGGGGAACCCTTTGTATGTTGCATATAGATTAATAGAATTTGATATCAGTTTACCCTGTGTATATCTCTGGAAAGAAAGGAATAGAAACAGCCTGAAATTAAAGAGGAGAAACTAGTTGGAAATGGATCCTACACAGGAAGCCTCTAGAAAGGATCTAGAGCATTGTTTGCCAGCCTAAACCCTCACACTTTGGATTAGGAATGTGACCCCCTGAGGGCAGAGTGTGGAAGCAGCCCTGAGAGCACAAGTGGGTTACTTCAGTACCTGATGCCGGTACAGGCTGGCCCTGCGATAGGCATCCATCCACACTGGGCTTCTCTGTGGACCCACCAGGCATCTGTCACTCAGAGGACATGTTTATCAGAACCTTGGAAGCTGGTTTACCCCCACCCCCATAGTCCCAGAAGCCTTTGCACTAAATTCACTATGGTATTGTTGAGCTCACTGGTAACAGAAGTCCATGACATTTGTATGTCTGCACTAACTTCACCATAGTATTGTGGAGCTCACTGAGAACAGAAGATAGTTACATTTGTGTGGTAATTTATACCTTTGAAAATGCTTTACATGATGTCTAGAGGTAGAGTAATAGGGAATAACCTCACTTAACCAGTGGGAAAACATATTTGATTTAATAGTTCATGGCTTTTTTGTGGGGGCTGAGCTAACATGAAGACACTCTGGTGGTGCCATGAGTTAGAGGTTACGCTAACCGTAAGGTCTTCAGTTCAAATCCTCCAGCTGCTCCATGGGAGAGCGGTGGGCAGTCTCATCCTATAACGATGAGCAGCCTGGGGAAGCTGGAGCCAAGTCATCTTGAGTCAGAAGCCGGTTGGCAAGAGTGGGTTTGATTTGGGGGAGAGCTAGTTCCAGGCCTGGTGAAGGATGGCTTGCTGGCTGTTTTCCCTTGTTTCTCTTCATTTGTGCTTCATCTGTCTTTGTAAGTAGTTTCACTTTGTTGGAACTATAAGACTTGAAGGAAACCCTCGCTCATTCACATGCTATCTGCGGCTGGTGTGGCAGAACACAGGTAGCACTGAATGGCTATGACATAGACCATATGAACCGCAAAGTCTGAAATGTTTACTCTCTGGTTCTTGATAGGAAAAAAAAAATCAGACAACTTCTGAGCTGGAGCACAGTCTTCCGAGGGATACATTATCAGTACATGGTGACTAAAGTCAGTTTGTATTAAACACAGGGAGCCCAAATGTCATTTTAGGTGTGGGAGACAATGTTTCCAAGCATCACATATCCACACCTCAGTGCACTGAAAGGGAGCCCTGATGACCTAGTGCATAAGGGGCTGCACTGCCAACCCAGACGCTTGCAGTTCGAATCCACCAGCCACTCCTTGGGAAAAAGATGGCCAATCTCCTCCTGTATGATTTACAGCCTCGGAAACCCCCCTGGAAGGTCAGCTATGAGTTAGTTCTGAATCAGTGGTACATCACAGCTTCAGCAAATGCACTTAGAGCGACCTGACGGTGTGGTGTATCAGGCTGCTGACTGAAAGGTTAGCTATTCTAAGCCATCAGCTACTCTCCAGCGGAAACCTGAGGAATCTCCTCCAGTTGAGTTTGACAGCCTCAGAATCCCCATGAAGGGCTACTATGAGGCAGCTTGTGTTTGATGTCAATAGGGTTAAATGCACTTAGGACATCTTGATGTGTGGTGATGAGTTTGTGGAAAAGCAAAGACGACTCTTCTGGACACTCTTGATTCATTGATGAACCTTTGGAAAAAAATATTGCCTTACAAGGAAAAATTCTCATGTGGATTAAGGATGTTTAGTATGTTTTCTTAAGTTCTCATTCATCAATCTAGCCCATTTGATTAACATATATTCCCCTTGGATATGAAAGAATGGTTACTTAGGTAGTTCCCAGTTCTCATGGCAATGTTTAGTGACCACCCTCCCCTAATACAACCCGCTTGTATTAGGCTTAGGGTCAGTCACATCCAAGTTATCCTATATTCCAGCTTGCCAGAGTCTACTCATCCAACCTCAGGCTGAAATCTCAGAGAGTAAGTAGCAGAAGAAAGCTGTCAAGGTCTCTCTGTCAGACATCAGCAGAGTATCCATGGGCAGAACCCAACAGCCAAAAGGAAGGACGTTTGAGGTGTTATGAAATTAACTGGTCTTCATTATTGCGAGAAGCAGGATTGCAAAGAAGAGAGAGAAAGGGGCAGGAAGAAAGCGGGGAATATATCTCTTCTTGGGTAGCTCAAATGGCTGAGCTCTGGACGATCAGCCAACCCAAATGTTAGCACTATGAACCCACCCAGAGGCACCTAGAAAGGTAAGGGTGGCAATCTGCTTTCAAGAGACCACAGCTTTGGAGACCCCGTGGAGTAGTTTCATTCTGCACACTTGAGGCTTTCCTGGGTCAGAATCAACTCCGAGAAGATGAACAACAAAGAAAAAATCGTTACTTCCTCCTGCCTGGGAGACTCATTGTAGACACGGGTATGATGACGTCCACCTTAGTTCCTTGCCTCTCGCTCCTGACACTGGCTGCTGCCCCTCGAGACCCTTACTGACGATCGTGAAGATTGCCAGTGTCACTGGGAAGGTTTATATTGCTTGATCTCTTGTTGCTCAGTGTTTTGTTTTCTTTCTAACTAAGAATGGCCCCATGTGGCAGAATGAAACTGTCCTTAGTTTTTCGAGGTTGTAATCCTTATGAGAACAAATTGCCAGGTCTTTCTCCTGCAGAGCAACTGGGCAGGTTTGAACCAGTAATTGTCCGTTTAGCAACCAAGTGTTTAACCATTGCACCAGTAGGGTTTCTTTATTTGACTTACATACAAGAAAGAAAGAGAGAGAGAGAGAGAGAGAGAGAGAGAGAGAGGGAGGGAG
>NW_006399852.1:2789368-2855117 GCF_000299155.1 Elephantulus edwardii | reverse complement strand
AGGAAGGAAGGAAGGAAGGGCTGTTGAATTGATTCATAGCAACTCAATAGATGTAATGGGACTACGCCCCTAGGGTCTCTGGTGGCCTAATGGTAGGGAGCTGTGCTGCCAACTCCAAGGCAAGTGGTTCGAATCTACCAGGAGAAAGATGCGCACTCTCGTGTGATTTACTGCCTCTGAAGACTCACTGACCAACTCTAAGTCAGAGTGAACTGAATGGCGCATACCAACATCCTTCTAAGATCTTCACCACCACAATGTTTTATGGAAGAATACTTCATCTTTCTTGGTAGATTTGAACCACTGACATTTTGTTAATGATCCATCGCATAACCCTCTGCACCACCGATAGTCCTTGTTTGGCTTAGAGGTGTCTGCTATGCCTCTCATACCCTGAGAATATACATCCCAAAACATTTCTTTCCATTATTTTGATCTTTGTTGAGGTTATATGCTGTCAAATCAGAACTGACTCATAAATGACCCTCCAGTGGGTATTCAGAGGCAGGAAATCACACAAGAGAAGATTTTCCATCCTTCTACGCATCTTCCTAAAAGAACAGCTCCTACTTCAGGCTTCTGTTCAATCAAATGGGGTGGGGCCAGTCCAGTCTTTATGTGTAACAAAGACCCTCACTCCAGATCTAAAAAGAACCCCAAAACAAACAACAACAACAAACAAAAAAACAAAGCACCACACATAAAGAGCTTTCTGAGGAAGAAATTGTTTTTCCCCAATTCAGCAAATCATGTGGAACTAACTCCAGGTTATGTTTTCTTTGTGAGAACAATCAGCTACATTACAAATCTGTTTTGCAATTATACTTTAAATTACCAGAATGCTCAACATGCTAGTCAATGTAAATAAAAGCTGAACTCTTTTCTATGTTTTGAAAGGCAGAATTAATGGGTGAGGCTAGTTGTGATTTCAGAATCAGAGTAAATTTCTTTGTGGGTTCCCCCCCCCCCCGGTACTGAATGTTCTGTCAAACATTCCAGGAGCTCCTTCAAGTCAGGTGAATGTCATCCACCCCTGACATAACCTGTTAGCCTTGAGCAAAATGATTGTTTAAAGACTTGCATATAACTGAATAGAAATGTCTATGAAGGGATACAATTGTCAATTTTACTGTTTTTTACTATGACCTGAACAGAAGTAGAAAGTAGAAATAGAGGCTTTCTGGATGCTTACAGAAGTGTGGCAAAATAGTTTTCAGCAAGTTTATTATTTGGAGAACTTTCCCTGGATAACCCCTTATCTTACAGTCTATTCTCTATATTATAATTCAGAAATCTCTGATCAACACATCAACATTTCAGACTCTGACCAGAGATAGCCAGCGGCTTAGTGGATAACTCCAAGTGTAGCAGGACTGAAGAATCATCCTCTCTCTCTCTGTAGAGGAGCTCGGGGTCTGTCATCATCAACTGCCGGTTAGCACAGAGCCAAGAACGGGACCCATATGTATGTGGGACCTGCTGTTCCAAACTCCAGAGATCAATAGGGAAAATGTCTCAGCAATCTCTGGCCACCCTCTCCCTGTCTACTCCAGTAACAGTTTAAGATTAGCTTTTTACGAACTCCAGTAAATCTTGGCAGAGCCATCTCCAGGACCAGCTATTGCCACTGTGGATGGATGAAGTGATCACCGCTGCTGGAGACAACCCACCTCGAAGCTTAGTGGCCTAATAGAATAAAAACCAAACTTTTGCCGTTCAGTCAATTCTGATTCACAGGGATCCTGGAGGACAGAGTAGAACTTCCCCTTAGGGTTTCCAAGGATGTATACTTTATAGAAGGTGACTGCCACATCGCAATGAAGCTGACGGATTTGAACCAGTAACTTTTCAATAAATAGCCAGGTACTTAACCATCTCACCACCAGGGCTCCATCTGAATATTATTACTGATTGATGTGTCAGGAGAGTGGAGCCAGCTTACCTGACCTCACCTGGGCTCACTAATGCGTCAATTAGGCCCGAGTGATCTAGGATCATAGACGTATACCAGTTCTTCTGTCAATATGAAATGATTTCCAGTTAAAAGTTAAAAACATATTTTTTAAAAAAATATAGTTCATATTTTAATATCGGTCCACTAGCTACCAGCTGCAAAACCAACATACCTTCTTTGACCTTCAATTCATTTTTATTTTTTTATTTATTAATGAAAAAAGAATGGTTTCACTTTTCATGTCTTCTCTTGAAAATAAGACTTGACTTGAAACATGCCTGACCTGACATAGTAGCCACTCCATAAATATCCTGTTTCTCTTCTCATTTCATAATGCTCAGCATATCTTTACCATCACTATTTCACTAATGTAATTCATTAATGTAATTCAGTATTTCATAGTTACTCAAAAGCTCCCCAAGGAAAGAGTGTGTATCATAACCTCAGACATTTGTCACATGGTGGGCCCAGACTGAGCTGAAATAAAGATGACCGAGACCAAGGTTGGAAATGACTTGGTTCAAATGTCATCGCTGTTTGTGCCAGAATGTCATGTGCTGCTTGTAGACTCTGTTGCCCGATGGAGCAAGGAGCAACCCTTAATAAGACACAGCATCTAAGAAGCCACTAATTACAGATGAAATGCTGATGGAACCCATTCTCTGACCCACCCAAACATCTAAGGGCTCTGCCTCCCTCCCATGTGGGATTTGGTGCCGTATTCACCAGGCAGGGGAATCTTTTTACTGCAATAAGGTCCACTTACTCTTTTATAACAAAAGCCACGTGGCTTTGAGCATGGTTTTGGAGTGGGGTGAGGGTGGAAATAAATCAACAACTTTCCCAGCACTTCAGTTCACCTGGGCTTAGCAAAAACAGAGACCAAAAAAGTGTAAGGACATCAGCATACACCACAGGTTGATGGAGGGGAAGAAAGCCAATTAACACTGACAATCAGAATATTCATGTGGTGTTGCTTTTTACATTAAATACCTGCTTTTAGTTTTTTTTTAAAGAAACAAAAGATTGTCGTCCCCCCCCACCCTTGGAAAAGTCTAGATGTATTGACTGACTAAATGCAATCGGCCTAAGTTTTTATGAAGATTTTTGGGTTTTTTCTCTTGACTTCCTAAAGGTAATTGGCTGACATGTTTTTTCTCCTCTCATCTTCAGAAGTAGCTTTCACAACCCCGTAAAAATCTGTAGCCAGAGAGAATCATCTCATCATTTTTCCTTTAAGGCTCAAAAAGGTCACTCATAGCTGCTGAAGGTCATAAGCTTACATAGAACCCAGGGGCCTCTCTCCAGTTCTTGGCCCTTTTTGGGTTTTCACATGGGTTTTTTCAACTGACTCCTTTCTGTGTTAATTATTTAGCTCCTTAGAGAAGATATTTTCAAGAGTGACAGACAGTTTGTGCTTAGCGACATAGACAGGCAGCCAAAGATTGTCAGTTTGTGCCCACAACATGGGAACCAAAGTCCTGGTCATCTGCGTTCTTAAGGACTGTCTCTGTGCATGGGGCAGTTCTCAGTGACACTGGGGTCAACAAGAGTGAGTATGGACAGCACAAGGCAGTATGTGCTTGAAGCTTGATTTCCTTTTCAGCCTCCATTTGGCTAAACTAAAAGTCATTTCAGCCAATTATTTTGCACTATAGCATGGAACATTTCCAACCTGAAATATTTTCCTGCAAACTTTCTTTCTAATGACCTGGAGCCAACAAAGAGCCAGTGCTGGTGATAATAAGACAGAGAAGCAGAGAAAACATGAATCCGAAGTGTATTTAGCTTCATGGCCCCTGGAAGGAGAGCATTCTGGGCATCCCACGGTATTCAGGCCAAGTCTCTAAATAGAATCCTTTCTCAGGAACAATAGCAGAGAGCCGTAGGGGGTCCATCACATGTTAGATAACGACACAAAATAGAACAAAATTGTTCAGAACTAAAATACAGCTTTGATTCCCCATCTCTGTGCCCTCCATTGTTATTATTGCTGTTAAAAGTTAAAAAAAAAAAATAGAAGGAAAAGCAGAACAGTCTTAAAAATCTCAAAGCTGAGTAGTTTCATGCCGAGCCTTTAAACATTACAACATTACTTTTATTCATTTGTTAATGAAATCTTTATTGAGTAAAGACGTCTCAAAAAAAAAAGACTCAGTGCCTTTTAATTGTGGTATTGACAAAGGGTATTAAAGGTCCCAAGAACTTCCAAAGGACTAAGAAGTCTATTTTAGTGAAAGTATAACCAGGATGGTCCTTAGAGGCAAAGATGGTGACTCTTCATCTCTCATACTTGGGGCAGGTTGTCAGGAGTGACCTGTCCTGAGAGACATCATGCTGGTCATTGACGGAGGAGCTTCTACCAAGGACAGTGTTTTCAGGCCTTGGTCCATCCTGATAGTACACTCCAAGTGTGTAAGCCTAGGGAGCTCTGTGTTGGTAAGTGCTGTCGAGTCAAGTACAAATCATAGTGACCCTATGAAAAACAGATCTGGACCCTGTCCTATCCTGCTGGTGGCTTAGAGGAAAGGAATTATACTGCCAATCCAAAGGTATGTGGTTTGAATCTGCCCGCTGCTCTGCAGAAAAAAGATTAGTAATCTGTGATTTACTGCATCTAAAAATCCACTGAGGGATCAGCTATGAGTTGGTTTCAAATTGATGGCACACAGCAACATATAAGCCTAAGGCTCACCGACCTTGCTTCTAAACAACCAATGCTTTGTAAACCTCCATGAAAATTAAGCAAAGAAATATTTAAAGCAACAGTGAAAGCATAGCTACTCCTTGGGAAATAGTTATGGTCTACTTTCATAAGCACTTATAAATTTGGAAAGCCTGTGGAACAATTCGACTGTAGGGCTGCTATGAGTTCGAAAGCACTCTGTGAGTGGTTTGGAAAGCTGAAATTAGAGCTCATTTGTCCATGTTACCTGATTCTATATGAGCTATATTACAAATATGTAGAGGCACAAATTCATTTGGTCCTATGGGGACGGATGAGCCTTCTCTTCAGAAACAAACCAAACCCATTTGCAACATTCGTAGTCATTTCAAAATTTCTGATCTTTAAATAAATGTGTTCGAGAGAACTGTTTAAAAGGGATATATGATTAGGTATTATTGTCATGACAGGAGTCCAGAACAAAGGCTGAATAGTGGAGTGGACTTGGAGGGAGGGATTGTGTAACAATGTAAGAATTTACCTTTTACTTTTCAAAGAGAAGACGGAACTGGAGAGGAGGGGTGGGCAGGGAGAAAAGTGCAGCAATGAATGAATGGAAATCCAAAGTCTCTGTAAATTTTCATTAAAATTAATAATAATAATAGTAATAAATAATTTTTAAAATCTGTTCATTTTCCTTTAAAAAAAAAGGAGATAGACAACCTGACCGTAACAATAGGCTTGTCCAAAGCAGGAATTGTGAGAGGATGGGGGTGCAGGATAGAGTAGGGATCTGGTCTGTTGAGAGTCACTAGGAATTGTAGTTGACCCAAAGACCCCTAACAACAACAACATTTAGAGCCTAACCCTGGTCTAAGATTTGCTGCTCTTGTGCACCATCGAGTCAGAACTGACTCAGAGCTGACCCTTCATGAGTTTTCAGAGACAGTTATTCACATGAGAGGAGACTACTTATCCTTCTCCTTTGGAACAGCTGGTGGTCTCGAACCACATGCCTTCTGGATTGGAGCGCAGCTTCTTAAACTCTTTCAAAAGGTTTTGCCTCCAAGTCAGATGCACAGCTGACCCTCTTTTGGGTTTCTGAGGCTACAACTCATGCAAGAGGAGATTACCCACCTTTCACCCAAGCAACTGCTGGTGAAATCAGATCCCCAGAGAGGAGCGGCCCTGGGTGAGCAGTACAACTTCTCTGGGCTGCAGGACAAGCACGCCCTATTGTAGGGTAAGAAACTATTAAACAGCCTCCTCCACCTCTTCCAGGGAGAGAAGTAGCCAAGACAGACCAGCAAGTAATCACAATCAAGTGAGAAGCGTTCCCACCCACAGTGCTTTATGAACCTAATTCACTCACTTCACCAGGGAACAGAAGGGGACATTTGAAAAATGAACAGACTGGGGGCAGGGGGGGAACCAAAACTCAACCTAAAATCAAAACCCAAACAGCAAGGAAAGGGTCATTCTTACTGAGGCGAGCCAGACAGAATGTGGCAGCACTAGACCTCCATTTTTTTTGTCCAAGATTGTTGCATCATGTTGTCACCAGAGCAACCTTCATTTTTCCCAAAGCTGTCCTGTTCAAGCTACAAATCGAACTGTCACTCTCTCTTACCCTCTGTTCATTGGCGAGGGCACTGGGAGGCCAGTGGTAGAATTTTCACCTGCCATTCAAGACCTGGTTTTGATTTTCAGCCAATATACCTAATGCACAGGGAGTTCTGGTGGCCTAGTGGTAAGCAGCTGTGCTGCAATCCTGAAGGCACATGGTTCAAATCCACCAGTTGCTCTGCAGGGGAGGAAAGAAAGGCAATCTTCTCTGAAAACTCACTGGAGGACCAGCTATAGATCGGTTCCAACTCAACGGTACACAACAACAACATGCCTAACCCACAGCCACCGCCTATCTGTCAGTGAAAGCTTGTGTGCTGTTGTGACACTCTGTAGGATCCAGCTGAGCTTCTAGACCAAGGCAGATTAAGTAGAAAGGCCTGGCAATCTACTTCCAAGACAAGCAAACAATGGAAACGTCGTGGATCATAATGATCTGAGCCTCAGCTGATCATGGAGATGGCGCAGGACCAGAGGTAACATTTCTCTGTGTTGTACATGGACTCACCTTGAGTACTACTAAAAATAGGGTGTTGGGGGATGGTGGTGCTGAACAGAGGTGTTGATATACCTGCGGACAGCCAATCAGAGGATCATCCTCAATGCCTGGGCACTCACAAGTTCACTGTCCATGAGGTCCTTGTCATTGTTGTCTGGTGCCTTTGAGTTGTGTATGATTCATAGCAATCTCGTGAACAACAGATATGAACCCTGTCATATCCTGTGCCATCTTCATCATCTCTGACACATCTGAGCCCATTGCTATATTCACTGTCAATCTTTCTCATTAAAGGTCTACCTCTCTTTATCTGACCTTCCGCCTTGCCAAGCATCATGCCCCTCTCCAAGGAAGAGCCACTCACTTCCAGTGATTATCCCCAAAGTATGTGTGGCAATACTTTGTCACCCTTTCCTTGAAGGCACATTCTAGCAGTACCCTCTCCCAGATGTATTTGTTCATTCTTTTGAACATCCATGGGATGTCCAATGCGCGTCTCCAACACCACTACTAAAAAACATCAAGTCATCTTCTGTAATTCTTATTTATTGTCAAGCTTTAAGACATACAGCAAGTGATTGAAAATACCATGACCTTAATCATGCATACCTTAGCTTTCAAACTGACATCATTGCTCTTCAGTAATCAGGGGAGGTCTCTGATAGCAGACTTGCCCAACGACTACATCTCTTGATCTCCTGTCCTGATTGCTGGTATCAAGGGTATTGATTTTGGATCCAAGGAAGATGAAATTGTTGACAACTTCAATCTTTGCTCCGCAATCATGGTGCTGCTTATTGGTTCAATGGTGAGGATTTCTGTCTGCTTGATGTTGAGATGCAATCCATATTGAAGACTTCAGTATTCAATATTCTGCAGTAAAAGCTTCAGGTCCTCCTCACTTTCAGCAATAATGTAGGTTGTTCATGAGTCATCCTCTGATCTTGATGCCATATTCTTATTCACAGGGGCCAGATTCTTGAATGATTTGCTTAGCATACCAATTGTATAAGTATGGGAAAATGATACAAACCTGATGGAAACCTTTCCTGATTTTGAACCATGCAAGGTTCCCTCACTCCATTTGTGCAGTTGCTTCTTGGTTTAGGTATAGGTTTTTTATGAGCATAATTAAGTGTTCTAGGAGTCCTGTACTTCTCAATGTTAGCCATAATTTGTTTTGATCCAAATAGTGAAATACCTTCGCATAGTCAGTAAAACACAAAGAGACACTCTCGCATTCTCTGCTTTCAGCCAAGACACGTCTGACATGGTGTTCCTAGAAGGCATCAAATTTACTTCCTCTCTGAACACGTTACATGGACTCCTTTAAGGAGCTCCGGTGGCATTTGATTATTCGTTGGGCTGCTAACTGAAAGTTTAGTGGTTTGGATCCACCAGATGCTGTGAGGGAGAAAAATGAGGCTCTCTGCTGCCATTAGAATTCACAAGCTCACGGCTACGAGGGAGAAAGGTCATGAGGTGGAATGAATGTGATCGCAGTGGGCTTGGGGTTTGTGTGTGTTTGTTTATTATTTACTTAAGGAGTCCTGCTGATAGGATGGGGAGATATGGTGATAAGGAATCACACTGCCAATCCAAAGGTACACAGTTCGAATCCACCAACCACTTTGCAGGAGAAAGATGGGCAATCTCGCAGGCAGTTTACTACCTCTAAAAACTCACCGGAGGGTCAGCTAAGGACTGGCTCCAACTCGACAGTCAACAACAGTGATGTAGTAGGTTATGAATTGGGTTGGGCTGTTTGACACAAATGGTTATGCTTGTGACTGCTAGTCAGTAGGTTGGCTGCTCCAACTTACTCACAGTCACTTTGCATGCCAGGCCTAGGTCTCTACTTCTGAAAGGTAAAGGCCTTGAAAACCCCGCAGCACAGTTCTGGTCTGTGCATGTGGGCTCACCAGGCGTTAGGACTGGCTGAGGAGCAAAAGACTAACAACATCATAGCCACTGACTCTTGTGAGATTAAATCTTTAAAAAATATCACGTTACAAAAGTGATGCCAGGTGGATGAAGGAAAACAAGTACAAGATTAAAATATTTCAAACAACGTCCAGAAGCCGTCCTTTAATAGGTATAGATCTAACATGTTCTCACAACATAAAATGTGTTTAAAAACACAACTGCATTTGATCCTGTAATAATTGTAACAACTCGAGTCTTTCTCTCTTTAAGTACAAAATTCCCTCTTTCCTCCTCATGAATGGATCAAGATTCTCCCTTCATCCCCATGCTCTGCCTCTGCCACTGCTCCCAAGACATTGGGCCAACACTGTCCCCTCACCCACCTTCCTCACCATTCTGAACCCTCTCCATGGTCAGATTATAGTTTCCTCTGTGGAGCAGTCAACTCGGGGCCCTGGGGTCTTGATACTAGTCCACAAAAGTAAGATGTGGCAATCAATTTCTCTAATATTCTAGCCCCTGAAAATTTTGTGGGGATGCCTGACTCTGTCCTATAAGGTTGTAAGAATCCTAGTGAATTTGACAACAGTGGTCTTAGTTGGGAATTTTTTTCAGTCGGGAAGCTAACCAAGACCTGGTACTTTTTAGTAGTTTCTAGAACTTGTAATTAACTGAAGATGTTTACTATATAACACCACTATTATAAAACAGGACTGACATGGAGAGTTGGGGGGGCAACTAGGAGAAGAGGAAATAGATAATGAACACTGCAGTGGAAGAGATGAAGGGAAGATCTGTGTAAAAGGAATATATGATTGGGGATTATTTGTATGACAACAGTCCAGAATAAGAGGTGCATAGCAAAGTGGACGGGGGGGGCGGGAGGAAACTGTGCAACAATGAATGAATATTTTTTTTCTTAGGGTATTGAAAACCTATGGTTTATGTAAACTCACCAAAAAAAATCTTTGGTAAATGAAGATAGATAGATAGATAGATAGATAGATATAGAGAGATTTATTTTAAGTGAACTGTTGTAGAGGGGAGGGAGGAAAATGTGCAACAATGAATGAACAAAAATCTGACTGTTCTGTAAACTTACATGAAAATCATAAACAAAAAAGATTTATAGGGTTTGTGCCATATTCTGGGTTGTTGTTTTTTTACTGTTTTATTTCTTTTTCAATGTGGAGGAATATACCATTTAGGACGTTTGTGAACTGTTAAGAAAAAATCTACCTATTTTATTTATGTGAGAGTTTATAAAGCATCCTGTTTGGGTTGGAGGTTTTTCCCCATTCAAATCATTCATGCATATTTTGTTCCTCAGTGTTAGTTACAATGCATTCAGTGTCTGATCATCCATTCATTCCTCGGGGTCCTTCCCTCACCCATTCTAATCAAGTGCTCATTGTCTATCCATTAATTTTCTTCCTGATCCTCCTTCCCGCCTGGCATCCATACTAGACTGATTCTCTCCTTAATTGAAACCTTTCTTTAGTTTTTATCACAGTAGTCTTAAATGATATTTGTCTGGTTGACTTATTTTACTCAGCATAATGTAATCCATTGTTTTAAAGCTTAAGATGAATCCACTTATTGTTAAAATAAATAACATACTAAAAAAAAAAACACAACAACCAAAAAACAAAAACCGTACTTGATCTCTATGTTAGAATAGACTTGTTGTTAAAATACATGCAGGCCTGGGCGGGGTTCAGGTTGAAGAAGGCTTTCTCTTGGACTTTGTCATGTGCAGGCAAGTCGCTTGCGATTCATAGCGACCCTATAGTAGCATAGAATTCCCCAATCAGGGCTGCTGTAATTAATGCAGAATTTAAAGCCCCAAATCCAGACGCTCAATGATACGTTCAATAATGCGTGCTGGGATCTCTTTCTTTTTTTCAACAATGCTTATCTTTCCAAGAGGCATAGTTAATTTCCCCAGCACTCTGTAAAGTATTACAGAAATTACAAATCTACTAGAAAATCAATACAACTAATTGTAAAACAATAGATCTCGTAAGTGTGAAGGCGAGTGAAATGATGTGGGCGAGTTCTTTTAGGAACGTGTGTGCTGGTTCTAGGTTTTAGGAGTGAGGGCTGTGGCCCCAGCCATGTGATGTGACATCTTCAAGTGTAAACACACTTGTGACTTCTCCCATCTCTCCTCTCTCCCCTCTTGCTCCCATGCTGATTTAGTTTGCCACTGCTGCGAATAACATTTCCATTAGCCACCTACTGTTAAATCGCAGAGTAACTATGATGAAAAAAAAAAATTCCAGCATGCAAACACACCAATAAAGGAGCAACTGGGGCTACAATCTGTCTTGAACATTTTTTTATGGGCCCACTCGTGTTCCAGCTAAGGGAAAACAATGCGTAGAGTTCAATAAATTGGCTTTAATAGGGAGTTCCAGAAGGCGGGTTTATAAGAGCAAATCTACTGGTAGTTTTCTGACTTGGTATTAGATATGCAGCACAAATAATCAGCAGTTTTACATTTGTGTGCCCATGAATTTTAGCAGGAGATTAGTTATTTTTATGTAAATACTACATCGTTGTCAATCAATGTTAGGAATTAATGGGCCATCAATAAAAAGCCCAGTAATTATCATAATTATATTGAAGTAATCAATGAGGATCTGCCAAGGCCTTGTTCAGTCCTAGACTTCCACTGGGAACTAAACACAGACAATGCTACACCCACGCCTTATTTATCGATTGTCTCCTTGGCTGATGGTCCAGCTTTCTGACAATGGGGAGATATTCTTTTTCCCACTATTTTACGCATTGGTGAGTTATGTCTGGCAGTGACCAATGGCAGAGTTTGAACCGGAAAACGCTGGCTGTGGTGGGGAAGGTGAGGCGTCGTCCCCTTGGCTCACCCATGGTGCCCAGTCGTCGGGTAGTTATGTAACTATGAGATCAACCTGTGTTCTGTGATCTGTGTGATAAGCTTTCATGTGCACATAATGATTTTTGTTGTTGTTGCATAATAGTCTTTGGACAGTAACCATATTGCTAAGTGAGGAGTGAGTATAGTTCAGCACAGAGAACAAACCCATTGAAACTGACCCATAACTGACCAATCTCATTTGCTAGATTGCTTTTGTATGGGTTTAGTAACAAGAATAAAACAAAATATTTTTCTATTGCAAACATGTTTGTGTGGACACTTCACGTTTCGATTCAGAGACTAAGGTGTGCCTGATTCAGACCATTATCTTCTCAACTGCTTGCTGTGCATCCAAGAGCTAGTAATGACCAATAAACTTTGGTGTCTATGGATTTGCCTACACAGTGGCCACAAAAATGGACTCACAATAGTTACTGTGAGGATGTGCGGGACCAGACTGTATTTCATTCTGTGGTCCATAAGATCACTCAAAGCAATCCTGTGTGATGACACCTAACAACAGATATTTCCCATAAGTGGGATTATGGGATTTGTGATGTGGATATGACATATTTCTTTCAGCCTGATTTTTATTTATATTTTTTTTATTTTAATGAACATTTAGAGATTTTGGATTTCCATTCATTCACTGCTACACTTTTCTCCCTGCCCACCCCTCACCCTGAGTGCGCTCCTGTCCTTGAAAAGTAAAAGAAAAATTTCTTCATTGGTATACAGCACCCCCCTAAGTCCCCCCCTCGCCAGTACACTCCACTATACAACCTTCATTCTGGACTCTTGTCATAACCATAATACCCAATCATATATCGCTTTTAAACTGTTCTCTCCCTCATCTGTTTCAATGCAGTATACATAATTTATCCAATTTTTCTCAGCCTCATCCCAACCCTGATGTCAGTCCCTTTCTACAGTGGCACTATACAGTATTTGTTCTTTTTTGATGGAGATATTTCACTCAGCATAATGTCCTCCAGGGTCACCCATTTTGAATAATACTACATGAGTTCCTTATTTTTCAATGCAGCGTAGTATTCCACTGTGTGAATATACCAGAGCTTCTCTATCCATTCATTTGTTGATGGACACTTAGGCTGTTTCCAACTCTTTACTATTCAGCCTGATATATTTGTGTTGTGAGATCTGTAGCTTAGTAGAAAGTGTCATGCTGGGAATCCAAAGGCAGGAGGTTCGAATCAACCCCTCCCCTGCGATTCACTGACTTTGAAAACCTGTGAAAGGGTCAGCTATGAGTTGATCTCAACTCAATGGCACATACATAACAACAACATGCACGTTCTAGCTTGTAGCTTCATTTCTCTTTTTGAGTGGATAATATCCTGTTGCATATATAAACCATATTTTGTTTTATCCATTCATTTATTGAGAATAATTTGTTTCTACGCTTTAGCTACTTTAAATATTGCAGCAGCAAATATTTATGCTTAAGTATCTATTTGTCATCTTGCTTTTCATTTTGGCTGTATATAACTGAATGGAACTTTGGTGGCCTCATCTGTGAGGGGTTGTGCTATCAACCCAAAGGCCTCTCTCTCTGGAGGTTTGAGTCTACCAGTCATCAGAAGTTCCTTAGAAGAGAGATATATAATCTCCCCTGTGATTTATACTCTTGGAAATGCAATGGAAAGTAAGCAATGAGTGAGTTCCCACCTGATGGTAGCAAGGATTTTGTTGGTTTGAGGGAGGAGGTTGTGTGTTTGTGTGTGTTTTGTTTGCTTTTTGTTTGTTTGAGACAAACATAGGAATGGAATTGCTGGGCCACATGATAAGTTTGTGTTTACCTTTTTGGGGAACTGTCCATCTAGTTTCCACAATGCCAAACCATTTTATAGTATCACCAGTAAAGATTGAGTGTTACAATTACTCTATATTTTCCACCCTTGTTCTTTTGTTTTTCTGATAGTAGTTATCGTAGGAAAAGTGAAGTGGTATCTCTTCCTTGGCTTAAGAGAACCAGCAAGTATCAGAGAATCAGAGCATGGCTACTAACTTTTTTAGTGTACCAGCCATGAGGATTATTCTGAGAAGGGTGCTATTGTTGTTGCTATTGTGTACCATCAAGTTGGAACTGACCCATAACTGACCGTCCCTTGGGTTTCAGAGGTAGTTAATCCCTGGAGAGGAGATTGCCCACCCTTCTCTCATGGAGGAGCTGGTGGATTCGAACGGCTTGCCTTTGGATTAAAGCATAACTTCTCACCAGTAAGCCAGCAGAGCTCCCTTTATAGAATGATACTGATAAACCTTTTTCATTTACTTAACCAAGCTATAAAGAGTCTATATTTCACTATTATTTGACACAGTTTCAGATCATGTGTGTGCGGTGAGCTTTTCTCAATATAAAACCAATCTGAGATTTAAAATCTAAATTAACTCACAAAGACAACTAAATCCTTCATTAACTTTAACTATAATTTATTTTCCCTTCCTGGCCTTCATAACTCATGAGAAATAGATAGATATCTGAGGTGTTTGTGTGTACCAACCAAATCTCATATACCAAAACCAATTCATGTTTGTGTTTGAAATGGAGTTGGATTCTGGGCTCAGATAATTATAAACAGGTTTTCACCCATGTAAATATCAAGAGAACATTCAAAAGACATAGAAGAAACAGTTTTTCATTGCTTAGAACTGCTCCATGAACTACAAAATGTGTAACATTTTTGCCTATCAAATTATAAATTCATAGTATATTAAATACTACAGATCCCTCATCATTTTTTTGACAGCAAAACTGGTATCTTACGAATTTCAAAAAATTCCCTTTAAAGTGATAGGTTAACCACTCTCTTTGAGATTGAAGCTCAACATCAAGAAGACAAAGATTCTCACCACTGGGCCAATTGGCAGCACCATGATGGCTGGAGAAGAGATTGAGGTTAACAGTTACAGCTTGCTTGGATCCACAATTAACTCTTGGCACCAGCAATAAGGAAATAAAAAATGAATTGCATTAACTAAGTCTGCTGTCAAGGATGTTTCTAGAGTATTGAGAATCAACAATGTCAATCTAGAGACTAAAGTGCACCTGATCTAGGCCATGGTATTCTCAGTTACTTGCTATGCATCAGAGATCTGGACAGTTACAAAGGATGACAGAAGAAGAATTGGTGCCTTTGAGTTGTGGTGCTGGAGAAGAGTCTTGAACATACAATAGACCACCAAGAAAACAAATAAATGTGCCCTGGAGAGGGTGAAACCAAGTTTTTCCTTGGAGGCTAGGACTTTGAAGCTCTGTCTCATATACTTTGGGCATGTGGCCAAGGAGGGACCAGTTCTTGGAGAAGGGTGTCATGCTTGCAAAGATGGAGAGATTGCACAAAATAGGAAGACCCCAGATGAGGTGGATTGACACAGTAGGGCAATGGGAGTGGTGTCAGAGTCAGTGAGACTGACTGGGGTCAGGGCAGGCTTCAGAGCTGTTGTACATGGTGTCACTGTGAGTCACAGATGACTCAACAACACAAAAACCACAACAACAATCTAAGATAATGTTACCTTCAGTTGCTAGAAGAGAACCTTCTAAGTAGAGATTTTTTTTTTGAGAATTAATTAGTTGAGCTGTCCTGGTCCAAAAGAGTTTTCTCTTGAGAATGTGATCAAAAGTTGTATGTTCCTTTTCTTGAACTCATGAAATGTTATGCAAAATGGATGACGCTGGAGGACATGATACTGAATGAAATATCTCAGTCACAAAAGGACAAATATTGCATAGGGCTACTGTTGTAAAACAGGACTGACATCAGGGTTGAGAGAAGACAGAAAAGGAGAGGAGGAATGATGTATATTGCATTGAAACAGATGAGGGAGAGAATTGTTTAAAGGGATATATGAAAAGGTATTCTTGTCATTAGAGAAGTCCAGAGTGAAGGTTGCCTAGTGGAGTGGACTTGGGGGCAGGGATTGTATAACAATGAAAGAGTTTTTCTTTTTCTTTTCAAGGAGAAAAGTGAATTGAGGGGGATAGGGTGGGCAGGAAGAAAAGTGCAACAATGAATGACTGGAAACCCTAAGTCTCTGTAAACTTTCATTAAAATTATTAAAAGAAAAAAGAAGCAAAAAAAGTTAATCAATTTAAAATATGTTACACAACTGTTGTAATGAAGACGGTAATTAAGTAGACACCAACTTGGTGTGCCAAAAAGGAATCAACATCAAACCATCTGCCAACAAGTCTGTTTAGATATGTGGCAAGGCCATTTGTACAAAGTTGTCGAGGCTGAAACTTTCCAAAGTAGAACACCAGGCCTTTCTTCCAAGATACTTTTTGGTAGATTTGAATCATCATCCTTGTCGCTAGTTGTGAAGTGCTTAAAAATTTGCGCCACTCCCAGATGTTGTGATGAACATGTTGTTGTTTTTGTGTGCCGTCAATTTATTCCAGCTTAGAGCAAACCTAGTGGACAGTGTAGAGCTGCCCCCTAGGGTTTCCAAGGCTGTGCTCATTCCTGAAGTAGACTGTTCCAGCTTCCATCAATCTGCCTTTCTGTTACCATCAAGTGGTTTGAGCCACTTACTTCTCAGTTAGTATCCAGGCACTTAACCTCTGCATGCCGAAGTGTCCTTATGATGAAAACCTCACACAACCCATTGCCAGCAAGTCAGAACTGACTCACAGCTGACCCTCCAGGAGCTCTGGTGGCCTTGTGATAAGGAATTACACTGTCAACCCAAAGGTCCACAGTTCAAACCTACCAGCTGCTCCCTTGGAGAAAGATGGACAGTTTCTTCCTGTTCAACTGTTATTGTTGTTGTCAAGTGCCATCAAGTCATTGGTGACTCACATCAACTGTCGGAACAAAAGTCTTCAACACTTATGTGACTTTCATCCTTTCATAGGGTTTCCAGAGGCAAGCTATTACGAAAGTGGATGTCACTCCTGCTTCCAAGTTTGTTTTAATCGGGGAGCTCCACCAAACACTGTCTGTCATGGGTAACCATTAATGCATTTGACACATCAGTGTCACAGTGTTCAGCTTCACAGCAAACACGAGTTACCTCTGTACAGCAAGTGGACACACCAGGGCTATATGACATAGAAGAGTGTTTGAACTTATAGTCTCCAAAAACCCACTAAGAGTAAGCTATGAGTCAGTTTGCACTCCGTGGTACGTAATGACTCACTGCACAAGAGGAGACTGACTCTCTTCATCCTACAGAGCAGTTCGTGGTGTCGTCTTGCCAGGGAAGCATCATCTTTGGGTTGGGGACTTAGCTCACTACAAACTGTGGCACCAGTTGAACTAATATGTAATGATTCACTTTTTCTCAAACAAAATACTATCCCTTGCTCATTCAGTCCTTAGGCTTCAAAGGCACACTTCGACATGTACATCTTCATACTGGTACTCATGTTTCCATTACTTTTGCAAATATATCTACTAGAGATAAAAATCTTTCTTTTTTTCTTTCCAGAACCTCCTCTCAGTGGGACACAGCTCCTAAGTCACACGTCCCTGTCAGCCCTGTCCCTGAGAGGGATTCTCTAGATGCATTCTAAACCATGTAGGAGGGGTTTCAAAGGGAACGTTGCAGGGGGTTCAACTTTGGGGCTGTCTGAATCACATTGACAACTGCATTTCCGTCTTTTGATGCTGTGTATCCCTGAACATAAAATGGCAAAAATCAATAAATTCATATTTAACTTGCAGAATGTCATAAAAGATGTTTGTTGTGCCGCAGAGCGCGGGAACATGCTGCCGGTCTGTTCTTTCCGATAAGAACATTCTTCTTTGAATTGCAATTTTTCTAGGTGTTTATCTTTAGTACACAAAAGCCTGCGGCAATCAGCAAAAAGAATGCTTGAGTCTTTGGCTTTCTTGAAATTTGCATATCAAAAATATGCAATGATGGAGTGATATAGCACACGGAGAGATGCAGTTTGATAAACCTAGTATATTTCTTGACAGTTTTGAGTGAAAAGGTCCTGAAAGCAGTACTTTGGCCCTGAGTTCCGAAGTGTTTCCAAGGAAATTTTCCACGTCTATCTTTCACTTCTATTTCACTTAGGGAGCTAAAGAAATACGGTGTAATATTTTTTTTTCTGCATAATAGCATTAAATTAGCCTCTCTATTCTGCAATGCTAAAAGCATTTTTTTATGATTTCTCCTTTTATCATTATAGATTGTAAATCTGCAACAGGAAGAAGCAAGCATTATTCCTACTTTAAAAATAAACAATGGAGCATAGAGAGGTGACTGAGAACAAAGGCCTGCATGCAAATACCTCATAGAAGTATAACTATCTAGGTAGCTAGATAGGGAGCTGAGCCCTCAGGCAGGGGGCTGGTGGGCCCAGGACTTCATCCTCATACCAGTCTGCTCAGCTGTGATTTGGGACGACTGAGGGGAGTTAACAGACTTAACTGTACTCCAGTTCCTCACAGAACAGCACGTGGGCATGTCATTGGAAGCCGTTCAGGGCTGTTTGATTTTTCTTTTTCCCCCTAGTCTATTAACTTGGAGGGTAATACATTAACTCAGGCAAATACTAAAAAATGTTTAAAAAAAAAAACCCAAACACCAAAACTTCCCTCCCACTCCACTTCTTTTCTCCTGACAGTGAAATGAGACCATTCGGGCGTCTTAGAGATTAGAGAATAAAATGTCTTCCTGTGTCTGTGCATTGGTTGGAGTATTTGTTGCTGCTTTTAAGGCAGCCTCCGACACACAGAGCACACACACATCAGGCAATGTGGCACTGCTGAGGCCCGTGCCATCCCCATGATCCTTTGCGGACTGGACCACTGTAGTCCGGAATCTCTGGTGACTCCTGGTCAGCATCCCAGCAGCATGCAACTCTCTGCTGATGGACACACAGGCACTTTCTCAAAGGTTCCTTGGTCAGAAGTTGAAGCCAAATCTCCCATCTGAAGGGATGGGGTAGAGGTTAGAGGAAGCCTACAAACCGGTACCAGGTAAATTTGCAAGTAACTGGCATGAGCAGCAGTAAAAATGAGTTTTAATCCTTCCTGTTAACTCTTATTAGACACGTCTACACAGTCTGTTCTTGGAAGGGACGCCTGTGGCTTTGCCTCTTGACTCTTACCTGAACACCACATGAGGCTTTTCCCCAAACTGTAGTAAAAACTTTATTTCTGTCACAAAAAGATGTATTTATGCCAAATCAGTGCCTTCAGCAGTGCATGATAAGAATGAAAGTCATCAGTTTCCAATGAAGACAAATGCAAGCAAAATACCACACTGGCTTGATGATACTTAAGTCTTTCTGCTTGCTTTAGTGTCTTTGACCAAACCCAGAGCAGGATGATGGTTGACATGTTTGCTTCTGAAAACATCCTTTTTCGGACAGTGTTTTTAAAACCTTATCCCAGAACAGAAGATTGGCGAGCATCCACGGTCGCCACACACAGACGATGTGATGAGCTGTGGCCGTGCTCTACCAAACCTGAACAGTAGGGAGAGATTGTGAACATCCAGCCATCCAAATGGATTAGGAAGCAAAAGTGTTGGCCACCCAGACTCAGCACTTGCTCTCCGCTTGGAGAACAAAGCAGGGGCCAAGCGAGGAGCTGGGAAAGCAGTGAAGTAGGAGTAAGTAGGAGAGGGAGTCTTACTGAAGAGAGTGAGCTGCGGAGGAATTTCACAGGACCTTACCAATAGAGCTCCCCTAATCCAGTCAGGCATACCAGAGAGTGTTCTGCTCGGATGGGAATATGGCAAGTGAGGAACTTAGAAGACATGACTCCGGGCCATTCTTTTTTATGTAACTGTACACGTGTCTTTTTGCTAAAAAATGGCAGCCCAGGGTTCTCATTTGTAAAATGATTGCACTGCAGATGCTCCAGTGACAGTTTCAACTCAAATCAAAAGTACCATACCCACTGACATTAAATTGATTCTGACTCAACATCAGATTTCCGAATTATGGGGGAAATCTACCTACCTTTCTCCTGAGGAGCAACTGGTGGATTCGAACCACTGGCCTTTCTGTTGACAGTCCAACTATGACATGTCAAATAATGGAAATGCCATTCCTCCAAATCTTCAACATTTAAAAATATCAAAGACCTCTCACAGACGACCATAGACCCACCGAAGACCATCTACGTGGAATCACAAATTCAAACTGCACACATTTGTTCCAAAACAAAGAAAACGCCTCTGGTCTACCCTGTAGAAGCCACATCATCCCAAGGAAGAGAAATGTGTCAAAAGGTACCAGATGAAGTGAGGAAATAGGAAATATTGTTTCAGTTGCAGGTGACCTTTCCTGGTTAGATCATTCACTGGCTGATTATGCTGTCAAGTAACTTACTACTGCCCTTTAAAGGTCATTACTATGGGTGTGCCCTTGGGTACTTGCTAATATATGCCTCTGATTTACTTCTTTCCCATAAAATATATTCTGTAACAAGATATATTTTGTCACCCTTATTTGGTTCTGCTGGAAAAATGCGTTCACCCTGTATTTAAAGCACATGTTACATTTAGAGATGTTGATGGGGAAGAGAGAAGGAAAGACACGTCATGCATTGTAAAACACTTATCACCCATCCTGGGTTCATGTCCTAGGACTGCCGGAACAGAGTGAGTGACTTTTAACAACAGAATGTGTTGCCTCCCAGTTCTAAAGGCTGGAAGTCCAAATTCTAGATGTTAGGAAGCTGATGCTCCCTTGGAAGGCTCCACAGGGGAATCCTTTCTCCTCTCGCCTAGCTCCCAGTTAGGAAGACCAGGCAGGGTGCTTCCTGTTGAATATGGTGTTGCCATGAGTTGCACTCAGCTCGATAGCACCTAGTAAAAGCAGCCCCAGTGAAGTCTGCATAGTTAGCAATATCTAGTCCTCTCTTCAAGTTTGTCTGGCTCAAGAAGCCACTCTTAGAGGGGCCAAGGCATGGGGAGTTCTAGCTTCTTGACAAAATAGGACTAACCTCAGTCATTTGAAATCTTCATTAAGGTGAGGGTTGACTGGACCAGGGTGAGGCATAAGCTGGACCAAGACTGGAGGAGGGTAAGAGCAAACCCCAGAGAGACCTGCACAAGGCTGAACTACTGGGTTAGAGCCTGGAGGTTCAGAGTGGACTGTACCTTTAGTGAACTTGGGTCCAGTTGTAGAGAAAAAGGATATATCGTGGTCAGGGCATAAGCCATCTTCTTCTCAAATCTTTGTTGTAAGTGTAAGAAAAGAATGTTTACTAAGAGTAATGACAAGGAAAGAAAAATGGAGCAGAAAATCAGCACAGAGTTATCATATGTGTCCGAGTGCATTAGTTCCCTAAGGCTCATTTCCTGGGATAAATGAACTCACATTTGGGACTGTCACACAGAAGACATTTGTTCTCTCACCTTCAGGAGGTCAGTTCCTAACTAATAGAGTTGATTCCTTCTGGAAGCTCTGAGAATGGATCCACATTAGGCCTCTCGTTATCTCTTGCGGTTCCAGAGACACTTGGCATTTCTTGGCTTAGGGATGCAATACTTTCTATGCCCTACTTTTGCCTTGATGTCACTTTTCTCCCATAACTCTGTGTCTGTGTGTATCAAATCATCCTGTGCTCTCGCTTATAAGGGTTTCAACAAGGCCATGACTAGAACATAGAACAGAGGTAGGCATTTCCTATTCTTAGTCTCCATCCACAGGAGGGAATAAGCCAGGGCCCACTTCTATGCAAATATCAGTTTTAAGTAGAGAGTTCACATACCCTGTGTATGCAGATAAATTAGGCCTGAATGGATTAATTCTCTTATAAAATAAACCTATTTAAGCATATGTGCCAAATTACCCTACTGGTAAGTACAGTACAGTGTGGTGACCCAAGAGGCCATTCCATCCTTCTGGACTACTGTTTTAGTAGTGACTAATGGACAACTTTATCTCTGACAATAGTAATGGGAAGCAGAAGCAGAGAAGAAGCATAAGCCAACATATTTCACAGTTAAGGTTGCATTTCACAGAATATAGCTCATACTTAACATCACATGAATTGGCCTCTTGGTAGAATGGCTTTTGAAAAAGAATTTTAAAATATTTTCATCCTCATGAATGAGTTTTTACAAGAAAAAAATTAATGCATGCAAAGCTATTCTCCTTTTTTGTAAAACTATGATTTAAAGGAGAAGGGGTATTGAGTTAGAAGCCCAAAGATAAGCAACCATAATGGACCGCATTTCCCACTGAGTAGCAGCCTTGGGAGGTCCTCCCAGGACCTTGTGCAACTGACGGCCCTTTGTAAACCGGAAGGAAGTGGGCTATCCAGAGGCCTACCCAGCGGTGTACCAGAGCCATGCTCTAAGTAGATATATCCCACAGTCTGAATGCATTAGTAGACAGGTCTTCCCACAGACTAGTGAAGCTACAAATGTTAGAGAAAAATTGTAAGCTTAAAACATTAAAAATTGAAAATCCTTTTATGATTTCTTCCAAGTTTCTCTCCTGCTGAGAGCGAACTAGCTTGGGGTTGTGGCTATGCTAGGAAGGGCAGCTCTTCCAATGGTAGTAGAGTCTTCAGGTAAAAATCAAGTCCGTTTTCATTAGTGTCTCTATATAGATGTAGAAAAATCTTTCTCCAGAGGTATCCTAAGAGTTTGACGAGCTCTTAGGTCATTTAGGGAGCTCTGGTGGTCCAGGCCATAGGAAGATGCTAATCCAAGAACTATGCTTCTCAGGTGCTTTGAATGCACCAGTTACAGAGGGAGAAAGATGGGCTGTTCATATAGTACTATTTACCATCCTGGATATCCACTGGAGGCTCACCTAGGAGTTGGAACCAGCTGGACAGCAATGAGCTTGGACTTTATTTTGTTTTGTTTTACTCTTTTTACTCCCTTCAATATAATAGGGAGTTCTGGTGGCATAGCCTGTAGGGA
This sequence comes from Elephantulus edwardii, assembly GCF_000299155.1. Classification (NCBI taxonomy): domain Eukaryota; kingdom Metazoa; phylum Chordata; class Mammalia; order Macroscelidea; family Macroscelididae; genus Elephantulus; species Elephantulus edwardii. The sequence continues at coordinate 2,832,676 of NW_006399852.1, read as the reverse complement.
GTTGTTCTTTTAACACAAAAATGGCACCTCAGTGGCAGTTCTAATCCACCAATGACACAATAGAGGAAAGAGGGGCAACCCTATCCATGTAAGCAACTTGTTGTTGTTGTTATTGCTGTTGTTGTTAAGTGCTGTTGAGTTGAGTACAACTCATAGCAATACTATGAACAGCCATCCTGAAACTTCCTGTGCCATCCTCATCACCTCTGAGACACCAGAGCCCATTGCTGAAGTCACAGTGTCAGTCTATCTCATTGGGGGTCTTCCTCTCCTTTGCTGGCCCACCGTCTTTTCAAGTATGATGTCCCTTTCCAAGGAACAGCTTCACCTAGCTACATATAGTGACTGAGGTGTCAGCTATGAGTTGGTTTTGACTTGCTGCCAATGGTTTTTACTTTGACTTACCAATAGCTTCCCTATTCTGACAATAAGCACCATGGCAAAAGTTAAAACAAGAAGAATGTGATGATTTTCTAGTAGAAACATTGTGAGGAAAGAGCCAATCTCCAGAGTAGAAAATAAATTCATTAATCTTTGATGTATTCCTTCATTCTTCATTCAGTGCCAATTCCATGCCACAATAGGTTTGGAAGAAACTTTTCATTTACCTGAATATATTTCTAGGATTTTAGGAAAGTATTCTATCTTTATTATGATTACCTCTAATCTTGGTGTTCATGTCTTTGGAGCAGATAGCATGGGAATGAAAAAGAACTCTGGTTGGTCAGAGGTGACGGTAGAAGAACTGATATAGTATAGAACTGGACAGAAAGAGTCCTACTTGCTTAAGAACATAAATGAAGACTACAAGGCAAAAGGACTAGTCATATGAACTTGGAGACTCAACAACTAACTCTAAATATCATACACAAGTAATACTACCAGCCATGTTGTTGGTATTACTACATAGTTGGTGGTACAAGTAGTTGGCATACATAATACCAACTCTGTAATTTACCTGATCAAAGAATATATAGCGCAATTCCATGGAATAACTAGAGTGGTCATTGCCCTAAATGCTAAAACATTTCAGAGGCTTGATCTCTCTGGGGTGGGATGGAGGGATGTTAAGATTGGAACCAGTGGTAGAGGGGAGGCAAAAGTTACAAGAGTCATCAGAACCAGGAAGCAGATATTGACATGCACAGAAATTGTGCTTTGGCCACAAGAGTAATGTCAGAAACAGTAGACTCTTTGGCCAAAGAATGAGAATCACTCAACTAAACTTTGAACTCTCCACAGCATCTTCTCATTGGCCCAGACTCCAGCCTCAAGGCCCACTCAATGGAGGAAACCATAAATAGGACTTCATTTCATAAGCACTGTATCTCACCTCCATATTTCCTTTCAGGGAGGGAGGGCCAACCTTTTGAGATGTAACTTTCTAATCTACCTTTATTTTCTTTTATTTTTTAAAAAAAGAGAAGAATTGTTGCAGACAATTATATTTAAAATTTTCAAATAAATTTCCACACTCAAACCCCACTACCATCCACTTGATTTAGACCCACAGAGCCTAGAAGGCTGAGTAAGATTGCCCTGTTGCGGTTTCCAAGGCTATAAACTTAAGTAGGAGATTATCTCATCTTTCTGACAGTTTAGCACTTAAACTATTGTGTTGTTATACTTTTCTTGAATAAACCTCCAAATTAATTTTCTTTTCAATTCTATCAGCCACATTCCAGGACAGGAATTGTGGCGAAATGGACAAAATGCTAAGTTGATAGCCAGAAGTTAACCATTTGAACCCACCAATCACTCCACAATAAAAAGATGTCTATTGTGAAGATTACAGCCTTCAAAACCTGTGGGGTAGTTTTACTTCCTTCTCCACATTCACTGTTAGTTGGACTCCCCTCAGCAGCAAGGATATAATTCAGGAATTGTTTCATCTACCGCAATTCAGATATTTTGGCAAAACAAGGGTTTTTTAAATTTTTTTTAAGTTTTATTTTAATAGAAGTTTACAGAAACTTTGGATTTCCATTTGTTCATTGTTACACTTTTCTCCCTGCCCACCTCTATCCCAAATTCGCTTTTCTTTTGGAAAAGTAAAGTTCTTTCATTGTTATACAATCCCTCCCCACCAAGTCCACTCACTGTGCAGTCTTTATTCTAGACTCCTGTCATGACAATAGTACCCAATCATATATCCCTTTTAAGCAGTTCTTTCTCTCATCTGTTTTCAATGTACAAGTTTTTAATTGATTGTCAATTAGTTCATACTCATGAATATCCTGGATATCCACTTACGCATGTGTAACAGAAAAAAGCCTTACCTGATCCTGTACCTTGTTTCTGATCATTGGTATCTTTGAGCCCATTGTCTTAGCCTTCAAGCCAATCTATCTCCTTGAGGGTTTGAATCACCTTTCCTGACCTTCCATTTTATTAAATATAATATTTTTCTCATATGATGGTCTCTCCTCATAACACCTCCAAGATAGATGAGTTGACATTGTGGATAGTAGTCTGTGATCTGTAAGTTTCCCTTGACCAATTTTTAAAAAGTAGAATGGATTCCTTTCTTCTTATTCTTAGTCTTAAAACTCCATTGAAACCTGCACCTTATGGATGACCCTGCTGACATTTTAAATACTGTTGACAGCTTCCAGAATTATAATGATATGTAAGCCACTGAAGAACTACAAACTCGTAGATGAGCAGTTGAAGGCAAGTTTACATAATCTATACGAATTGAGTGGAAAGAATCCGTACTCAAGCAAGGGCTACCTTCAAGCTTCCTAGTCCAGCCTCTCTGGGGTACCATGACTAGTCATTGAACCAAATGAGGGTTTTCAGGTAACTTCCCTAGAAGGAACTGTCCTGCACTCACGGTGTACTAAAATTTTCTTTATCACAGTCTAAGAATGGTTTTCAGTTGTTAGTACTTCCACCTTGAGAACAGACTCTTTTGGTAATCATCTTACAATAAAAAGATACTTCTCAAAAGAAGATAGTACTTGACAGGAGTAAACAGTCTTGGATACTGGGAAGGGAAAAGAGTCAGGAAAAGAAAGGAAGACCCTCAAAGACATAGACTGATATGGTGACTACCACTATGGATGTGAGCTGGACAGAGATTATGAGGCTGACAAATGACAGGGAAAGACTCAGAGCTGTTGTTCATAAGGTCAGTAGGAGTCATAGTCAACTTCACAGCACCTGACAACAACTGCTCAATAGGAGAAAGAATCCAACCTCAGTGGAGTGGTTCATGATATCTAGTACCACAGTACTGTTCTCTTGACTACTAACTGAAGGACCAGCAGTTCAAACCCACTAGCCGCTCAGCAGGAGACAGACAGTCAGTTCCCAGAAACATTTAGAACCTTGGAAATCTGACGGGGAAACCTCTACTCTGTCCTGCAGGGCTACTGTGAGTCTGAATCGAATCAACAGGAATGGGTTGGGTTTAGTTGGTTTGGAGTACTTCAAACTAGAGGCCTTACTAATTTCCACAGGCAAGCATCAGGTGTTATTATTAACAACCAGGGAACTCAACTTATGCTGCCTACAAGGTTATGTGATTCAAATATTTCTAGAAAAATTTAAATTCATGTCATGGGTTTAAAGATGTTATCATTTATCTTTTTCTTTGAAGTTGAAAATTGCCTAGAACTTCTCTCAAGGTGCTTAAATAAATCTTGATTTTTAAAGGCAACACTTAAAATGTGTGTCTGCTTATCCAAACATAAACAATCCTCCTAGGGACGAGTACTTCAATCTCTCTTAGACGCTCTAACAGTTGGGAATTTTTCAATAGGAAAATTCATGGATGGTTAACTGAGTCATTTATGACTAAAATAGTAGAGCTTCAAGCGAAGTAAAGCTTCTTTGTAATTCAAGAGGTGATTGAGTCTTCAATGAACCTATGCCATGCATTCAACTTCTTGTAGGAAATATTGTTCTAAAGTAGGAGTTTTGTCTATATTAAGGGGTGTGTGATAGGGATAAGTAAATGACTTACATCCATCATTGATCTGTATTACGTGATATATTATGCAAAGCTTCAGTTTCTCAGTTCTCTGGCTAACTGTTTTCAAGAGGGTGGAAGAAAGCTTTTTCTTTGATTAATACTTGCAAATCAAGTGATTTTATGATTCAAAATAATATAATCAAAGTATATATTCTACACTCAAGGAATGTGCAGAGTAGTAGGAGCAGTCAGTTAATAGATGATTGAAATACAGTGCAGTAATCCAACCATTTCTCTTCCTTTCCCTGAAGATAATCCTCCCCTTGTGATAAGTCTCCCCTATGGCAAATGTAACACTTTGTTCGCAGCCCCCAAAGCTATTTGAACTAGTCAATCAGAATCTCTTTCCTACATTCTCTGATGGTGAATGACAAATTCAGGTGAATCTGAGTAGGTTTTTGAACTGGCTCATACATCCTGAGGAGTTAGACCCACGGGAGGAAACCATAGAGATACCTAGTCAGAGAAAGCTGGCCTTCAGAAAGAGAAGAGCTGTAAGGAGAAAAATAGTGGGAGACTGTCAGACTCCCCACAAGAAAACTCGTCTATACCATGTTATGCTGTTAACCAAAAGCATGGTGGTCCAAGTCCACTACATCCAGGGTAGAAAGATGTGTAATCAACTTCCATAAAGAAATACTTACAGGCTCTGAAAACTATTGGAAGAGCTGGCTCTGAGTCAGACTCAACTTGGCAGAGTTTGTTATTTTTGTTTTGACAAACCCAGAGAGGGATACAGGGATACTGAGCACTCAGTTTTGGTCTCTACCTTTCAGAAGCGCATTTTCTAGGATTTAATGAGATATCTGAGAACATAGTTTCAAGACATTGTGGGGGTCCTTGTTCCATTTAAAAGGGTTCTAGCGGTACAAAGTGAATTATAAGAGAGATAAGGAACAAAATGGTTTGAATGAGAAACCAATCTCTTCATAAAATGTCACTAAAATCACAATTGAAAATCATTTTAAAAGAGGAAACAATAAAATAAGAGTACCTGGACAAAGACGAGTGTCTATAAGGTAAGACTATGATGTTAGGGGAAGCCCTAGGAAGGAACTAAGGGACTTCGGTGCTACAGGAGTTTAAGCACACAGCTGCTAACCAAAAGATTGGTAGTTCAAAGCCCCTCAGTAGCTCTGGAGTAAAAAGATCTGGTGGTGTGCTCCTGTAAATATTACAGCCTAGAAAACTCCAGGGGTGATTTTGCTCTCTTGCCTGGGGTTACTCTGAATGAGAATTTTTAAGAAGGGTTTTTAGAGGAGCAAGGAAGGATTCTCAAGATTAAGGCTCTTTGAATTGAGTTCTAAAGGTTGACTAGAATCAGACGAGTGAAGAAAAGATATTTCAGGCAGAGAGACTAGTATGTGTGGGTTCAGAGGCTAGAAAGCACAACATAGTTTTTGTTGTTAGGTGCCATTAATTCAACTAGGACTTATAGTGACTCTGGAAACAATGGACCTGAACTTTGTTTATTCTATGTCATCCTCATCATCTGTCTTCTACTCAAGTCTATTACAATAGTCACTGTGTCGATCTGTCTCACTGAGGGCTTGCTCTCTATCGTGGATCCTCTACTTTACCAAGAATGATGCCTTTTCTCCAAGAACTTGCCCTTTCTAACAACATTCCCAAAGTATGTGAGATGAAACTTCACCATCCTTATACCCTTATACCACTTTCACCAAGACATATTTGTGCATTCTGCAGTCCATGGGATATTCAATACTCTTCTCAAATATCACAATGCAAAGATATTGATTATTCTTCTTAATCATCCTTAGTCATTGCCCAACTTTCAGATGCATAGGAAGTAATTGAAAAGAGCATAGCTTAAATTGGTGTACCTTAGCATTTAAACTGACACAAGTCGTTGCTCCTTAGCACCTTGGAGAGGTTCTTGACAGCAGATTTCCCCACACATCTTCTGATTTCTTGATTACTGTACCAAGTGTACTGACTGTGGATCCAAGCAAGATGAAATTACTGACAATTTCAGTCTTTCCTCCTATCATGATGTTGCCTGTTGGTCCAGTGGTGAGGACTTTTGTCTTCTTGATGTTGATGTGTAGCCCTTATTTAAGGCTGCAATCTCTGATCTTCGGAATCAAGCATTTTCAAGTCCTTCTCACTTTCTGCAAGCCAGGTTGTTTCATTTGCTTAACACATGTTGATGGCTCTTCCTCCTGTCCTGATGCCACATTTTCCCCCATAAAGCCTGGATTCTTGAATAGTTTGTTCAGTATACAAAGTGAATAGATAGGGAGAAAGGACACAGCCCTGAGGCACTTCTTTCTTGATTTTTAAACTGAGCAGTGCTCTCTTGCTATGATCAGACCACATCTTTTTGGTCTAGGTATAGGTTTTGCATGAGCTTAATTAAGTGTCCTGGAATTACCATACTTCTCAATGTTCGCCAGAATTTATTATGATCCACACAGTCAAATGACTTTGCCTAGTCAATAAAACACATATAGACATCCTTCTGGTTCTCTCAAGTGTTCTGTGGTAAAGCAGAAGTAGGGTGTGTATGTTCATGAGCAGAAAATGGTAAGCAAATCAAGAAAAAGGATAAAGAGGCAATCAGGGACCATATCATTCTGACTAAATTGTATCGTATCAACATGCAAAGCAGGCACCTGGCCGACTTAGAATTTAACTTAGACTTGAACTCCTCTCAGGAGGAGTTGCATGCTGAGTCATATTGGAGCTCCCATAAAGAAAAATCAGCACCATCTCTTTACACAGATAGCACACATTTGATGTGCTCTTTGCAAACTGAGCAACTCTCCATTCATTAGTTGCCTGAGTGTGTTGTGTGTATTATATGTGTATGTGCTTTATTTATATGAACACATTACCTGTGGAAAATATGTTAATGAATATCCTGCCATAATTCAAGATGTTAGCCTGTTGTTCATCATGGATTTTTCAATAAGTTGTTCTTTTTAAAACGTTTCATTAAAACACCTTGCTTACAAAATGTCTTAGCACCCTGACTCCCTTAAAGTTTGTCACTGAAGTTAAGTGACTCCCTCAGCTCATCGTATTCCTGGCCTGGGAAGCAGAGAGAAGGTGAAGGAATCTCATGGCAGGAATGGATTGAGATTTGCTCCATGCAGTAGAGAATCCCATTAAGAGCAATGTGTCACAATTGTTTGATGGTTTTTAAAATTACATTTGCAGACATAGTCCCATTTTAGAGGGACTGAAATTTTAAAGGACTGAAATGAAGTTAAGTCCAACAGGTGGGGTTTTTTGGAGGCTTGGTATTATTAGAATAGGCATATTTGGCAGAGGTGAAAGCTTGCCTGTAGATAGTGACCCCAACTCCTTCCATGGGGAGCTCTCGAGTGGGGAAGGTCCTGAGAGTTGCCCTTGATGAGCCAAGGAGGACGGGACCTATCTGTATCTACTGTACACTGTATGATGCACGTATCCTAATATTAGGGAGTTTGGGCCTCTACTGTATGCCATCTGGTGAGTCAATCATGTATATACATAAACAGAGTAACTCTGCTCCCTAACTACTTGGTATGTGCATCTAATTAAGTACACAGATTCCTGCAGGCATGTGGTTAAAGGGGCTTTGGCAGGCTTCCCCATTGGAAGGTCTCATACTGTTGGAGTTGTAATTCTAAAGCTAAACAAACAACAACAAAATTATTTAATTTGAATTTGTTCCAACTCGTAGCATCCATGTATGACAGCATAGATCTGCCCCATAGGGTTTCTGTGGTTTCAGTCTTACTGAAACAGGCTACCACATCTTCTGTGGAGTGCTGGTAAGATTGAACCTACCTACTTCCTGTTAGTTTTAGAATAGAACCACTGAGACACCAGGACTCCAACGCTGGAATTCCACTGCCATCGTAATTCCTGTGATTTCTGGGCTTCTAAGATTTGGAGAACATCCCATGGACATCCAAAAGAACAGACAGATAGGTCTTGGAGAGGATGCAGCCAGAGTGCTCTTTGGAGGCAAGAATGATGAGGCTTCACTTCACACACTTTTGGCATATTGCTAGGAGGTGCTATTCCTTGGAGAGGACATGATGCTTAGAAGGTTGGAGGATTGGCGCAGGAGAGGAAAACCCTCAACCAGGTGGATTGATATGGTGACTGCTGCGATGGGCTTTTGTGTATCAGGAAGTGTGAGGATGGTGCAGGACAGAACAAGGTTCAGATCTTTAGTTCATAGAGTTGCTATGAATAGTAATTGACTCAACAGCACCTATCAACCACAAGATTTTCAGCCTTGGAAACCCAAGAGAATTTCAGATGTGAGTCAGTTGTGACTCAATGGCTATGAGATAAAGTTAAAGAATACAAGTTGGTGGTTTAAGATCATTAAGACCTTCATTACTGTTTTGCTCTAAAACTCAAGTACTTTAAGAATTCAATTCAGTGTCACTGAGGCAGAACTGACTCATAGCCAGCTTACCAGCAGCTTCCCAAGGTTGTGAATCCCATGGGAGGCTATTGGCCATCTTCCTACAGAGCTGCTGGTATATTCACACCACCAGAGGCATAGCTTTTGGATTAGCTATGTGTCTTCTTTTAGAATACATGGCCAGAGCACCCTTTAACAATGCGCAGTGAAATAGTCTTGTTATTTGGGTTATGCTGTGCCTCAACTTTGTATAAAATTGTCAGAAATGAGCTAAAAAGGGAGGAACATCAGAATATGCAAATGTCGAGGGTCACCCATTTTGAATAATATTGCATGAGTTCCTTGTTTTTCAATGCTGCATAGTATTCCATTGTGTGAATATACCACAGCTTCTCTATCCATTCATTTGTTGATGGGCACCTGGGTTGTTTCCAACTCCTTGCTATTGTGAACAAAGCCACAATAAACATGGGTTTGCATGTATCTGCTTGGATGTCAATTATGGTCACTTTAGGGTATATTCCCAGTAGTGGAATTGCTGGGTCAAATGCTATCTCTATTTGCAACTTTTTGAGAAAGCGCCACACCACTTTCCACAGTGGTTGCACCATTTTACATTCCACCAACAGTGGGGGGGAAAAAGAATATGTAAATGTCAAAACCACCTGCCAACGAGGCAATATCCTTTCAGCTTGTTATGCTTCTGCTCTGCTACCTTGTGTTCCAAAACAACCTTTGAGCTGTGGTATTTAACAATAAACATATGCAAAGTAAAAATAAAGAGTTTTTCTTCAAAGGGCAGTAGAAAAGACAAGGTACTTGAAATCCAATTTTAAATGGTTTAAAACAAACAGAAAAGAGTGAGTGTGTGTGTGTGTGTGTGTTGGTTTTTTTTTTTTAAAGAACATTTATCATTTTATTGTTACTGTTCTTTTTGTCCTTCATAATTGTGTGGGTGTCCCAGAGCCTTAGATTAAGGATAAGTAAGAAATGAGCCTACTTCAGGCTGTAGCTTAAAATCCTTCAGGAGTCTTGGGGACTGGAGTCTCCCTCCACTCTGGAAGTTGGCTAACTGGAGGAATGGCTTGTGTCTCAATGTCGGCTTGTCTTGGTAGCAGTTAGGCAAGGTTGTATAGCCCTGGTCTGTCCACTTGCCGTACAGAGGTAACTTGTGATTGCTGTGAAGCTGAACATTGTGACACTGATGTGTCAAATGTGATAATGGTTACCCATGGTGGACAGTGTTGGGTGGAGCTCTCTGATTGAAACAAGCTTGTAAGCATCCACTTCTGTAATAGCTTGCCTCCGGAAACCCTATGGACCTGGAGAAAGGATGAAAGTTAAACAAGTGTTGAGGACTTTCGTTCATAGGGTCGCTATGAGTCACGCACAACTCGACGGCACTTAACAACAACAAGATGTACTCAACAACCTTCCCTATTCCTGCATACTAATTCCGTAGACCACTTGAAGACCCGTGAGACTTAATCTAAATCTATCTCCCTGGCAGAAGGATCCACAGCCCACACTCACACATTCTAGTGCAATCAAGCCTGACAGTAACCCATTTCCAGGTTGTACCTGGGACTTGGACACCTCTTAGGCCTTTGCCACATCTTTCATAGTCACAGTTCTCTTACAGTCTCTGCTTAGTAACATACCGTCCATCTTCCAGGCTACTTCATTGTTGCCAAGACACCCCTGGAAAAACTCATCATTGTCTTCTCAAAATTCCTATGGTGTTACGGTGTCATGGCCTCCTGTCAGTTGCCATGAGTAAAGATCCACTAGGGGACAACTGGCTGATTGTACTTTGTCCTTGCTGTTTGTATTTGTCACATTTGCACACAGGGAGCTCACATATCTTAGTCCTCAGGGATTGCATTGCCAGCCAAACGCTGTGCTTCTCCCTGGCGTTTTCAGCTCACCAGTGGATTCAAGGTAGAAAGATGAGCAGTCCTCTCCTGTGGGATTTACATCCTCCAGAAAAATCTACTGGAAGGTCAACTGTGAGTCAGGTTCAACTTCACGGCAATGAGTTTTGAGGGTGTTTTTTGTTTGAGTTTTTTGGTTTCTAAATGGAGGAGCCCTAGTGGTGCTTTGGTTAAAGTGCTCGGAAGCTAACAAAAAGGTCATGGTTCCAACCTATCAGCTGCTGCTGGGGCGGAGGAGGGGACGTGTAAAGGTGATAACCATGGAAACCCTTTGAATCAACATTTGTTCTTTTTGTTTTGGTTTCATTTTTATACTGAAAACTGCAAATGAGTTGACCAGAATGGTATTTATTCAAATTTTCATCTATAAACACTACTTAATCCTTCTGTACATACATGTGAGATGTTCGTGAAAAAGATGAAATTTGACCAAGTTACATTAAAATAGGCATTCATGAGAGGTGCTTTGTTTCTTGGAGTTGATGACAGACACATGGCTGAAAATCATTCAGGAAAGTGGGAGCATCCGAGAGGATGGGAGATTGAAGTCAGGCTGATGGACAGAAGGCGAGAGGAGGTCGCTGTGTTGAGGATGGGAGGTGAGTGGGTAGCAGAGGCAGAAGAAAACAGTAGGAATGAAAGCTCACTCCTCCTCGTGGCTGTTGGAGCCAGAGGAGGTGAGAGGAAGGTTTCAACTCCTGGAGCCTGAAGGGCAGTGTAAGAAGAAAGCTAACCTACTTAGAGCTGTCCAGTTGACTTGGGCTTATAGTGACCTCGCATGTGTCAGAGCACAACTGCGCTCCTCAGGGTTTTCGGGGAAATAGATTGCCAGGCCTTTATTCCACAGTGTCTCTGGATATTTGAAACTAACTTTCTAGTTCATAGCCAAGCATGTTAACCATTTGTAACACCAAAGGACTACAGAGGGAAGTGAAGTATCAGTTAATATAAAATGGCAGAAGTTGTTCAGAAAAGATTAAGGATGGAGATAAGTACAAAGAAAGGCATTTGTTCAATCAAGACTTTTCCAGAGCTCAGGACAAACCTGTCTATTTTATAGCAGTGGTTATAGTTTTCCACTTTCTTTTAGCTATCATCTTGTTGTTTTTGATTGCTGTCAAGTCGAGCATGAACTCCATGACCAAAAGGCCTGAAGCTCCTCTACAACCATCGACATTTATCAAAGTTCATAGAGTTTCCAAAGGCATGTTGTTTAGGAAGTGGATGCCACTCCTGCTTCCAAACCTGTCATAGTATGTTATTGTTGTTATGTGCCATTGTGTCACCTGTGATGTATAGCGACCCTATGTACAGCAGCTCTGAACCCTTCCCTGTCCTGAGCCAGTCTCACTAATTCTGACACACTAACCCCCATCGCCCCAGTTACTGTATCAATCCATTTCATCCAGGGTCTCCCTCTCCTGCACTGTCCATTCCCCTTCCATGCATGATGTCCTTTTCCAAGGACCGATCTCTCCTGACCGCATGTTATTTTTGGTCTCTGTTGTTTCAGCCCACCAAGAGGAGCTATGAAAATATTCAGTTTTCCCCCCAGTGTAACCAATCTAGCATGCCCCCCCAATAAATATGTTTCCATGTGTAATTCTAGAGAACCTGTCCTTGTGCTGAGCTCTATCTGTCAGGACAATGACAATGTCATGGTCGCCCTACTAGCTGGCACACGATGAGCCACAGTTTGATGTCCACCATACTGAGTCCACAATAGTTAGGTGACGCCAGGAAAGATCAAGCTGGTGTTTAAGGACAAGTAAAACCTGGCCCCGGGCTGCTTTTCTGCTTTCTTTCCCACTTCTTTTTCTTTAGCGACTGCTAAGTTCAAATTGGGTACTCATTGAAACCTATAAGGTTATATTGCTGGAGCTCACCTTGCTGGGAGTCGCAGCATCTCTGATTCAGGAATGACCTCCCATGTCTCCTTTCAAAATCTTCTCTCATTCTGAACCACCAAACCCCAGGAACCTTCCCTACTATCTGTATCACAAAGTCTACCCCGCCTTTTCTCCACCAAGCCTCTCTGAACACCCAGTGTCCAGGCTAGAACACCATTGGGGTAGCATTGTGCTTGTATCTTTTCTGTGGCCAGAGCTCTGCTCTACAATCTTGGTGAGTATACACACATCATTTCCTCTCACACTGAGCTCCTGGCCCTCACTAATGCTATTTTTGTAAATGTCTGACTTCCTTTCAATGCCTACTCTTTGTAGACAGTTGATGTTGAATACGCATCTCCTAAGTACATAAGTCCGAGGAATTTATGTTTGCATGGAGTGCTGGAGGTGATTTGGACCAGTGAACCTCCATCCTTGACTTTTCCCCTTGTTTCTTCAAGCTAGGTTCCACATTTCATCCTTAAAGAGTCATCAGAAAGAAGTACGGTACAGATGAAAGACTGTTTTGCAATTTGAATATAAAAATACATATTGTAGTAGGAAGTAATTTTGGGGTACAGAAAAATATGGGTGAGATACATTTCGGCATAACTTAATTCCAAGGTCCTAGTGTCTCTGCTTCATTCTTTTGGGTTTTGTCACATGTAATTGGGGTGATAGAGCTAAGATGTTTTTCCATGTAACACTGTTTAGAGATTGATGTTAGTAGCTTCATCAAAGCAGTAAACATATAGAATTTTAAGAATTTGACAATCAACATTACCTGAAGGAAAACTAACCTAAAATTCATTAACCCCTTTACATCATTAGAGATTGGGAGGCCAATCAGCTGTTGCTATTGTTTCCTCTTAGAAACCTTTGTACATGTCACAACCCACCTGGCTGAAAGCTGAGTGACTCATTTCTGGTGTAAGGGAGTGTACTCTCCCTGTTTTAAAATAAACGAATGAACGAAAAACTCAATTGCAACTAAGTCATGTGTTGCTCCTAGCAACTCCATGTGCATCAGAACAGAGCTGGGCTCTCTCTGTATGGTTGTCATTGGCTAATTTTACCAAAGCAGATCAGGAGATCTTTCTTTCCAGGCACCTTTAGGTGGATTCCAACCTCCAAACTTTTGGTTGGGGATTGCGTACTTTACTGTTCATAGCACGTAGGGCTTCCCTTCCTCTGGTGCTCCTGTGTGACACCTCTCAAAGGAATCTCTGGTCCAAAAGAATGCCCTATACATTCTGCTACTTTCTTCTTAATAATAGTAAGATTCCCATTTTCTCTCTGAATCTGCTCAATGCAAGCTAATAAAGTGACAGAACTGACCAGCACCATTGTGAGTAGACTAGCTGCCTTTTCTGCATGTTCCCACTCAAAAGGTTCTGTGTCCCTTATTTATATTACTAACAAGCTATCATCAGAGAGCTAGGCAGTGAATAGGGGTGATAGAAAGAGAATTGATGCCGTTGAGCTGTGGTGCTGGAGAAGAGCGTTGAATATACCATGGACTGCTAGGAGAACAAACGGGCTTGTCCTGCAGAGGGTGAAGCCGGAAATCTCATTGGAGGCAACTGGTTCTTGTAGAGGGAAATCATGTTTGGGAGAGTGGAGGTACAGTATAGGAAAGAAAGACCCTTGATGAGATGGATTGATCCAGTGATTGGGGTAGTGGGAGTAGGTGTGTCAGAGATGGTGATGTTGGCACAGAACAGAGCAGGGTTTAAGGCTCTTGTACATAGGATTTTTATGAGTCACAAGCAACTCAACGGCACATAACAACAACAACCAAGCTGTCAAGTTTCCTTGAGTAAAGGAAGCTACAATGATACCACATGTGTATAGCCTTACCCAGCCATGGGTCACAGTCCAGTATCAACCAATCCTTTTTAGTGCAATGACTACGTATATTCCTACCATCTTCTTTGATGTGTTCTGAATCATCCAATATTTTACCCAAAAAGCTTTCAGTACTGCAACTCAAGGCCTGAATTTTCCTTCAGTTCTTTCAACCTGAATAATGTAGAATGTTTTCTTCTCTTTTGGCCCACACTGAACCATTTCACAAAGCAGCATATGATCAAGAACTAAGGGAAGTTCAAACTGCACTGAAATATTGGCAAAAAAATAAGACCCCAGGAATTGATATAATAACACTTGACAAGTTTCAACAGACAAATGCAGTCGTGGGCATGCTTACTAGCATAAACCAAGATTTGGAAGAAGGCTACCTAGTCAATTAACTGGAAGAGATCATATTTGTTCCCAACCCCAAAAAAGGCAATCGTAAAAGTGTAGAAAGTATCCACCACTAATAGTATTAATATCACATACAAATAAAATATTTCTGAAAACTACTTTAAAATGTCTAGAACAGTACAACAACAAGGAACTTCCAGAAATTCATGTTGGGTTTAGAAGGGGCGTTGACATGAGGGATACCGTTGCTGATGTCAGATCTTGATTGATACCATTGCTGATGTCAGATCTTGATTTAAAGTACAGAATACTAGAAAGATATTTACTTGTGTTTTGTTGACTGTTCAAAAGTATTTCAGTGTGTGGATCATAACAAATTACAGCTACTATTTAGAAGAATAGGAATCATAGAAAACATCATTGTGCTCATGTGAAAACTCTACGTAGACCAAGAAGAAATTGGCTGAACTGAACAATGAAACACTAGATAGTTTCAAGTCAGTATGTATCGAGGTTATTGTATCCTTTCTCCACATGTATTCAGTCTGCATATATACTAAGCAAATCATTAGAAAAATTGGATTTTGTAAAGAAAAATGTGGCATCTGGACTGGAGGAAGACTAACAATCTACATCATGCAGATGACTCAACCTTGCTTGCAGAAAGTAAAAAGTATTTGAAACACTTGCTGAAGAAGATAAAAGATCCTTCAATATGGATTACATCTTAACATCAAGAAAATTAAAATCATCACCACTGGCCCAATAAGCATCATCATCGTTATTGATGAAAGAAAGATTAAAGTTGTAAATTATTTCATCTTATTGGATCTACAAACACCACCTGTCGTGGCAGTGGTAAAAAAAAAACCAAAAGATGTGTTGCTCTGGGAAAATCTGATGTCAAGGACCTCTCTAGAGTACTAAATAGCAAGGGTATCAGTTGAAAGACCAAGGTTTGCCTGATCATGGCTAAATTTTTAATTGCTTCCTATGCATTTGAAAGTTGGATAGTGAATAAGGAACCCAAAGGCTACTTTATTCCTTTAATTGTGGTGTCAGTGAAGATTATTAAATAGCCATGAGCTGCAGAATAAACAGACACAATTCCTTGGAGGAAGTACAACCAGGGTGCATCCTGGAAGCAAGAGTAGTGAAGCCGTCTCCCTTTCATTGAGTATGTTATCAGAAGGGGCCAGGCCTTTGTAAAAACACATCATTCCAGGAAAGGCAGAGGGTCAGCAAAAGAAAGGGAAACCCTGATGATATGGATGTACAGAGTAATTGTAGCAGCATGTTGGGGATCTTGAAGATGGCACAGACTACAGCAAAGTCTTGATTTGTTTTTCAAGGCATATTCTGATTTGTAGTTGACTTGAGGACACCTACAACAATATGCAACCATGTGGTAAGAGTCAAGACTATAGGCTAGAAAAGTCACATTGAATAACCTGTGCCACCAGGGCTCCCTCTCCTTTAATAACCAACCATCCAACCAACTCAATCACTGCCATCATGTCCGTTCTAACACATAGTGCCCCGCCATAGGGTTCGTGAGGCTGTAAATCTTAATGGCAGCAAAGTTACTATTTTTTTCCTATGGAGTGACTGGTGAGTCTGAACTGCTGACTTTAAAGTTAGCTTAAAGGTAGCTACTCAGCATGCCATCAAAGCTCCTTATAAATTCCTTGCAAAGCACCATGGATGTTTGATGCTCTGACCGTCTTTTGCTCTGCTCAGAAACAATAGCCAAGAATTTCTTTTCCTTTCTGTCTTCTGTTCGCGCCTTCCCTTTTGCATGCCTTTGGTTATATGTAACAGTGATTTAAGATGAAATGAACTCACAGGGTTTTCAGAACTATAAGACACTGTCATGCTGAAGACTTACTCACTCCTCACACAACTCATTTAGCACCAAAAAGAAATTAGAAATTTTTTTTTTCCCCCTTGAAAACGTAATGATGCTCATTGAGAAAATACTGGTAATACAAGGGCTGGGGTAATATAAGAACTAATTGTCTTTTAAATGATAGCATCTTAATCTATTTTATTTTCTTCCTTTTCTAGGTAAGTGGTGCATTTTTCTCTCCGTTGCTTCAGGGATTGTTTATTTGCCTGGTAAGTGTTCATTTTGTTGTGTCGTGTGGTGGTGCTTCAGAGCTGTGTGTAGAATGGCTCCAGAGGACCAAGAAACCAATTGAACAGCACAGCAAACATTGGAAATGCTTTATGTTGAGAAAGTGGACGTGTGGTAAATCTTCTTTTGACTTAAAGAAATACTATGTTTTCTGAGAGCTTACTTGAGGGTCCTATGAAAACACACTCCATCCTCAAGTTTAGGATGCAAGCAGGAGCTACGTAGATGTTGATGGAACGTTTTCTTTTCATAAATTCTTTTTTATGTGGATTTCTTTGCTTTATTCAAACTTCTTTCTTCCTTTCCTTGGAATACTTTTTTAATGTCCTCTCTTATGAGGTCTTTAAAACCATAGAACTCTACCTAAAGACATTTTGCTTAAGTTTTTGCGAATGCACAGGGTGTTCCTTCAGCCTTTTGGCAGCATCATTACTGAGAATCACTGTTAATCTGGTCTCCTGTGCTGTCACAGTGACTTCACCTAGAGTAGCAGGTGGGCCAATTGCAGGAGCATTTGTATGAAGTTGCTGAAATGCCTGTGTTCACAGACGTGCTTGGTTATGACTTTCTTTCCATTGATGGGTGATAGAGGGTTATTGTCTTTCTAGCTATGACTGTTGGTGACAAAATGTCTTCATTAAAAGAATGGCAGAAGAGCTGTCCAGAAGGAAAACAAATAACTAAGGCAAAAGAAGGAATTCTTTTTATTAGATAATCAAATGTCAAAGCAAGACACACACTTAATATGATGAGTTTATTTTGGTTTTCATGAGAATTAAGTCATTTCTTTTGTGAGATGACCAGAAAAGGCTGCGTGGTCTATTGAGGGGAATGAAGGATGTATTTTCATATACTTGATTAGCTTAAATTACTGGTTCAGGTTATTGGCTCATATGGAAATAGCTGTTCCTCAAGTGTTGGATTTGGTTCAGTTCTATTCTGTGATTCACTCCACCTTTTTCCTCACTTAATAAATCTCAATCATGCACTAATTAACAAGAGGAATATGTAGTTTGTTACTTGAAGAACTTTTTAAAATTTTAAACATTTGATTTGTCAGGGTAAAAAATGCTTTTGATAATTTGACCTTAAAATATGTCCTACTTGTGTTTATCTGTGTTTAATAGAACATGTTTGAAGAAGAGTACCTGCGGGTCGATGAAATTGCTCTTGAAACGTTCAAAAGACTATAGATGTGACTTTAAATAGCCTGTATGCGATTTTTTTTTTACCCCATGCTGTTTTCAATCCTGTGACAGAATATTTCTATTAAAGATTCTGGATTAAAAAGATCAGAAAACAGGAGACAGGATGATGGGAAGGCGAGGAAGGTTAGATTTCAAACTTGCATAGGTCTTCCTCTAGTCTTTGAAGCCTATCAGAGAGCCATAGATATATGAACCAAGATGCTGTTTGAACAGTCTGCTTAACAACTAGCGTAAAATGGAGAGCCATATTTTAAATTGACAAAGTTTGCCTGTGCTGGGAGGGGTTTCGTTTGGGTTTTTGTGGGGGTTTTCACTTTCTCTTTTGACCTTGTAGGATGCCGTGAATGAAATATAGCCGAATAGGATTAAAAGGCCACAGTTTATGTATTCTATTCTTATAACAGAGAGGTGGAAAACTATTAGTAAATGCTACATGTTTTACTCTATCCCGTTAACTCAGGCAGCACTAATGTAAAAAACACATAGACCCAATCCCATTTTGGTATAAGATTTGTTTGTTCTTCTTTAAATGTTATTATTCTTTTATTCAAATACACCACTTAGAAATGTTTCATTTCCCTCACTTGACCTCAGACATAGTGGCATTTTGTTTTCATCCTTAAAAAAACATGAAAATACTTTGAGTGTATCTATTTTTAACTTTATTTTCATGATTTTTCTATCATATTACTTGTTATAAACAACAGAAGTAAAAGAAAAAATCTTTCTTTTCTTATAATAAAATGTCTTTATATCTATCTTCAAGGTATAATAGCCATACTTAATTTTTCCAATGCTAGATAAATGTGATTATATGATCATGTGAATGCTAATCATATAACAGAGGGGCCTCTAGGGCATAGTCGGTGGGGAGTGGCACTGCTGATCTGAAGGTGGTTCCTCTCTGAGAGTTCAAATCTACCAGCAACTACAGAACAAAGATTAAAAATCTCCCATGCAATTTACAGCCTCTAACAACTTACTGAATGGTTAGCTATGAGCCGATTCCAACTCAATAGCAATATGATTTCATTTATACAACATTCTTTTCTATATATTATGAAAATTTTTATTTGATACTATTAGCTAATACTTTACTTCCTTGGTTGATTATTAATATTATTATTATTAAAAACATGTATGGGGACACAAGGGGGTGTGGGCTGGGAGCAGAAGAGTGAGGATGGGCAGTGATGAAATCACAGGGCTGCACAATTTGGTGAGTGGGGGGAGCAGGTGAAGGAAATGAGAAAGATTCCGTGGGAACCAGAAGAGACAGGGTAGTGATGAGCATAGTCCAGTGGTGGGTTTGGTTTTTTTTTTAAACAAAGAAATGGTCTTATTCACTTGTGGGTTTCTCATTTGGGAATGGGGCACAGACTCTCTGGCTTCTCCATGCTGAACAGGAGTGTTGATGTGAAGGGGGAAGGAGAGCCCACTTTAACACCTTACTGGTGGTCTTGGGTTGAAGCTACATACCTTCTTGTTCAGTTAGAAGATATTTTCCTGACATTTACTGCCCTCTGGACTGCAAAGTGTTTGCCAAGATGGGTCCAGTGGGGATGGCTGGCTGAGCCCTGAGGCTCCATCTTCCTTTGCTTCCTTAGCTGACAGTTGTATTTCCCTTTTTTCTCTGGAACTGAGTTCAGGGTTCAAGTCTGGAGCAAAACTTAGTGTTAAGGGTATGTACAGGAAAGAGATCACACCTAGAGAGAACAAACATGTGAGTTGCAAATAGAAGGGCTTAGGAGGTATTACTTAGAGGGGTACTTGAGGAGGAGGTGGAGGAAAGTGTCTTAGATAAAATTCTTTGTATACCCTAGGCAGTTTTCCCCAGCATCCTGAAGGCTCTTCCCTGACAGCTGGGAGGCACACCCCAGGTACCAAACAGCACACTCAGGAGCATGGCTCTCTCCGGGGGCAGCCGGCACATCCCGGGGACCAGATGGCTCTCCCCAGGGGCTGGGCAACCTTACCTGGGGGCCGGGTGCATACCCCCCTACTGCCGTCCCTCCCCCCAAGGGCTAGACCCTGTGCCTCACTGAAGATTATGTCTAGGGACAGCACTTCCAGTTCTGGCACCGCCAAAATTGCCCTCCTCATCTCCACCAAGTGGTCAGACTGCAATTCAAAGTAGGCATCACTACCCTCCCCTTTTATAAATGGAAAAGGGGCTTTGAGAGTGGTGAACAGACCCTTCGTAGGGCTAAACAGTTCTTGGCAGTAGTAGTCAAGAAATCAAAAGATGTGGTGTATTGAGGAGATCTGCCGTCTTGGATATGTTGTTATTAAGTGTTGTCAAGTCACAGGCAACTCATAGTGACCCAATGAATGAAAGACCTGAACATTTTCATAACTTTCATCGTTTCTCTAAGTTTGTAGAGTTTCTAAAGGCAAGCTGTTTCAGAAGTGGATGCCACTCCTGCTTCCAGGCTTGTTTTAATTGGAGAGCTTCACCAAACACTGTCCACCCTGGATAACCAAAATCGCATTTGACACATAAGTGTCACAGTGTTCAGCCTCACAGCAGCCATGAGTTACCTCTGTATAGCCAATTGGCAAAGCAGTGATAAATTACTTAGAAGACTGTTTGACTGATGACAATCAAAATCAGGCCTGAGGGCCTCAGATTAAAATCCCTGACCTTTGGCTTGGTAGCACAGCTTTCTATCCAAGAGGCCTACAGAGCTCTCTCTATGGCTCATAACAATTCTATGAACAAGAAGTCTAGTCCTTGCCCTATCCTACATCATCCCCACAGTCTGAGACACACTCGAGCACACTTCTCTGACTTATCCAAGGAAATCTTCACAGACAGTAGATGCTTCCCTTCACCTCCTGTGGCTCCATGGTGCTGACGCTGCCCCTCCACCTCCTGTGCTGGTTGACCAGTGGCTCTTGGCATCACAGCTGTCAGCCGTGTGAGGGCTTTGTCACAGCAGCTGAGGCACCTGCCGCCTGGTCTAGGCTAGGGGACCTGTGAACTCTGGCCATGGTGGCCCCCTGGGGTTGCAGCAATGTGAGCTTGGGGGCAGGTAATGGGCAGAAGTTGGATTCACCCATGTTCTTCTGAGAATCTTTTTCCTCTTGATGTTGAGCTTCAGTCCGTACTGATGCCCGGCAGCCAACTGCTTGGCTGTTTGCATTTATATAAGTTGTGTGGCCTGTTTCAAGGAGGCTTGCCTGGCCTCCTGCTCCTCACATTGTGTCTCTTGCCACCACTATCTTGGTCGCGAGAATTTATTTTAGAATAAGTTTATTCTGCGGCAGTGTGGAGACTTCATTGTACCAGCTGCTCGGCCTGGCACCTGCTGTCTATCCCAAGGGAGGGGATCCCTGGGCTCCAGCCATGGAGGCCCCATGGCTCTGTGGCAGTAGCATGGGGTCAGCAGTGAGGGGCTGGGAGCCATGGGACTCACCCATTCTTTTAGGGGAATCTTTGTTCTCTTGATATTGAGCCTCAATCCCTATTGAAGACCAGTAATCAACTGTTTAATTGTTCAATTATCGATGAACTGAGGACTGTGGAGGGCCATGGTGGCCTATTTCCATGCTGCTTGCTGCTCCTCCAGCTTCTTGCGCTGTTTCCTCTGCCACCTCCATCTTGGTTCTCCCTGGTATTTTATTTTTCATTTTGCCATATATATTTTAAAAAATGTGGTTCAAATCCACCAGCTGCTCTGCAGAATAAGATAAGCAATCTCCTCCTGTGCAATTTACTGCCTCTGAAAACCCACTTGAGGGTCAGCTGTGGGTCACTTCCAAGTGGCTGTCACACAACAGAGAACATGTACATTTTATTCTATTTTTTGTTTCATATAAAGCACCTCAAACCTAGAGAGGCACCATCTTTGCGTTAGCGATGCAACTCCCCACCAGACCCCCATTTGATAAACCAAATATGATCATAGATCATATATACACTCTGTGGAATTGACCTTTCCTTCAGTGATTTGTGTTAGTTCTGTGCTGATAAAGATAAATGTACTTTAGCTTTGTCATCAAAAAACTTATGATATTGTAGGGGCTTTAAGACACATAAACCAATAAATAAATAAAATACAGCATATAAAGATGATATAGAAAACCGGTGTCCTCAGTGAATGGGAGACATTCGAGTTACACACAGCTCTGTAAATCAAATGTATCAAATGTGTATGTTTGGGAGCGCTGTTTTTGTTTTGTTTTTGTCTGTTTTGATTATCTCAAACACCATATTGTTGTTGTTGGGTACCATCAAGTTGGAACCTCTGGCAGGTTTTCAGAGACAATTACTCACTCGAGAGGGGATTGTCCATTTTTCTGTAACAGAGTCGCTGGTGGATTAGAACTGTGTGCCTTCAGGATTACAGAGCAGCTTCTTACCACTAGACCACCAGAGCTCCCTACTAAGTAGTGGCAAAATGTAACTTGGTTAGTCACATAATCTAGTGTCTTCTAATTTGAAAAAGTATCTTCCCTTGTGAACAAGAAGAATGCACTTAAGTTTCTGGGTCAGATTGTCTGCTCAGGCATGCACGCAAACTCACCTCCCCACCCCCACCCCCACACCCCCACATGGTGGAGTGCGCAGGGGACTTTGGGAATTTCCTCCCGGTATCCTGGTATCCTACTTGCAAGCTCATATTTGCTCACAGCCAATCTAACATGCCTGCCTGCTGGGATTTTGAAACACAGAAAAGATCAGGACAGCTTTATCTGCTCTCCTTTCTTCTTCCTCGTTCTCTTCCCACCTTCCTTCTGGATCAGTGTTCTTGAGTTCCCTCCATTGCTGGAAAACAGCAAATCCTAAGACATAGTAACCAAGCTTGGTTCTCATGGTAAATGAGAGTAAACAGAATTTAGAAAATTCTCTTCTCTCGAAATACTGATTGTTGCATCCGTCAGAAATTGCCTTTTGGTCATCAAAATTAGGATACCCACTGTGATCTGCTCCCTCCTCCTTCCCTTGCCTCCACCTTTTTTGTTTTAATTAAAAAGTGAACATTTTTAGTGCTGAAAAGGATGTAGCCAGCGTTAGCCATTTACCTGTGTATGCACCACATTCTGATTTTCAGGCTCAGCGACAGGGGACACATGGAACCATGTGTGGGAACAGGAACCATTTTTATCGTCTGTCATTCTTTTCCCCTTCAATTCTGTACATTGGCCATTTCAAAAGAGTCAAATAAATATTTTAGTATTGCCCCAAATTAACTTACTGTTGTAAGATATTGTAAAAATTCTCTGTACTTGCTGCAGTAATGAACTAGTAATTATTATATGATCACATTTCTGAATGGGGAGTTTAATAAATTACAGAATATGAAAATGTTTTCTCTATCACCTGAAGTATTTTTATCTTGAAATAATTTTAGCCTTAAAAAACAGTGCCATGATAGTATAGTTTACCTCACCTTCTTTAATGTTAATTTAATAAAGAATAATACAATCATAAAAATCAGAAAATTAACACTGATGCAATACTATTTAAATTTCACAAACTTTGTCACCACTGTCTTTTTCCTGGATCAGGATCCAGTCTTAGATACTACTTTACATTTAGTTGTTAGGTCTATTTGTTGTTGTGTACTGTCAAGTCGGAACCGGCCCATAGCTCAATTCCAGCCCCTTGTCTCCTTTTAATTCCCACCAAAGCAGCACTAATACCCATCTCCACACGAGGCTGATGCCTGGAGCTCACTAGGAAATCACTTATGTCCATAGCAATGAAAAGGAAGACAAGACATGCACGTATCTCTATTTTATTATGCTCCCCTGAACAGAGAGGAAGTCAAGGAAACATTTAGCCTGATATTGAGGGAGGATTTAGAAAGCAGGGGGGCTGAGCTGGTTCTGGGGAAGCAGAACCTTGAATACATGAAACAGGAGATAAAGTCATAGCTGGGAATGCCACTGACCATTTTATGCACATTCAGAGTGGTTGGTTGATAGTTGGATGAGTTTAGAAGAGCCAAGTTTTATTATATTTGGTGGACTGTGCTGAAAAAAATAATGGAGGATTGGAACCAGAATAAAGAACGATTTGGCTGATTGGCTAAGGAGTTTAATCCTATAGAACCACATTTCCAAAGTGTTGATGACAAAGCAGCCTTCTAATAAGATATTCTGAGAGTAGAGAATGACTTTGTGTGGGTACACTACATACCATCTGCCCCCCATGGAGATTCATAATGCATATTAGCATATTAATAGTTCAGAGATTTCCTGCTATATAGGAACATATGTGGCACCATTTCACCCATGTGGTCCATATTCATGTAACACCTATTAACAGCCCAGAAAATGCCCCTTGAAAACTGCTGCTAAAATAATGATGAGGCCAGGGAATAGTTTTAGGGTGAGACTAACAAGGGATGTAGGGCTTTAGGAAGGAACTTCATTCCATTTATATGGAGGACTTATTATGGAGAAGGTCTAATGTAATTAACCGGTCCCAAAAGACAAGTGTCAAATCAATCCTTTAGGATTTAGAATTTCTTAAATTTCCTGTCATATTTAAGAAGTATATACAGTGTTATATATTTGCAATCAGTTTGCTGTGTAGTGCAAGTGAAATGCTATAATTTTGTTTGTAATGTCAAGATCATTGGAGAAGAAATTTACAAAATTCTCTGAAATGATTGTCTATGGTTACTGTCTTTCACTGCTGGCTAGACCATATACGCATGGTAATGAACACCAATTATATCTAACCCTGTGGTCATGACATTAAGATATTTTAAAATATTCTTTCATAGTTATATTTTTTTAAATGAAGCCTTTTAAATGGTTTCTTGAAGGACCTAAATGAAATAAAGCTTGGAGAGGCCTACATTTCATTGTATAATGAATTATCTCTTTTTTTTTTAATTGAAAATGTTACTACTTTTTATGTTAATCATGATAGAATGCCTCAGAGGAGTTTTTAATTATACTTTTTACAGCTTGACCAGTTTTATGCTTTAATTTTTCATTTCTTCCTCCTGTCTTCTTGTAGTGGTCTTCATTTTAATGTACATTTGTCCTCATAGAGTACCCTGGAACATTCTGAGCATCTTACAAGTTGGCCTAAAAATGCTAAGGTTTAAAGTCTTTGAAGCCATCTTATTTGTTAATGATCAGCTTTTTCTCCTTTAAATATGTTCTTGTTGCATGCCATTGAGTTGCCTGCAACTCACAGGGACCCTATGACCAATAGCTCTGAACCCTGCTCGACCCTGAGCCAGTCTCATTGACTCAAACACACCTACCCCTATTATTCCAATTACTATGTCAATCCATCTCATCCTAGGTCTTCCTCTCCTGCAGTGATCCTCCCCCCTTCAAAGCATTATGTTCTTCTCCAAGGTCTGGTCCCTTCTGGCCATGTGCCCAAAGTATGTGAGACGCAGCTTCAAAATTCTTGCCTCCAAGAAGAAACTTAGTTTCACCCTCTCTAAGACAGGACCTACTTATTCTTTTGGCAGTCAGTGGTATGCTCAATACTTTTCTCTAGAATCAAAACTCAAAATAGTGCCATACTTTTTAATCTTTATAAAACATGAGAATCTACTGTAAGCCCTTGCTTTATCAAAGGCTGTTTATTCAGCTATAATGTTCCCTTCATTTTGGTTTTGAGCTTAGTTTGATTTTTATTTCTCCCTTCCTTTGCTCATTTCTTTCACTTGCCTATTAGAAGCCTTAACAGGAAAAATAAATGATTGTGAAACTTAGGGATACAAGTGTTGTAAAGAATGATTACACAGATTGCATGAAGTACTAGGCTTATAGGGGACCCTCAATAACACCCAGCCCAGAGGTCTGCTTACAATAAGAAGGATGAGAGTGAAACAGAAGACATTACCTAGTCCAAGATCAGCCTTATCTCTTGGCTTCAATCCAGTTCTTTTCGCATTGCACCAGTCTGAGAGTCGGAGAAGTTTAGAACTACAGATCTGATGATATTTGGGGAATATGTGGGATGACGTATGGGATTTTGGAGAATGGTCTCCAGTTCTGCTTACTTTTTATTATACTGAAATCAGCTAAAATACATAATACACTATTTATTATGTATTCTTAGAAGAAAGAATCTTCCGTCAGTTAAGCAACATGATAGTTAAACACATTCATTTATTATGAGAAACATACATGTTTATGCATATAATGTCAAATTCTCCAAATATGGATCATAATCTATTGCACAGTTAATTTAAATAAATAAATATATTTTTGAGATCCAATTTTAAGTGCTGTAAATATTTTGCTAGTTAATGTACCTGTAGCCTCTAACAACCAGATTCAGGCTTCATTTTGCTGTGAAGTAGGTTCATTTGCTTAAAAAAAAGTTTAAACTACCTACTGTTTATAGTAATATTACAGAAAATTCTTAATACGTCAATTCTATGCTTGAAAGTAGTACATTTCAGAACTTACACAGAATGACTGTTGAATGTCAGTCTGTTGACAGGATTAAGTTGCCAAAAGACATCTCAGAATGGCATATGTTGAAAGTGTGGATGTGGCGAATTCATTTTCACAGGAGTATTTTTGTTATAGAAGTTATTGCGTTGTCACCTTAGTGTTTTCAGTTTAGATTGTGTCAAACTATATTTAATAAGATAAATAATTTGTGATAACATTTAGAAAAGGAGATCAGAAAAATTATCCAAGTACACTTTAAGATATGAGGCTGAAAACTGCATAGGAGTGAAGCTATGAGTTTCCCATTTGTGGGAAAATGTGTTAGGAAATTCTAGAATTATACAATTGAACCCTTCGTGGTGAATTCTGTATAACTTCATACAACACTGACTAAATCGAGAGGATGCAAAACTTTCAAAAGGAGTAGTTTAATTTCATAATGACTTATTTCAGTGATGTCATTTCATTCCTTTTGTTTGAAATTAACAAACAGTAAGTTAGAGGTGACTTTTCCTTGTTAAATTATAGGTCTTAATTTTGATTGCAATTCATCCGAGAGCACTTAACTGATATTTACTTGTATTAATTTATACTGTCTGTAACACCATGGTAATGGATTAAAAGTCTGCATTTTTAATAAAAACAGATAAGCCATCTCTAAACATTTCATCACTTGCTGATAATAGTCTAAGGTAATTGTGCTTTTTATTATGCAATCTCTATAAACTCTAAAGCCCACTGCTTTTGTTTAATATAAAAATTTAGGTTTCAGAATCACCATAATGACTGTTTCCTATGCAAGAAAGAATGCATTACTTCATGGGCTTTAAATTGCTCAAGGGTACAAATAAATATTAAAAAATAATTTCATAGATCATCACAAAGCCAGTGTTTTATGTTGGGGTTTTTTTCCATGCAGAATTTAAAATTAATTTGAGCAGGTAAGTCTATTAGCATCAAAGAGTAAATCTATTTAAGAGAAAAATTATTTTCATATATTAGCTATTTTTATGAAGCAACTTTATGAGGAATATTAATGAATTTTTTAACATATTGAATCATTTACCTTATTTGATATGTTTTCTTGAAAAGCAAATATATTTTCCTTATTATGTTGCTCCTAGGAGATATTAAAAAGTCATGTATAATATTTTTGTTTTACAACTGGTGATGTACTATTTGTACAATCGTCTCTGAGAATGTCATTTCAGATGCCTCTGCACCAGTGAGGAGGTTCTAGACATAGATAGTCTTCAATTAAACTGACAGTGCAACTGTCAAAGCAACTTTTCACTTCTGCAGTTAAATGTAATGAATTTCACATCCCAGACGCAGTTTCTTCAATTCTCAGAGTCCTGTGTTTGCTGCTTGTCTAAAAGCATTCTGAGTGGACAAGGAATCTGCCTTTATCCATCTGTAAATTCTCTTTCAATTTCTTTTTCTTTTTTTAAAAAAAAATAGAATAAAATAAACACAACCTCTATTTGTTATTCTACTTCTTTCCACAGGATCCTCCCAGTGATGTTAACCACCCAATGTTGTGCAACTGTCACCACTATTTATTTCCAAAACTTCATCAGCCCAAATGGAAACTCTGCATCCATTTTAGCAGTAGTTCTTCACTCTTCCTTTTCCTCAGCCTATGGTCAGCGATGATGTCTTTCAGTCCTATGCATTTGTCTGATCAGTATATTTCCTCTAAAAGAGATCATACATGTGTGCCTTTTGCTTAAGGATCATTTCACTTAGCCTCATCCTCCTCTTAACCTATTTTTTTTATTAATTAATTTATTTCTTTTTCAATTCAATGAACATCTACAGAGATTTTGGAATTCCATTCATTCCTTGTTGCACCCTTCTCCCCCCCCATCTCCCCCCCTCGCTCCCGCCCCCCACCCCTGTTTGCTCCTCTCCTTGAAAAGCAAAAGAAAAACTCCCTCATTGGTACACAATCCCTCCCGCACATCCCCCAACCCCAAATATAATCCTTTAAGATTCAACTGCCCAGTAATATACAATGTAGAGAGAATTTTAATTGATAATCTATTTAAAAGTATCATCTTGAAAACAATGTATTCAAATTTTGTAAATAAACTAGTAGAAAATTTAAAAACAAATAGCAAACACACAAAAGTATCACCTTACCTTTCCTTTAATCAATTACTGAGTGGCACTAACAAGCAATCCACACACGTCTGGATGGTGGTGTGGTGTTTGTTGTTCGGGGCAGTCAAGTCCACCGTAACTCATAATGACCCTGTGAACAGCACATCTGTACCCTGCCCTGTGCCATCGTCACAATCTCTAATATGCTTGGTCACATTATTGCACTCACTGTGTTAATATGTCTTGTTGAGGGTCTTCCTCTCTTTCTCCGACCCTCCACCATTCCCATCATGATGTCTGTTTCCAGCAACTGGCCTCTGTTGACAACATACCCAAACTATAGAACCAAAGTTTCACCATCCCTCTCTGGAAGGAGCAAGCTGGGTGCACTTTCTCCAAGAAAGATTTGTGTGTTCTTTTGACAGTCAATGATATGTTCAATTTTCTTCTCCAAACCACAATTCAATGGTATCAATTTTTCCTCTGTCTTCCTTATTCATTATCAGAGGCATAGGAGACAATTGAAAATACCATGACCTGGATCAAGTGCACCTTGAACGATTTGTTTGTTCTTTTGTCAATGATATATTCATTTTTCTTCTCCAAACCACACTTCAAGGGTATCAATTTTTTCCTCTGTTTTCCTTATTCATTATCAGATGCATAGGAGACAATTGAAAATACCATGACTTGAATCAGGTGCACCTTGTACTTTAAACTGGCATCCTTGCTAAGAACTTTGGAGAGATCCCTAACAGATTTCTCCAGTGCAACCTAGTTTTCTTTTTTTTATTTCTTGATTGTTGTCACCACAAGTGGCAATTGTGGCTTCAAGTAAATGAAAACATTGGCAAATTTAGTCTTTTCTCCATCAATCATAATTTTGCCTATTGGTCTGGTGGTGAGGATTTTTGTTTTCTTGATGTTTGAGATGTAATCTATATAAAAGACTGTATGTAGTCTTTGACCTTCTGCAGCAAGTACTTCAAGTCCTCTTCACTTTCTGCAAGCAAGTTTGTATCATCTCTATAGTGAAGCTTACTAATCAGTCTTCTTCCAATCCTAATGCAACATTGCTCTTCGTATAGTCCAGCTTCTCATATGATTTCTTCATAAGTATTGAATAGGTATGGAGAAAGGATACAATTCTTAGACACACCTTCCCTGATTTTAAACCCTAGTGTTTGGATACAACTTCTTGGCCTATGTAAAGTTTTCCCATGAACACTTCCAAGTGTTCTAAGCACCCATTCTTCTCAATATTAGCCATAAGTTATAAAAAGCACAGTCAATAAAACACAAGTAAACATCTTCATAACATACTGTTTTTAGCCAAAATTCATCTGACGTCCACAATAATATTCTTGGATCCATAGCCTCTTCTGAATGAAATCTAAATTTCTGGCAGTACCCTATTGTTGTACTATTTAACCATTTTTTGAGTAATCTTCATCAATATCTTACTTGAATGTGATTTTAATGATATTATTGGATAATGTCAACATTCTATTGTGTCAGTTTTGTTTTCAATTTGAATAAATATGGTTCTGTTTCTAGTCAGCTGGCCAGGTAACTATCATCCAAATTTCTTGGGCTAGAAACTAGTGAGTATGTCCAGGGTAGGTTGCTGTCTGAATAAGTATATTTTAATAAAAAAATATATTTTATGCTTCATAAACAAAGGTGTCATTTCAGTCTAAATGTGTATAGACCAAATTCAAACAAAGCCTAAAGAGTCAAAAATTGTCTTTCGTATTTTCCATGTTTAATTTAAAAAGTTTTGTTACTTTTTTGCACCATGAAGTTTAGGATGGATATTTCATGAGAAATTTTAGAGAAAATGGAAAACCAGGCAAAGGCTCGTAGCCCCACCCTTTTCGTCTTTCTCTCAGTCTGCTCCTCCCTCCATAGCTTGAAAACACAGCGTGGCTCTCCTGGAAATGGAAAAGTTCTCCTGCTCTTTCTCTGTTCTGCCCCATCAAAAAGCTCCATCTCATTGCCTTCAAGTCAGAGCTGACTTACAGCTAACCCTCCAGCAAGTTGCTAGAGGCTGTGAATCGCAGAGGAGATTTCCCATCTTTCTTTCTCCATAGGAGCAGCTGGTGGATTCAAACCACTTGTCTTTGGATTCAGGAGAAAGATTGGCAGTCCCCTCCCACGTGATTAACTGCCCCTTAAAACCCACCGGACGGTCAGCTATGCTCAGTTCCAACTTGATGGTACACAGCAACCACAACAATCGTTGGATTAGCACGCAACCCCTTGCTCACTGCCCACACCATGGCGTAGGAGCTAGGAGAAGTTTCAGAGCCAGTTGGCATGTTCCAGAATGAAGGAAGATTTGACAATTCTCAAGCTCCACCGCAATCTCTCTGCCAAAGCCCCACCATGTGGGATGCCAGTGACATATCTCCAAACCATTTCCTGGAGGGATTTCTCCTGCATGCAACCTTCAAAGCATATTTTCTCTCTTTGTGGAATGTTTCAGCAAGAAGAACAAGTTAATTTGTTGGTGGTGGTTTGTTTTTGTTTTTTTTGGTTTTTGGTTTGGGTTTTTTTTTTTTTTTTTCATTCTTTTACTGACAGCGTCAACTCACTGAGAAAGCACGCCCTCCTCAGTTTTGGTTTCCAAGGGCAGAGCTTCGGGGACATGTTGCAAATCAGTTGACAGTGTGGCTGTGCTTTCAAGCACTGCCTTTCCTCTGTCGCTACACCAAGGCTTCACAGATTTGATCTAATTGCATTCCGCTGCCCTGATTTATTTATGTTGTGTTAGAGAATATTCCCATTGCCTGAGTCTGGTATTTGAAGTGCTCTGTGACTGGTGCTATTAATGACATATACGGTGAAGGGCTCGGATTCTTAAAACACGCCTGTGGTAAAGCCTTGATATTCGTCAACTTAAGGTGATTTAAATATTAAGAGCCTCATAATTAGCATGCCTTGTTTTTGTTCATCAAGTATTCAAGTAACAGCCCTCTGGTTGTGGCTTTCCTCTGACAGCTGGCTACCTCGGTGCTCATGTTGCTTTTAGGTGCTGTTGAGTCAAGTGTAACAAACAACAGCTTGAACCTTTGAGCCCATTGCTGCCATCACTATGACAGTCCATCTCGCTGAGGGTGGTCTTCTTATGGTGACTCTCAGCCTTTCCAAGCATAATGTCCTTTCCCAGGACTGGCCCTTCCTAACCACATGTCTAAAGTGTGTGAGGTGACGCTTCACCACCACCGCCTCTAAGGAACACTCTGATCATACTTTCTCCAAGACAGACATGTTCAGTTCTCTTCTCCAGCGCCACAGCTCAAGGATCCTGATACATCACCTGTCGTGTGTTAATAAAACCACAAAGATCAAACCCACTGCCGTTCTGTCCACGCCACCCCATTACAACCCCTCGGGACACTGTAGAGCTCTCCCATGGGTTCCCAATGCTGTGTGCACTATTTATGAACACAGGCTGCTGCCTTTCTCTCTTCTCGGTCCAAACCATTCATATGTTGATTACCAGAAAGTGTTTTAACCACTGTGCCACCAAGGCTTTTTTTTCAGTGTTGTTAGATAGATACTTCAAAAACAATCCAAGTGAAGCCAAAAATGGGCTTTGCTCTGTTCCCTCCCCCACCAAAGAAAAAAAAAAAAAACCTGGAGCATGATTATTACTGCCTAATCATGCCAAAAACCACCCAGCAGTCAAATGAAATTATTTCTGTAGAATTTGATGCTAAACTATATTCAGCTGGTGGCGCAAACTCCGAAGTCATTATGCATGATTCACAAAGTTGCAAAATGTATGTGGTAAGTAGAAAAGTTTATTTAAATTCAACTAGTGGGTTGAATCCTATAAAAATATCAAGAGGTAAACAATTTAATCTCCAGAAATGAAGACTCCCTAGGTTTAACCTAATAACTAGTAGTTGTATTAAGCAGAATGAATTTATATTTACTGTGGTAACTTTTAATGAGTGATGATTATGGAACTATGATTTGATTAAAAGTCAAAAAGCATAGCCTTTTAATGTTTTTTTCTGGTGCAATAGCACCAGAATAATCTTGTCAATTCCCACCTTCCTTCTCATTAATGCCTTAGCTCCAGATCCCCATCTGGCATCTCAAAGATGCTAGTTCCTTGTTTTGGAAAAACAGTGGAAAGAGGATAAGGCCTTCTGATTTTATACATTTAACAGATAACTCTCTGAATAAACTGTAACATTAATAAATGTGACCCTAATATTTTAAAACTTAAATTATTGCACATAACAACAACAAATTATTGCCTATGTTAGAGGATATTTAGAAGACTGAAATTTCCCAAATTATTAATTAATTGTCAGAGAACTCTCCAATACCCTGGGCAGAAGCATTAGTGATAGAAGACTTCGAGGGTTGTAGCAACTTCTCTCCAGCTTGTCAACTTGTAGCTTGAACCACAGCACTTGAAAGTAAATATAAGTTTGGTAGGAGATGTTCCATGTCTGTAATAAAGTGTTCATGACAGAGTAAAACCAGGGCCTTACAGCTTTTGGGATAAAGAAACATGTCCATAGAAAGCAAGCATGGGAATTATCTTTGAAACAATAGTGGAAATTGCTATTTTCTGGAACTTGTAGCTATGTATACAAATCAAATCACCTGAGCATCTCAGTTTTGCTCTGTGGCTCCAGCTGAATTTCTTGATAGAATTATACCTCCATTACCACCAGCTGCCTCTTCTCAGCCTTAAGTATAATTCCATTTAGGGACTCTGTTATTATATCAAAACAGAATGAAAAATCTGGTTACGCAGTTCAAGAGCCTTCACAATTGGGCGCTCTGATTATGCATTGTGTTAGCTGCCCCTCTGACTAGTCTTTCATTTGTCGGTATCACTGACATCCTTGAGTAGCACCTGCTTGGAAGTGACTGTAACAGTTCCGACTGTGGGAGCATTGTGTTCCTAGGACGGCAAGCAGGGAATTGTACAGCTGGAAAGACCCTTTCCCAGTAGAGACACCTTTAACTCCAAAGACTCCATGGTCTCACCCAATTACATAGGCACTGCCTGGCATGATGGGAGCCCGCACACTTATGTCTTACTTAGTGGTCAACACTGTATGTGATGGTTTAGATTCACTTTCAAGTACTGTCTTCTATAGGGAGCTCTAGTGGCCTAGTGGTTAGGAATTGCACTGCCAACTCAAAGGCACATGGTTCAAGTCGACCAGCTTCTCTGTGGAAGAAAGATGGTCCATTTCCTCTTCTATGATTACAGCTATAGAACAATATCATTGATTTTACATGCAAGCAAGATTCTACTGAAGATTATCCAAAAACAACTGGGAACAGCACATCAGCAGTGAACTGCCAGAAGTCCAGGCTGGGCTTTGAAGGGGTTGTGGTACTAGGGATATTGTAACTAATGTTACATGGATCTTAGCTGAAAGCAGGAAATACCAGAGGAATGTCTATCTGTGTTTCATTGCCTATGCAAAGGCATTTGACTGTGTGGATCATAACAAACTGTGGTTGACTCTGAGAAGAATGGGAATTCCAGAACACTTGATCATTCTAATGCGAAACCTATACTTAGACCAAGAGGCAGTTGTCAGAACAGAGCAAGTAAACACTGCATGGTTCAAAATTGGGAAGGGTGTATGCCAGGGATGTGTCCTGTATCCATACCTTTTCAACCTGTATGCAGAGCAGATTATCCAAGAGGCTGGGCTCTATGAGGAGAGGTGTGGCATCAGGATTGGTGGAAGATCTATTAACAAGCTGTGTTATGCAGATGACACAACCCTGCTTGGTGAAACTGAGGAGGACCTCATGAACTTGCTGCAGAGGGTCAAGGGCTGCAGCCTCCAATATGGATTGAGGTTCAATGTCAAGAAGACAAAGATTCTCACCACTGGGCCAATTGGCAGCATCAGGATGGATGGTGAAGAGATTGAGATTGTACACAGCTTTAGTTTGCTTGGCTCCACAGTCAACACTCTTGGCACCAGTAGCCAGAAAATTAAAAGATGTGTTGCCATGGGAAAATCTGCTGTTAGGGACCTCTCCAAAGTACTGAAGAGCCATGCTGTCTCTCTGGAGACTAAGGTGAGTCTGATACAGGCCATGGTCTTTGCAATCACTTGTTATGCATCGGAGAGTTGGACAATGACTAAGGAGGATAGAAGGAGAATTGATGCCTTTGAGCTGTGGTGCTGGAGAAGAGTATTGAGGGTACCATGGACTGCTAGGAAAACAAACAGATTCATCCTGAAAAGGGTCAAACAGGGCTGCTCCTTGGAGGCAAGGATTCTGAGGCTCCATACAACATACTTTGGACATGTTGTAAGGAGGGACCAGTCCTTGGAGGGGGACATCATGTTTGGTAGGGTGGAGGGACAGCGTGGGAGGGGAAGGCCTTCTATGAGGTGGATTGATTCAGTGACTGAGGTAATTGGGATGGGTGTATTGGAGATGGTGCGATTGGCACAGGACAGAGCAGAGTTTAGTTAGCGCTGTTGTACATAGGGTCGCTTTGAGTCACAAGCAACTTGATGGCACATAACAACAACAACAACATGATTATAGTCTCTGAAAACCCACTAGAGGGACAACTATGAGTCAATTCCAACTCAATTTTACACAACAACAACTTGCTATTGCAATCCAGCTGCTGTTGTTAGTTGCTATCACCACTGGTTCTGACTCATGACAATCTCATGTTCAAAAGGAGGAAACATGTCTAAGTCCTGCACTGTCTTCACTGTTACCGGTATGTTCGAGTTCATGCTTGCAGCTATCAAATATTTTGAATGCCTTTCTGCATGGAAGCTGGGGGAGGGCCATCTTTTAGCACTGTATCTCTTAATATTCTATGGTGATCCATGAAATTTTCCTTGCCTAATTTTTGGAAGTAAATACCATACCTTTTTCCCCCTAATCTAGCTTCATCTGGACACTTTCTTAAACCTGTCCAGCACAGACACCCCTGATGATATTTAAAGTACCAGTAGTATAAGCTTCCACAGACACTGTATCATTCAAGTCACAATAATACAAAAACTTACAGATGAGTGGAGGGGAATGTGATGAGATTTAATAAATGAATAAAAAAATAATGCATTCTAGTTCCCCCTTTTATAAATATCAAGAATTGTGTTTCTTCTCTATGCTCTCTAGTGCAAATATAAAGGAAGAGAGTATTTTCTTTACTATCCCACGGTCAAATACCTCAAGTTTTTCACCTTCCATAAAAGTATTTGATTGTGAGTTCCTCTGGCTCCGTTGCTTAGGAAATGGCATGCCCAGAAATTGCAAAGTTGGTTGTAGTTCCTCCAAGGAGTTAATAATTCTACTCTAAAGAAACCACATCAAAACAGCTTCAGAGTGATTAAAGTGCTTTAAAATCTCTTGGGGACTATTCACTTGTAATTTGTTATTTCTTGGACTGTCAGAGGCAGCTTTTATGAATGGGGCATGATTGTTATTTACAGGCTTGTTTGCCTTTGATGGAGGCATGTGTGCTGCCAAGGTTACTGGGGGCTTGAAAAGGAAGAAGCTGTGCGCTCCCTTTTTTTAGATCCCTCCCTGGCATGTTGAATCTGAAATGAAGCAAAGAAGGCCTCCTTTTTGTTATATTAATAAAAAAAGAAAAATGGAAGAGGGGAACTTGGACTCTGTTCACACCAAGTGGAATGGAATACTGATGAGGTCATTGTCAAGTTGATTTGTATAATGTCAGCTGCCAAGATGGAAAACGAAAGCAACAGGTAAAACTTGGGACCTGAATGCTCTAGTATTTCTGTTGACAGCTTTTGTTCTGGATCAAGTTTCAGATTTTTTTTTTAATTTGAAGAATAAGGGAAAACTGGAATAAGTAAGAATTTGAAAAAGGTTTTCAAATAGAACTGAGCAAATCTTTTCTTCATACATACAGGTAGACATACTGGGCTTGGTTCACCAATGTGATCCAGCTGTTAATGTTACAGAGTCAGAGTCCCTCATGCCAATGAACTTGGCTTCTCTGTCACACAGTTCAAGAAGATATACATTTCCAGGATGCTGCTGTTGGCGTGCGCAGGTCCCCATGGTTCTGCCGCACAGCAGTGAGGCTGTTAGCACGCAAGAAGCTGCCTCTCTGCCATATCAAAATTCAATTAAAAACTCCAGCTAAAGCCTTAATTAAAAGACAGTGGAAATGAACGCGCCATGCACCAGGCCTCCTGACTTGCCAAACTCTGGCTCTGATGAACCACCAGAGGGAGTG
The DNA here is from genome assembly GCF_000299155.1 of Elephantulus edwardii. NCBI lineage: Eukaryota > Metazoa > Chordata > Mammalia > Macroscelidea > Macroscelididae > Elephantulus > Elephantulus edwardii. The sequence goes on along the minus strand of NW_006399852.1, from coordinate 2,796,204 downwards.
AATTCCGCAGGCAATGGGCCTCCTCTAGAAAACACGCCCGGTTGCCAGCAACATGCATTCTTGGCCATAATGAGAATCTAGGGAAGAGGAATGGGTTTCCCTATCAGTGAGTAGCTGAACAACGACAGCCTCGCCTATCAAGTCCCTCACCTATCAAGTTCACCTGAAATATTATGCTCTCAGTAGAAGGCCGGTAGATAGATGCAAGCTTTGTAAATCCATGAGGTGGGGTCTATACGGCAAAGTCAAGCTGGAGGATGCCATGTCTACAACCCACTCAAATTGTATTGCTCTTTTTCATCCATTCAGTAACCCATAAATCCAGCCAGTTAAAATGTAGTCTATATTATGAGCCCTAGTGCTAAGAAACTGCACTGCAATCCCAAAAGGGTGAGGTTCAAATCCACCAGCTGCTCCATGGGAAAATGGACAATCTCCTCCTGTGTGATTGACTATCTCTGAAAACCCACTAGCGGGTCAACCATGAGTCATTTCTGACTTGATGGTACATAGCAACAACAGCTCTTTTCCTTGCTGCATCAAAATGTGGATAAAAAGGAAATGTTACCATATTTTGCTTTCCAACCATCATTCTCCTCTGTTGCACTTAGTTTGTACCCAGTACATAGAATTCAATGAATGAATGCACTTTCATAGTAGAAGGGCTGTTGTTCCTTGTAACACATGAAACTAAGGCTTGAAGAGGCTGAGTGACATGGTCAAGGTCACCCAGCTTCTGAGTGTTATAGATTCTATTTTTAGCTCTGACAATGAGATCTTGGAATTTATCTTCTTAGATATTATTCTTTCCAAAAGACTAGGCCTTTCTCTGAATCAAACCAAGTCTTTGGAGTTTTTGGTTTGGGGTGTGTGTTTGTTTGTTTTTTCATCTAGAGATGGTAGCCTAGTGGGAAGAAGCTGTGTTGCCACCCTGAAGGCAAGCAGTTAGAATCCACCAGCTGCTCCATGGAGAAGGATGGGAAGTCTTCTCCCATGTAATTAACTGCCTCTGAAATCCCACTGGAGGGTCACCTGTGGGTTGGTTCTGACTCAGCGCTACACAACAACAGGATATGAGAGATTTTGTGGTGCCTTATGCTGGTATAATTTCAGAGTCTGCTGCTGGCTTAGTGGTATGGAGTTGTGCTACTAACACACAAGGACACTGGGTTCGAATCTACCAGCGGTCTCCTCCCATGTGATTTACTGCCTCTTACAAGCCACCTGAGGTTCAGCTAACTGTTGGTTCCAACTTGATACTACATCACAACAACTTCGAGAAAATGAATACTAAATTAGTGACAAGGCCATGGAAAGGGCCTATGCAAGTGATGGGCCTCAAAATGTAAGACAAATTGGCTTCCTGGTAAACCCCAAACGTAAGACAAATTGGCTTCCTGGTAAACCCACCGCTGTTCACTTTTAGACTCCATGTTAGTACGTAGAGCACCTTGACAGAGGGCAAGAGGTATACTGTGGTTCAATTAAATACATAGTTGATTTAGACCTAAGTTTTGCTGAGAGGAGCTCTGGTGGCGTAGTGGTAAGGAGTTGCACTGTAAATCCAAAGGTGTGCAGTTCTAGACCATCAGCTGCTCCATGGAGAAAGGATGAACAGTATCTCCATGTAATTTACTGTCTTTGAAAACCTGCTGGAACGTCAGCTGTGAGTTGCTTCCTACTTGTTGGCATATAACAATAACCACACGTTTTGGTGAAGATTTTTGTAGCCATTTACCTCTCGTTTCTATGTTGTAGAATAGATTGAAGTATAAGGGGATTTTTTTTCCCTTTTAATTTGAAGGTTGTTGTTTTTTCCTTCAGAGACTCAGGACAATTTCTATTGGGAGGCACTTGGGATATTAGAACACGGTGATTGTCTACAAATGTCTCCTATCTAGGAAAGTATATAAAAGGCTAAGAAATTCCACCTGTCCTTAAAAATTGAACTCTAATTCCTCACCTCCACTAAGCCTTCTTTTATTTACTCATCTACTCTGAGGCAACACTTGGGATCTATACTGAAGTACCTGGACCAACTCATAGGGCCGGGCTTGAACTTCACAACTGTCAAGGCTAGCTGTCAAGACACTTGGTGAAGTTTCACCACATGGCCTGAGTCTTGAATAATTGTGTGACTTAGTGACTAGGATACAGACTGAGAATATTCATGACTTGGAATAGATGTTGCAAAGCAATCTTTCTGGATAATGTCATTGAAAATCCAGTCAACAGAAATGACCCCGGAGTATGCTTTATGTAAACTTCTGTATCTGAATTATTCCTCCCATGGTTCTGAAGCTATTCTAATAGTCCTCAATGTCAGTTCACATCCCACTCGCACTTTTAAACTAGAGTCTCAGGGTCTTAGAATATAAGTTACATGGTTGTTTTAAAACATTTGCAAAGAGGCGAGCTCTGGTGGCCTAGTGGTAAGAAGCTGCACTGCAATCCCAGAGGTGTGTGGTTTGAATCCACCAGATGCTCTGCTGGAGAAGGAGAGACCATCTCCCCCTGTACTAATCAGATCTGATTTGACGGTACACACGCACAAAATAATGATATTTTAAAAGATTTAAAAAAAACCCATTTGCAAATAATCACTAAAGCCACGTCATAATAATGTAAGCAGACCAATTATGTCAAGGATAATGCATTCAAATGTCAGCGTAACCTGCTCTGAGGAAGAATGGCCGCTCACCTTCCTTGAAAACACCATAATTACAAAATTTTGCACAACAAAAGTAAAGATCCAGAATTACATTTCATTTCAGTTCTTTCATTTAGTCTTCACATTTTTACTCTTATCTGATAACTAGACTTTTTAAAAACAAAAACCAAATCTACTACCCTTGTTGGTTTCAATTCATAGCACCTTCCCTTGGGCTTCTGAAACTGTAAATCTTTTTCTGCATTGAGGATCATATGGTAGATTAAAAATGCTGAGGTTTTGTTTGTGATTGTGTGCTGTCAAGTCAGAACCAACTCACAGCTGACCCTCCAGTGGGTTTCTGAGAGAGTAAGTCTCACAGAAGATTGCCCATCCTTCTCCCACAGAGCAGCTGGTGGATTTGTACCATGGTGCCTTTGGGATTACAGAACAGATATTTTTACCTCTGTTATCACCAGAGCTCCCTAACTCTTTGGTTATACTCTATGCCAATCATACTCTATGCCAATCATATCTTGATTATCAGAATTGTATTTTCTTTTCACAAACAATGCTTTGAATGTAATTCACTTGTTTTCTTAATCAAATGTTTGTATATCTTACACCTCTTTGCTCACTCCTAGTTTTGCAGGTAGAACATAACCTCTGAAGACCAAACATTTCCACATGCATCCCCTCCCCAGAGCGTGTTTGAAGGGATGCAAAGCTAGAATTGATCTGAGAGCTAGACTAGAGGAAACATTGACCAGAAGGAGGGGGTGGCCACACTGGACATCTTCCTTGAACTCCTAGAACTTTGGGGCCTGCACTTCAACAGAGATTTAGTTCATCTTAAATAGAGTATTTCCCTTCCACATTCCCCAACCCCAAAAGAAACATTATGCAGAGCTCTTCATTAAAATGATACTCTAAAATGGGAAAAAGAAAACGCTTCTGCAACAAGCTGAAGCAAAGTTGGTATAGTTTGCAGGCCTGATACAGCTGAGCCTCCCAGACCATCTCTGTCCTAGCAACCCCAAATGTCCTGTATGGACCCTCCTCAAATGCTGCAGAGACCCTGTCTGTAGGTCCTGGCACTTACAGGAACGTCCAGCTGCTGCTCAGACATTATGACTGACAGAGAACTCGCTCTCTCACAGGACATTCGATCCCCTCTGGGAACAAGTCTGAAAGTCAGTGAGGAATTCAATACTGTGATGTAAACCCTTCTTCTTATGACTTCATTCTGTCAGCTCTTGTCTTATCCATTGGAACTTGACATCTTTCTTCACATGACAGCATTCTGGTTTGGAAAGACAGGTGTAAGGTCTTCTTTTTCTTGTGTTAATGTCCTGAATCATTTCTCTTTCTCCAGACATCACACAGCTTGCAGATCATGGCTTCCCTCACCGTCTTTGCCTGTCATTTCCCCGGGCTGCCTGGACATGCCAGCCTAGGTTCAACTGACAGGGGCCAGAGGGACACACAGATGGTCCATTTGCTTCTTTACAGACTGGACTTCCAGCAAAGAAACCCGAGAGCCTACTTCCCTGGGAGATCTGAGTTTTTCTAAGGGCACAAACTAATAATTAGCCAAAACCAACTCTTTCCACATGAATTGATGATTGTCCAGCCAAGTGAAATTCCAAATAGGGTATGTTTTGACATGAATTTCTAGAATATTCAGTCTTGAAAATAATTGCCTCAAATGTTGTGTGGACTTTGAGATGAAAATGTTTTCCAGTTATGTGGTATTGAGGATGAACCACAGTTTGATCATAAGAAATAAGAAAGTGAGGAAAATTACTTGCTGGTTCCTAAAAAAAAATGCAATGCAAAGTTATTATATGTCTGTGAAAAGAGCAAAGGCTGTGTGGGGATGGCCATTTCTGACCTTTACCAACTACACAGAGGGGAACTGTCATCAGCAATAACAAGCCAATCCCCGTGAGGTTAGATATGTCCCCGATACCCCCTCATCTCTTTCTATTCATCCCAACACCAATCTTCCTGCTTTATTGGGTCTAAAATCCATTGCAATAGCTCACAGGCCACACACAACAATATTAGGGAAGTCAAGGGGCTATAATTTAGGTCAGTTAGCTTATTACACTCACTCAGTCAGGACACTTCCAAAATGTGCTCACAGGCACATTCTTGAGCCTCGTGGCTTTAGTCCGATGTCACCAAGCTCTTGAGCCTGCAAATTATGGCTCTCCCTCTTCCTAGCTGTCCAACAAACTTGGACAAAGGCTCCCAGTTTTGGTTCCAGGGGGCCAGAGCCCCAAGGGTCGCTCTCTTTCATGTCAGGTCTCTGGTTCTCGGCTGTGGTTGCTATGGCTGCTGTTTCTGTAGGTCCTGGTCTGGCTGCTGCAAGAAGCTCCGGCCCCAGAGGACACGTTGCGTTCTCTTGCCTCTTCTTTGCTGCAAGCGAGGTTCTCTCATTCTGCTGCTCATATCCACTCAGTGTAATGCTGGGACCGGCTTATTCCCTTGTGGATTAGTGATATTATCCCTTCCCTCGGGGGATAAGCTAGTGTGCCCTATTCACACATTCCTGCCACACTCAAGGCAAAGTGAGTCAGTGGCTAGGGAAGCCTTTTGAACAATAAACCCTTAACATTGCAATGATCCAGAAATTCCATTTGTAGAGACAGTAAAGCAGCTTGTACACAGACACAGGCACACCAGTGTTCATTATAGCACTGTTTCCATAGTTAAAAGATGGAAATAGCTCAAATATTCATTAATGAATAAACAAAGATGACTGTATAAAATGGGTTATTACTCTAACATAAAGATAAATAAAGTCCTGATACATACTATAACAGATGAATTTTTAAAACATTGTGCTGATGGTGTGACCACTATGGAAGACAGTATGGCACTTTCTCAAAAAGTTGCAAATAGAGATACCATTTGACCCAGCAATTCCACTACTGGGAATTTACCCCAAAGAGACCATAACTGCCACCCAAGCAGATACATGCACACCCATGTTTATCACGACTTTGTTCACAATAGCAAAGAGTTGGAAACAACCTAAGTGCCTATCAACAAACAAATGGATAGAGAAGCTGTGGTATATTCACGCAACGGAAAACAATAAATTAAATAAATGGAAATCCAAAGGCTCTGTAAATTGTCATTAAAATTAATAATAATAATAAAAGGAAAACATTAAAAACATTGTGTTGAATAAAATGAGTCAACCACAAAAGGAAAAACATTGGACAATTTCATGAATATGCGGTACCTAATATTTGAAGATTAGAGTTTAGTAGTGGTTACCAGAGGAAGGAGCAGTGGGACAAGGGCTTATTATTTAGGTAGCATTGAGTATCTGTTTATGGGAAACGGAAAATGTAGCAAAAGGTGAGGGCTGGACAATGTTATCACTAAAAGATCAAAAGTTTCCCAGACAATGACAAGTAGCCCTCTGTCTCAGTTTGCTTGCAATGAGCTCATTTTGTGCAAACTAGTCATGGGACCTTTCCCCCACCTCCTCCAGAAGCAGATGTGCATCTAGGACAATGAGTGGTTTTCTTAAGTTAGAAGATAGTAGTGGTTCAGTGGTAGAATTCTCACCTTTATCTTAGAGAGCTGTTGTTGCTGTTTTGTGTCATTTCATCAAGTAAGACGAATAGTGACCTTATGAACAGCAGATCTGAACCCTGCCCTGTCCTGTGCCATCCTCACAATCTCTAACACACTCAAGCTCATTTCTGCAATCACTAACATCAGTCTACTTGATTGAGGTTCTTCCTCTCTTTCACTGTCTCCCTCACCTTCCCAAGCATATCTTTCTCCAAGGAATAGGCTTTCCCATCTGAGAGAGAGCTGTGTTTAATTCCTTGCCTGTTAGTGAAGGTCGTGTATTGCTATGATTATAAGTCAGTTTCAATGAATCTTTAAGACTAAAAGATATTAGAAATAAAGTCCTGTTGTTCTAGTCCCGGGGGTGGGGGACCCTCAGCCAGTAGAATCCCCATAAACCAGAATGATCTGGTTCTGTTGAGCACGTTTCAATATCTAACAGCAACATCCCGGTGATGTAAGACGCTCCAGGCTTCTTTCTTGTGTTGACCCTGCTGCCTTTTTATCTACATGTGCCGATGGTGAAGAGCTCTTTCAAAAAATTGAGATTACACTTTTAGCACCAGATCTGACACAGAAAAAAACAGGC
>NW_006399852.1:2778296-2788603 GCF_000299155.1 Elephantulus edwardii | reverse complement strand
TGACAGTAAAAAAAATTTTTAAAAAGAAATTAGAATCAAGCAGCTTTACCTCTTTCTTTACATGAAAATGGAGAAGTTGAGTGCTTAACTAATGATAAAAAAATTAGCTTAAGAGTAGAAAGAGTTCTCCATTCTCTTTTTAATTTTTTTTATTTTATACTTTTAATCATTATAATGAAAATTTACAGATACTTTGGATTTCCATTCATTCATTGTTACACTTTTCTCCCTCCCCCCTGCCCTGCCCAATTCATTCTTCTCTTTGAAAAGAAAAAAAAATTCTTTCATTGTTATACAATCCCTTCCCTCAAGTCCACTCCACTATGCAGCCTTCGTTCTGGACTCCTGTCATGACAGTAATACCTAATCACATATCCCTTTTAAATAGTTCTCTCCCTCATCTGTTTCAATGCGGTATACATTATTTATCCTCTCTTCCTCAGTCTCCATTCTGTCCTTGACTCTCTTTTGTAAGTTGAAAAATGTATAGGGCTTTTGAGGAGGTCTTTTAAAGGCTATCTTTTAGGATTCATGGAGGATTACCATGTCCAAGTGCTATAAATGTGAAGAATTCTTGTTCTGTAATAAGTGAAAAATGCTGATTTAGTGATGCTAAATATTTACCATCTATAATATACATATATGTATACATATAAATAATATTATTTAGCTCTTACAGCTCATTATTAGAACTTGTAAAATGTGCAGACATCTACGAACATACTTTAAAGAAGTAGTAGAATTTTGTTGAGTTTTGATGGCGCCTTTGATATGACCAAAGTAATTTAAGCCCAAAGCAGAATTTTCTACATAAGATACAACAGTCATTTAATTGAGGTATTTGGGGAAAGTATTGACAATAACAAACATAAACTATTAGTATTATTGTTTCGGGCACCTGTCCACTTGAATTAGCCTCAGGTTTCCTGCATGAGACCCTCTGAGTTCTCATCCACCACCAATCGCTCCTACAGGCAACTCCTCATAATGCCTACCTCTCCTTTAGGACAGCACTAAGCTTAAAGAATTTAAGTCCTGCTGGTGGCAGTAAAACAAAGTGTGACCAGGGGGGAAATAGAGAGATTTTTATGTCCTTTTTGTTGGGAGCGTTCAAATAGTCACCAAACAATTGACTTTGCTTTGGTTGCCTCCAAAGCTTCATTAAAAAGATTTTTCTAAATTCTCCTTTGTTATAAAAAGAGCTTACCTACATGTTAAGCCTACATTTTGTACAGCATTTTCATCATTCTCAAAACGTTGTTGTTGTTGTTGTTGTTATGTACCATCAAATTGCCTGTGCCTCATAGCGACCCTCTGTACAACAGCTCTGAAGACTGCTCTGTCCTGAGCCAGTCTCACTGATTCAGATACACCTACCTCCATTGCCCAAGTTACTATGTCACTACATCTCATTTGGGGTCTTCCTCCCCTTGCATTGTCCCTCACCCTTTCTGAGCATGATGTCCCTCTCCAAGATTGGTCTCTCCTAGCCATGTGCCCAAAATATGTGAGATGGAGCTTCAAAATCCTAGCCTCCAAGGAGAAACTTGGTTTCACCCTCTTTAAGACAGACCTATTTGTTTTCTTGGAAGTCTATGGTATGTTCAAGGCTCTTTTCTAGCACCACAACTCAAAGGCATCAATTCTTCTTCTGTCATCCTTAGTCATTATCCAGCTCTCTGGTACATAGCAAATAATTGTGAAGAGCATGGCCTAGGTAAGGCACACCTTAGTCTCTAGACTGATGTCTTTATTTCTCATCACTCTGGAGAGGTCCCTGACAGCAGATTTTCCCAGTGCAATTGGTCTTTTGATTTCCTGACCACTAGTGTCAAGAATGTTGATAGTGGAGCTGAGCAAGCTGTAATTATTAACCTCAATCCCTTCTCCATCCATCATGGTGCTGCCAGTTGGCCCAATGGTGAGAATGTTTGTCTTCTTGATGTTGAGCTTCAATCCATATTGAAGACTGCAATTCCTGGCCCTCTGCAGCAAGCACCTCAAACTATAAGACACATGTGTAGATAATATGTTTGTCGATGAGTAGGTAGATGGAGTCTGTACTGTCTCTTTTATTGCCCAGGGTAAAATAGCAGTGTTTAACTTTAATCAGAAGAATAGAAAGAATCTTATTAAGATAATTTAATAAATTCCTTGGCTCCATTCAGGATCTTCTCAAGACATTTGAAACCTTTATCTTGTTAGAATCTGTGTAGTGTAAACATATATTGCCTCATACTTTATAGTTGATATAGATACTATGTTTTTGTTGCAAACCTTTCAGTGAGAACCAACTGATAGCTTATTCTTCAGCAGATTTTCAGAGGCAATAAATCACATGGGAGGAGATTTCCCAAAGCAGCTTCTGGGTTCAAACCATGTGCTTTTGGATTGGCAGCACAATTCCTTACTACAAAGCCACCAGGGTTATTGTTGTTGTTGTTGTTAGATGGTATCTAGTCAAGTATAACCCATAACAACAATATGAACAACGGATGTGAACCCTGTCCTGTCCTGTGCCATTCATTGTCACCATCTCTGACACAGTGGAGCCCATCGTTGCAATCACTGTGTCATATATACCTAACCGTACACAGAGAGAGACCACTTTGTAAATATAGAGTTCTATACTTACAGGACCACATGAACTTACATGTTAGAGACACCTATGTAAACTTACGTGTGTGTGTGTGTATATATATATATATATCATTATATAGGTTTATAGAGGACTATCTCACATGATGATGAGTCCTGGTAGCACAGCAGATAAGTGGTGCTTGTCTGGTAATAAAAAAGTCACCATTTCAAACCCACTAGAGGAGAAAGAAGTCTCCTCCCAAAAGGTTACAGCTTTGGAAACACTGTGGTCAGTTCTGCTCTGTCTTGTGTATGGGTTTCAATTGACATACATAGCTCATAGTTTGGCTTGAAAGTTTTATGTCTTATAAGCATATATGTTGTTGATGTTGTTGTATGCTGTCAAGTTGGAATCAACTCATAGATGACCCACCAGCAGGTTTTCAGAGAGGGTAAATCTCTTGGGAGGAGATTGCCATCCTTCTCTGCAGATCCGCTGGTGGATTTGAACTACATGCCCTTAGGACTGTAGCACAGCTTCTTACCACTAGGCCACCAGAGCTCAACACCTTAAAGGCACATGGAGATATGTATAGGACTTTGTTTCATATACATATTCATTACAAATCTGCATAATGTGCAGATATCGAGGCCTGAAGCTTATAGACACCTAGAGGCCAGTATTTTATGCAAAGTGATTGAAAATTCCTTAGCAAATATCCCCAAGTCCTAACCTGTACACACAGTTAAGGTGCTCTGTTTTTGTTAGGTACTTTGATTCATTTCCTCTCCTATCATTCCCTGTGACAGATTAGAACTGTTATCTTTATGAAAGCAGATTTCCAGATCTTTCTCCAGCTGAGCATCAGGATGGATTAAGATTCCAGTTCCTCGCACCATGAGGCCTCCTTTCAGATATCCCTATATCAGAACCCTCAATCTTGAAGACATAATGCCCTGGCCCCTCTCTCTTCCTTGGCAACATTTTATGGATGTGAAAGCTTTGCTTCTGGGTAGGTTGTGTTAAGGTCTTAGATTTCATTAACAGAATCAAGCCCCCATGTGTTTTAACTCAAAGCCAATGTATTTATTTCAAATACACTTGAGACCTTTTCTTCTATAAAGTTCCTCTAGATGTGCATTCTATATTTAAAGTGTATCAATTCAGGTAAATGTATCATGTTTATGTCACCAAATCAGCCTCTAAGTTAAGCACATCATGTTTAGACTGCTTTTTACCCCCTTTTTTTCCATACTGTGTTCCTTTATAGGACAGGTATTTACATTCTTCTAGGGTCTCAGAATGTGGTCTTCTAAGCTATGCTGAAGCACATTGCTAGGTTTTGCAGTTAATATGTTTCATTTAAAACATCACCACGGCAGTTTGTTGTCAGCCTGCAATTTATTTAAAATGCCATTGGCTTCGTTTCCATTTCTGTCCTCTGTGGTTTAGCATTTAAGAAACAGAAGGTAAATCAGAGTAATGCCTTATATATCATACATATCTAAGAGTGTGGTAGCCCTCTACGTTAGGACTAATTCCAATTTTCTAAAAAGGTATCTAATGTTCTGTTGAACACCTTCTTCTCCAAATGATAAGATGAACCTTTTTCGAAGGCCGTCACAGGATATTTGGAAACTGCCACGCAAGCTGGTGCCGGCTGGGTTTGGTATGAAGTATTGATTCAGATGTCATAATTAAATGTGCCTGAAATGGAAGCTCAGATAGAAACTGTTCAGAAAGATGGATAAAGAGTCAGGAAGAGCTATGCGTTAGAGTCTCTCTCCCTAATAGTTCTTGTCAGAATTTCAAGGGTGAGAGGCTCTATCAATGGAAACAAGAACGGGGTGGGTGTGATGGGGCTTGGCACCTTATCAATTCATTCCCTTCTAAGAGAGCATGTGTGTGACATCTGTGATTTATTTCCGATCTACCAGTCTGCTGAACATGAGTCTTGAGTTTGCTGCCAAATTACTGTACTCGTCTCCATGCTAAAAGGCTGCTGTCACATTTGAGGCTGTCAAAAATTCAGATCTTTCCATCTATGATTCCAGAAAATAGATATCATAGGGGCTGGCTTTGTGCTTAGGCGGACCCCTGTGTGTGGATTGTGTGGTCACAAATCTATTTCTATTGTGAAGTCTTAACATTTCTCCTCACTTTCTGCTTCTAGGTTAAAACAGTACTTTGGTTAGAATATGGAAGCAGAAGCTAGAAAAACAAATTCTCTAATCATCTCACCACCCTCACTCCCAAACACTAAAACCCATCTTGAGTCTCTGTCCATTCATATGCAGGTAGATTCTTAAAGAAGGCATATTTTTCTGATTCTTAGCTGTTTATCACTATCAAGAGATAGCCCCCAAAATACTATTTTCTATTCAATAAACAATGGAAAAAGGAGGGAATAACAAAAAAATCCCCCAAACAATATTCTGCTGTTAGCTGCTCTCAAGTTAGCCTGTCCCTTGGCCACCATGTTCAACATAATACAATGTTGCCCTGGCCTTCTGTGCTTTCACTCTCATTGGGGGGGCCTCAGTTCATTGTTGTGACTTTTGTATGTTTTGAGTGCCTTCAGTTACAATTTCAGACAGGATTCTGTTCTGATCCATAGAGTTTTTGTTGGCTCTGGTGGCCTAGTGGTTAGGAGCTGTGTTGCCAACCCAAAAGCATGTGGTTCAAATCTATCACCTGCTCCATGGAAGAAAGATGGATAATCTTCTCCTATGTGATTCACTGCCTCTGAAAACCCACTGGAGGGCTAGCTATGATTTGTTTCCAATGTGAAGGTATACAACAACAACAACAATTTTCAGAAGTCTGAAAATTTCTAGTCTGCCTTAATCTACTGAAACGCGTCCACCATAGGTGACCCTGCTGGTGCTGGCAATGCCCGAGGCATAGCTCCCAGCATCATAACCAAAAGGAACCAAATCCACTGTCATGGAGTCAGTTCTGAGTCATGTAGACCCTGCACTAGGTTTCCTAAGTGGCCAGTCTTCACAGGAGGGGACTGCCCACCTTTCTCCTGTGGAGTGCCTTTCATTTAACAGACAGTATGCCATGCTCTAAGCCACCAGGCCTGTTTTCCAGATTTATAGTCACACACACACACACACACACACACACGTGCGCGTGCGTGCGCACACCCATGCAACAAACTGACAGATGGGTCGAGGATGAGGTAATAGTGGGATGGGAATGAATTCTATTTTAACAGCCCTTGAGAAAGACACACATTTGCATTGGGACTGGTGTTAGTCTTAAAAGGCCTTCCTACTAAACAGCCAACTTTGTGCTGAGTGCTTGGCATTCAGTGAAATATTACTAACATTTCTGATCTGTGGGTGTATTTTTTTGCTTGTGTGTTTGTTTCTAAATTGGACTTGGGGGTTCCTTGAATGAACTTGTCTGTGCTCCATTGTGTTGTGCATCTGAGAGCTGGACAATGAATGACTGAGGATGATAGAAGAATTAATGCCTTTGAACTGTGGTGTTGGAGAAGAGTGAGGAAGATCCCGTGGACAGCCAAAAGAACAAACAGATATTTCTCAGAAAAGGTACATCTAGAGTGCTCATTGCAGGGAAGATGATGAAGCTTCGTCTCACGTAGTTTGAGCATGTTAGTAGGAGACATTATTCCTTGAAAAGAGACATCATGTTGGTGAAAGGGGAGGGGCAGAAAAAGACAGGAAGACCCTCAACCAGGTGGGTTGATCCAGTGACCATGGAATTGGGCTTGAGGATGTCAGAGGATGACACAGGACAAGACAGTGTTCAGATTGCTTGTTCATAGGGTCCCTAAGAGTTGTACTTGACTTGATGGCACCTAACAACAACAACAAAGTTTCTCTATGTTCACATCCTTTCCCTCAAAATAGAAAAGAAGGTGGTGGAGTTGGCTGAAGCACTGTTGTATAGCTGCCTTTCAATGCCTTTTCCTCCTGGGGCTGTGGTGGGGAAAGCTACCATTTGATGTTGTCACAGCAATTCCTCTGGTCATCGGAATCATCACCTTCTGACCCAGAAGCTAGATGGAATCTACAGAATTTATCAAGAAGATACAGAATCTCTGTCCTCATCAGTTATTTATTGCTCATCTCCTTCCTGCTTTATCTTTATTATCAGAAGAGTCTTTATTTTAAGCCTTTCTATTGCTCCAGGGCTAGAAAGTGGCCCTCTGATAATTTTCACTCACACTTATGTGTACATAAGGTCTCTCTCTTTATTTGACCTCACTTGTGAGGTGAAATTTATAAATGTCTGTCTTAAGGCTTCATACTGAACGACTTTTGAAATCCATTCCTCTACCTAAAATTTGTAAACAAAGTGGATAGCCATTGGGATTTATGTTGCTTGACAACCTAAACCTCCTACCCATTTGTCGTATGTAAGTAAAAATGTTTGCAAACTTCAGAAACTATTGTAAAAGTGTTTACATTATTTTTCGGAAATCTAAAGCTTTGAAGAACTATGCTGTTGTCCACAAAGAAACACTCACATTCATAGAGAATCCTGTGCATCACAACAGAATTCCATTATCCAGGATGGTGCTAGGATTCTTACCTTCCACGTGCGAGACTGGCTTTGACTCTTGGCCAGGAACCGCATGTGCAGACACCACCCGTCTGTCAGTGGAGGCTTGCATGTCGCTCCAATGCTGCACGAGTTGCAATGGGTTTCCAAACTGGGAAGTAAAAGCTGGCAATCGACTTGCAAAACTCAAGCCAATGAAAACCTCCTACATAGGTCTGAACTGCAACAAATGAGTGGACAAAGCATTTCACTTCATTGCGCCTGGGTCCCCAGGAAGCATGGCCAACCAGACAGCAGATAACAACACAATAGCCCACACATGAGGAACAGCAGTCATAGAAAGATGATCTAATCAGCCAGGGAATGAGCTACCCAACTCCCAGAGCAAGGCAGGACTGTCTATCTAGCTCAGCTTTGAGAGCCAAGTGACCTGACTCAGTGCATTCCCTTATCTCTTAATTTGTGGGCATCCTAGGGCAATTTAGCTTCTCAATGCCTCACCTTACTGAATTTGAAAATAGAGAGAAGTTACCTATCTAAGGTTACTGTGTGGATTAAATTGTTGTTGTTGTTAAGTCCCGTCTAGTTGCCTGCGACTCATAGCTACCCTATGTACAACAGCTCTGAATTCTACCCTATACTGTGCCAATCTCACCATCTCTGACACACCTGCCCCCATTACCCCAGTCACTGAATCAATACATCTCATCGAGGGTCTTCCTCTCCTGCACTGTCCCTCCACCCTCCTAAGCATAACGTCCCTCTCCAAGGACGGGTCCCTCCTTACAACATGTCCAAAGTATGTCAGACGAAGCTTCAGAATCCTTGCCTCCAAAGAGCAGCCCAGCTTCACCCTCTCCAGGACAAACCTTTTTATTTTCTTAGCAGTCCATGGTATATTCAATACTCTTCTCCAATGCCACAGCTCAAAGGCATCAATTCTTCTTTCATCCCTAGTCATTGTCCAGCTCTCTGATGCATAGCAAGTGATTACAAAGACCATGGCTTGTATCTGGCACACCTTAGTCTCCAGACTGACATTGTTGCTCTTCAGCATTTTAGAGAGGTCTCTAACCGCAGACATTCCCATCGCAATACATCTTTTCATTTCCTGGCTACTGGTGCCAACAGTGTCAACTGTGGAGCCAAGCAAACCAAAACTGTGAATGATCTCAATCTCTTCACCATCCATTATGGTGCTGCCAATCAGCCCAGTGTTGAGAATCTTTGTTTTCTTTATATTGAGCCTCAATCCATAGTTAATGCTTAGGAAAGTTCTAGGCACATTTTCAGCATTGTAGTTGAAGGGAGCTCCCTTTAATTATGAAGTTGAAGGTGGAAGTTATGGTAGTGACATTGGAGTGATTGGCTTCACTCTATAGAGAGTGTCCTTCTCAAGGCCTTACCTCTTTTCTAGCCACATATTCCTCTTGACAGAGAAGAAGGGGAGTCCAGTTTGAAGGCACAGTACTCTGAAGGGAGTCTCTCCACCCCTCCCACTTCTGCCTCACATCTAGATATGAGGGGAGTGTTGTACATTTCGACAATCCCTGCTGCAAAGTGTTGCCAGAAATAAACAAGCTGTCAGGAGCAAATGATTCATTTCTCATCTACGCAGATGACATCTGGTTGAAGTGTGATGAATACAGGCTTGTTTAAATCACAAGGTGATGCTGATGCTATCTGACAGAAATGTTTGCAAATATTTTGGGAATCCCCTAAGTGTCTGCTACTGAAAGACTGGGCCTCCTTAAAAAGAGTAAACTTAGGCTTATCACATCAACACGTGCTTCAGTCTCGTCTCCTAAGGCTATGGGGTTTGGAGATACACCTGCCATACTGTTCGAAGATTAAGAATTACCAATTTAACATTAAATATGGAAGCCTCTAGCAACAGATTGATGTGTAACGAATGGTCCTAGGTCATTGGAGGGAGGGCATGTTTAGGGAACCACATTTGAATTTTTAAAAATGTCAAAATTGCCTACGTGTTTATATTGACTGTTGTTGTTTGCAGTGGAGTCAGAACTGACCCAGAGCTGACGCTCCAGTGACTTTTCAGAGACAGTAAGTCACACCACAGGAGACTGCCCATCCTTCTCCTGCAGACCAGCTGGTAGATTTGAACCATGTGTCTTTGAGATTGCAGTTCAGCCTCTTACTCCTAGGCTGCTAGAGCTCCCTTTGCATTGACTACAGGAAGTTTAATGATTTCGTTGTTCTTTTCATGACCCTTGAAGTTCCTCATTTAATAAGCATATAGTAGGTTGCATGCTACCAGATACACCAGAGAGTCTAAAAATGGAAAATGCGTGCCTCTCAGGGATTTAGCATGGCTTCTCGGGAAGGAAGAATCTTGATATATGATTTTGTTGTTTAGTCCAAAATGGAGAGACACCATGGCCTGAAAAGTTTTTTATGTGCAACTGTTTGTGTTGTTCTTACCACGCAGATTCCATGCCATGCGAATTAGCACTATTTAGCTGAAATGTATGTGCTGGTCTGTAGATGATTTAAATGATTCATAGAAACTCTAAATTATCTGAATATTGAAAACTGAAGGCTTATGCATAATGCATCACAATTGCTCTCTGTGTTAGGAATAAACATTTACATGAAGAAAATCATGGGAAACATGTGTCAAAGCATAAATGAATGAATGCTTGACATAGATGCCATTTAATAATATATTTATGCAACAAAGAGAGAATAAGTGGCTCTTTTTATATAACATCAATAGCTACTGTTGGTATAGTACATTTCAATGTTCAAAATGTTTTCCATGAATTATATAACATGGGATGATGATCCTATTTTAATCCCCCAGTAGTTAATTATAATTTTAAATAATGTAATTAGCATTTCTAATATAAGGCTGTTTTCCTTAAACAACAATAAACAAGTCGAATTTTAGAAGCTGTTTTTATCAAGACACTTATTCATCGCCATGGAGTCAGAACCACCTCACAGCTGGCCCTCCATTGAGTTTCTGAGGCTGTAAATCACAAAGAAGGAGATTTCCCATCATTCTCTTTCACAGCCTTTGGTGCATCCAAACCCCTTAAGAGGAACAGTCTTTAAGTCAGCATTGAAACTCCCTACTGACTCCATCCGCAGAGCACCTACTTTAAGACAAAGAAATGAATGCAAAAATACACTGAAGAGTTCTTTTTATAAGCCCTAAATA